>NC_088201.1:103311661-103618059 GCF_037126465.1 Ornithodoros turicata | reverse complement strand
GTCAGCGAGATTTGTTCCATTAGTGTGTCAACCTGGATGCCACTTTCAAGGTACGTATTTTCGTAATAAAATAGTGTGTTGCTCCGTGCCTCATTGTGTGTTGCGTTTTATGCACGTTGCGACTATGTGAAACTCTTCAATTTGGACTTCGCTGGCACCACTATTCCCTTGTCCACGTCTGGTTGGTCCACGTCCTTGTCCACGACCACCCCCTCCCTAGAATTTTATGTGAATTTCTTTAATGGCTCCTTCGGACTCCGAAAGCAACAAAACATTCTTGTTTTCCAACGAAATTGAACTTTGTGGGGTGCAGAGCCCCTCAAAGATGCAGTGCTTGCAAAAACACATTTCGTTTTTAGCAGGCATTACGGCTCACGTGAGGCATGGAGCATGTTAGAAACCATCCTATTTGACAGGGGACAGTTCATTTTACCGTGTGTATGCAATTTTCATCATCGCGCTCGACGGGCACGACGCTTGTGGCGTGCACGAAAGTTGCAAAGTTTGTGCAAGTTTACGAATTTTTTGCAATATAAAATACTGGAATTTCTTGCTCACAATCTTTTGTCGAGTATTCCCCGTTTTGTACTTTAAGCGCAGAAAACCAAGTCCCGCGGGTGCAATGTAAGCTGCAGTAAAAAATCGGGAAGTTGTAAAGATTCGACGAAACGCACATTTAAACGGAAAACTTCGATGTGAAGAGTTCGGGAAAGAAGGGTGATCAACGTGTCATTCGATGCACCGTTTTCTTAGCAAGACCTAGCAAAAAAATTCTCAAGGGTACTTTTTGTTATACTCAAATAATATTTTTTATTGTTATTTTTAAATTTTAATTGAAGGTGTCACTTCGCAAACGTGTAAGCGCGCTGCGGCGCAACGCAGCACTGAACAGCTGAGCGGTCACTCACAAAACACTGGATGGAAAGAAAACACTTGGCGCCCGCATTATTGAAGGGCAAATAACGACTGCACACACGTGTTTTTCTCCTTCGAGACCCGATGGTTGTTCAGTGAGCGCTCATCAAGCTAGCCATCATGTGCTCCAACTAGCCAGCTCGTGGTGCTGGTAAGTGAGAGATAAGGAAACACATGGAGATAGGCGTTCATTCAGGCTCTATGGTACCGTATGGTTGATTTTTGGCCGTATGGCATCCGGCAACCGCGAATCCTCGAATCCTAAGCAGGGATTCGAGGTTCGGGAATCTGAATCCCAGTGCCCGAAACGGCGAATCGAATCTTTCGAATCCACCAACCACGTTTGCCTGTTTCTTTTTTTTTTTTAATTGGCGCCTCCGGTGTCCGCCGAAAGCCTCATTGGCCGAATGGTGTTTTCCTGTTTGTTTGTTTGCATTGCTCAAAACTGAAAAAGTTGAGGGAGGAACTGTTACATTACAAGTTTAAAAGTAACATGGCTTTGTTTTTGATATGAGACAATTGATGTCCTGAGGCTGGAACACATAGAAAGGACAAATGCATACAAAGCCTCGTGTCTCTTAGAAGTCCCTGGGGGGGGGGGGGGATGTTAGCTTGGTAGAGCCCAGGACCGGTAATCCAGAAGATGTGGGTTCGAGTCCTAGAGCTGGCTAACATTTCCAGTGACTTCCATCTTTCAACATTGGTTTTGATAGTTGCTTAGTTTTATGGAGATAATTCAGACTCGAGAATTTATGTATTTCATGCAGTTGTTGAACAACACGTTAAATGAATTACGTTTAAGAAGAACTACACTGGTATATTTTCTCCTGAAACTGTACTATTATTTAATTTGTTTTTCATTAAACAATTGTATCATATTCTGTTTCAAAGCATCTATCATTTGAAGTTTATTTTCTGGGTTTATAAACTCTTTTTAAAGGAGGGATTCGAAAGATTCGAGATTCGTAAGATTGGTGGATTCGTAGACCCTCCCTTATTTTTGAATCCGGATTCGGATTCGTAAAATTCTAGATTCGTCCCATCTCAAAAGATCATTTCCCTTATGAAAATGGCCTGTAGACTGAGTACATAGCACCTATATATTCCTATATAATTCTATATGCTTGCTATGCCTATGGCCAAAAATGTATAAAAATTGTATACTGAAGTCTATACACATACACGGCTAAAAATGTACAAAAAATGTGTACAGAAATCTATATATATGTTGAATACAAAGTTGTATATATAGAATGCATAAGATAACTAAAGATATAGACATAAGATTGCACGGAGACATGTCTTTTTCACACCTCCCATGTGTTCACGTCTGAACAATACATTTTCAATATTGGTAGAATGCGCTACTCTGTCACAAGCACAACATTCTCGCATGGGCAAGGAACACGACGGCAACTAAAACAATACACAGAAACTGCCGTTAGTTTGACAATGTCGTCCTCACGTGCCTTTTGAATAATTTGTGTGTCTCATAAAATGTGTACTCGTGTGCTTGTTCAGCAGTTTGTGTGCCCGCTGAATATGTGTCCCTTTGTTGGAGCGCACTACATTGCCCCGCCGGTGAGGAGTGACATGGCACCGCGTATTCTTCCGCAGAGCTCTCCTTGCTTTCACGCCCGTTGTCTGCGTTGCACCTCGTCGTTGACAAGGACGACAACCGTGCTTTTCACTGGGTTTAATGTTTGATTAAATACAAGCAACGTAGGTCAACCTAGCTGTGATGCATCGTACGACACCGACGTTTTACTAGTATTTGAGCATGAAGTACGTTCATTTGCAGACATTCGTGGACGCATTGCAAATGGCGGCAGACGAGGATCGGATACATGGGTGAAGGGACGACGTACATAACAAGTGAGGCTAATTGTATCCTTTCATTCCAGATGACTGTGGGACTGTATCAGTTGCAAGGACGTAAGTTTCAAAATGGTGTACCGTACAAGCTTTGTGTGATACAAGCTTTGTACAATGTGAGACGGCCACGAGCTGGTATTAACTTCAGTTTCTTTGCAGATAGTTCCCCGTCTCAACGGTCACTCATGTGTGCAAAATTGCAACTGCTTCTTACGTCGAAGCGTGTCTGGTGACAATCGTTCGACGTCCATTTCGTCTGAGGAACTGTCGTGTTCGTCACTAAGGATGGTCTTGATGGAGCTTTGCGGTGACCGCCTGTTTGAACTTTCGGAGACTGCCTGGTGCACATTGGATGAGTTGTGTGTCCGTGCAACGTGTTCCATATGTTTCATATGTGTGCGTTGGCGTTAAGTGAACCGCGTATGAGTTCTATTAAGCAAATAGTGATGTACTGGATGCCAGATTAAAGGTATGTGCACGCCAATAAAATTTAGTGGGCATTGTTTTGGTACGCGTCACCATTCCCCAAGTCGGCTTCACCTACCGCACGAGTTAGGTGAAGCCCACCTTACAAAACTACCATTGTGGCCAGACTGTACGTAAGTTTACGCTGTAGCGGCCGGTGGACAGCGACGAAGATGGCCACGCGCCTGGAGCACCTCCCTCAGTTCCACCGGCGCGGCCATGGAGACAGGCCACCGCCATCGCCTCTTCGTGGCACACCATCATCGCCGGTCGGGCCTCATGTAGAGGAACTCCACCTCCTCTACACCGCCATGAATGGCGAAACCTAGCAATTTGATATCAGGTGAAGCCCACTTTACGGAGCCGCTTTTGTTGCTTCGTGTCGTTTTCTCCCCGTCTTATCCCTTGTAACATTATGTGCATTTTTATTTCGCACGATTTCTTTCTCTTTTTTGCTTTTGTCTTGGACCTTCCTTTTTGTCTTTTTCTTTTGCCTTTTTCTGTGCTACCACAAATAATTCCCTGGAGGGCGGAGGAATTACTTACAACTAATAGGCAAAAGACTAGCATGAGGGCAATCGAAAGCTCGGATATGCAGACGGTCCGCTGATGAGGTTTAAATCATTATGATGATAACTGGGGGGTGGGGGATAAATTTATTAAGAAAAGAAACAAAGACTGAAAGGTTAGCTCAACCGGGAAAAAGAAGGAAAGCTTAACCGGGTATAGTTCTTGACTACCTAGCTGCGAGTGAAGAGCCGGAACTACCCCCCGTACTCCCATGGTCTGTACTAACCTCTCCTTTACTTTTCCTTGTTTGTGTTGTGGGGTCGTGTACCCCATAACGGAGTGGCACGTTCAACTTGACAGTGATGAATTTATAGCGTGTAGTGTGGTGGAACTTGCGCATATGGTGTGGGTTATCAAAAAAAAGTATTTATGTACCTCGTGAACGCGACCTCGTCTCCGTGGGGTCAACGTCCACCAGGTATAGTCCACCGGTGACATCACGCTGTGGAGGTCGTCAAGGGAAGGAGCATGTGAGCGCTGATGGGTTCGGCTCCATGGAAGGTCGCAGCGATTAACAACAACAATAAAAAAGAAAAAGCAAACAACAGTGGGACATGCGCCTCTACATCATGATTGCTGGGCAGGTGCGATACTGGATCACGCGGGGCTGGTCGTTCTGTTTGTCCGTCTGTATGTTCCGGCCTCAGGACACACCTTACGCAGCAGCTTGTGTTGCTTCGTATCGTTGTCTCCCCTTCGTATTCGTCGTAAAATTATGTGCATTTTTGGCACAATTTCTCCGTCTGTACCATGGGCGTCCCTGTGACTTGTTTTCAGCGTAGTGCAAAGAATTCGCGAAGGGAGGGCGGGCGGGGGGGCAAAAACGCACAACCAATAGACCCAAGATAATAGCATGAGGACAATCGAATGCTCTAACATGCAGACGGTCCTCTGATGATGTCCAAATTATTAGACGATATCCGAGTATAATTCTTGACCACCTGCGAGCCTGTGATAAGCAGTGATGGGCAAAGTACCTCAAAATTATACTTAAAGTAAAGTACCAAGTACAGTACAAAGTACCCAATTCAAAGTGTACTTCAAGTAAAGTACAAAGTACCAGGCAAAGTACTTCAAGTACTGATCAAGTACATTGCCAATTTAGTTTGTATCACTTTGCATTTTACTGTTTAGCATCTGTGACTTGTTTTTTTTTTTTTGCAGAAGTTTAGCGAGTATTCTTGACAAATGCTTTGGAGCCATAAAGTCTTAGGTTAAGTGCTAACCCGTGAATATAAACTTAATCAGAGGTCATAATGTGCAGTTACATGTAGGAAGGTAATCAGCAGCTGTGCTGTGATTATGCAAAATAGTATTACACCCTGACTGATCCAGGATCACCTGCCTAGTGTGGTGTTCTGGTACTAATCTTCTGCTATAGCAGACTAGGAAATTTCAAGAAGAAAAAAGTACAAGGCAACAGAAATTACATATTTCTGGGAATTTCTTGCTGCTTTTTGTTTAGAAACAGAACATGATGAAAGTAAAAAAGATGAAGCACAGTATAAGCCTTCATTTTTATACGACTGTAATCTGCTGCAATGTAATTCATGTGACCAATTAAAAAAAACGTAAAATGTAAAAATTAAAGCCGGTGTGTCTTGCAGAGTGTTCATCATGTAATGCAATCACACATATAATGTGATATATAATGCATAAATGCTTATTAATTGCGAATGAAGGAGACATTATAAAAAAGCATAGAACTCTGCATTGCGAGAACTGAAATGAAAATGGACCAAGTCATTGTGCTGCCGGTTGCGATGTCATAATGTGTGCGTGTCTTTGTATTCCATTCGTTTTACATAATAATAGAAGTGTTGATACTTTTTACACATTTCAAGCCTCTCAACAATAGATGTGCTTCAACAAATGTGCTATTTAAAAACACAAAAATCCTTTTTGGTAAAATGTACCGCATCCCACTAAAAGCGCTGAAGTGACGGCACGAAGACAAAAACTCAGAGATAGCCCTATCTTTGTGTTTTCGTCTTCTTGTTGTCATTTTAGCGCTTTTAGTAGGATGTATTTTTGATACTCTTTTGTGACTTTTTGCCTGGAGTCCAAGTTTGGGTACTTGAGTACTTGATGGGAAAGTACTCGGAAAAAAGTACTTGAAGTACAGTACAAAGTACACGATTTAAGATGTACTTAAAGTAAAGTACAAGTACCCAGAAATGTACTTAAAGTACTACTTGAGTACTTGGTACTTCAAGTACTGCCCATCACTGGTGATAAGTCAGTTGTCACCAGCATCAAGGTCAACGCGGCGCAAAGAAAGGTAAAACAAGAGTCGGGAAGACTTCCTTCTCTCCCCACAAATACCGTGCGCTTTTCTTTGCGACAATGAAGTAGGCGGGGCTCAAGCCGAATTTTTACTATTTTTTTAGACTATTTCTGTTGCTATACAGAACATAGTTCCGGTTTGGTGTGTGGTTTTCAGTGGATGACTTCATATTTCTGTGGGAAAAAGAGTGAGGTTCGCTTAGCAGTTTTAAAAGTTGAATTGAAAAAATAAATTTCCCGCAATTAAAAATTGTCCAAAGCCTTCCTCAATCGTTGCAAAAGTTTCCAGAAGGTAATTGCCGAAAGTCCCACAATCCTCCGGCGAGTACGCAGCCATTTAGAATATTTTATTACCTTAGGTAAAACACCGTGTATATAGGTCTTGGGTGGTACGTTTGATGACTCCTGAGGCATACCTGGCTGTTTTGTCTGAGTCATTGCTAGAACTATCGACAAAGCCTGTAAAGTGCAGTTGCAATGATAATTTGCAATTTTCAAATCATTGTACTTTCGACAAGAACAAAAATAGAAAAATGAAGAAACATGCTACCGCTCACTTACTTCTATAAATTTATCTTACCACATTTATTGAAAGCATCAAGAAGTACTTCAGTATCTGGTGCTCTAATGTCATTTATGCCTTTTGTCTATTTTTGCCTATTGTCTTTTATGCCTCAAGGTAATCAAGAACGCGAGATTGCCTTCCCTATCCGCGCAACAACCTCCACCGTTCATCGGATTACTTGGACGACTCATTTTAATGAGCATGTCAATGGCTTCCATTTTTATATTTGTCGCACTGCTCAAGCTAGAACTCCATACACGGTAGTGCTCTCCTCTAGGTTAGGTTAGACGTTAGGGTACGTTAGTTATACACTGGGTGTTAGTGCCCGTCACGGGACACAGAAACTTAATATTGTGGTTAACTGATGACCTCATATCAGGTAATAGGGCGACTAAGCCAATAGGAGCCCATAGTGCCCGTTCGCATCATTTATGGGTCTCCCGGAGGAAAGGGCGTAAGGTTTTTTTCTTTTCTTTTAAAAACTTTTGTTGTGCTTTCTTGTTGTGGCCACCTTCCTTCAAGCAAGGGGAAATATTAAAATGACATTTACACTTGTCATTGATGACTTGTGGGCAGCTATGCCGCGACAGAGGTCCCTAAATCATCTATCCACTTTGGCAACAGCGTTACGGTAGCCGCATGGTCCAAATTAAGAAGAAAAAAAGAAAAACTAATGTATTTGCAGAGGATAAACTCACACCAGTGATACTGACTCAACTGCTGCCTTGAGGGCATTACTGCCACATCAGAGGGCCAAATCCTAAGAAATGATCATTTGCCGGCTTACGGGTCTCCAGACCACGCCAGAGGCCCAACATACATACAAGGACCGTTGGCTGCCAGTAGTTGCTATGTCGTTATTTACTATTTTGTTTTGCAGCTTTTCTGAGACGTCGTCTCTACTGCACCTTGAGTCACTCACTTGCGGGCGAAGGACCACGCCAGTGGTATTCACATTCATCCCACTCATATCCCCAAAGGAAAGAATTCGGCCATTATTCTTTTTTTTTTCATTTTGTGGTATATGGATGATTATGTAATGAATGGGTGATGAGGTAAGAGTGAAATACAGTTATATGAAGGGACAAACACAGTATAACGAAGTGTATAGCAAGAAGAACATAAGAAGTTAGAAACACATCTGTAGTTTATCCTCAGCGTCAACTTTAAAGATAATCGGCGGGGAGGCCCACTGTCTAGTGAAATCATTTCTTGAAAGCCTTTTCTTTTCTTTTCTCGGAATCCACAAACCTTCATTACTACAACGAGCGATAAAGGAACGGGAAGTTTGTGGTTTTTGGCCGTGCGCGGTATCGCACCTAAGTCTCCAGATTTGATAACTGACTTCGCTGATGACAGCGATAAACTGCCGTCGACGTGGCTTTCCCAGTGGAGCAGGGTTCAAAAATCGCACAGAGGAGTAGTGTAGCTGGTCTAATTGAAAAAGTTCTCTAATTTTTTCCTGCATTGGGGGTTAAAAAGGGACAGTCTGAAAAAAAAAAATGTTCCAAAGATTCGTTACCGCCGCATAAATCACATGTTGCGGATGTGGCCGATATTTCTATGGTGTTTCCGTATGGGCCGTAACCCATGCGCAAATCGCCACATAAAACTTTTCCTCGCAGCATGTAAAAAGTTTGCATTGATACTTCGCCAGTCAGGTTCGATACCACTAATCGGTTTCCGTACCACGTATTCCCTGTTTGTTCGAAGCAGTTCAACAATGTCACTTCCTTTCATTGTTATGATCTCAACCTCCTTATTTTTGAATTTCAATAATCGTTCATTACACTCTATAAAGCGCATTCGCGCCAGTTTTTCGTCGCGTATAGATTCGATGTATCATATATGCACAGTAAATTTTTTAACACCTGGATTAACCCTTATTAGGTGCTTTTCTGAGCAAACACCATTTTTCACTCCCAGGGGTGTATTTTAAGGTGCAAAAAGCAGCGCAAATGTGTAAAAAACAGTGCTGAAGGTGTAAAAAGTCAGTGTTGAATGAGGTGTTCCAAAAAAGTACACCATATATTGCACCATCATTGATAAAAAGTGGTGTTACTTAAGTGTTAAAAAAAGTGTGAATGTGTGAGACACCCCTTTTTACACCTTCTTTACACTGTTCAGGTGCACATAAGGGTGTTGAAAAACGTGTTGTCAAAATGTTTATTTTCAAATATATGAACATGGAACAATCATTGTTTGCAAACTGTGTGAATGATGCTGGATATATGCGTAAAACTTGGCTGGCTTGAATAAGTGCTATAGTGCAAGATAATGCAACAGACAATGCAAAATATCTACATATGGTCCCAAAGCTGTAACGGCAGTCTGGGAATTCTTGCCACAAAGAATATTTTCTGGATGAGCAATTCGGGAATGAATGATCATGAAAAGCAACATGATAGATCCATTTCAAGGCACGGGAAGTGTTCCTTAAAGGGGCACTAAAATGCAAAAGAACTTGCTCTCAAATGAAAGTCGGTGTTTCAATCAGCACAACCCAAGTAAAATTAGTTTGCACAGCTCTACTGTTTAGAAGAAACAGAGCAGTCTTTGGCGGCAACGAATGGGATACCCAGGAAGCAAAGATTGGCGGCACCCAATGAGACAGCAGGACAAGGGCGCGCTAACCTATCGTGGCCGTGTAAATTTGGAATGGGTCTGATCGTAGTGTTCACTGCTTCATTTTGTCAATACAGACTCACTGAATTGTAGCCTACAACAGTTCTCACAAATGTTCCACTGACTGCATTTATTTTCACATCTTCTGGACAGAGACGCCGGTTGGCTTCACAACGTGCACTATGTTTTTCACCGGGACTGCTGCGTGGTGTGGCATGTGAGTGCACACGCAGCATGGACTAAAAACACTGATGCAAGAGCTGAAACGATGTTCACTGCTTAGCGCTAAAGCAAGAAAGAGCTCGTATATTTTTTATTGTAGCCTCGTAATGGAATCAAAGTTCTGAATTATGATAACAGGTACGAAGTTAACATAGCGTGGAACATGATTTGAAGTCAACTTGTTTTTGCACGTTAGTGCCCCTTTAAGTAAATTTCCATATCAACCCTTTACAGTAAACGAAGAGCCGTAAAAAGAACAAAGAAAAGAAAAAGTATTTTCAAACTACTGCACGTTAGTCTGCTACACCAAGGCCCGACGAGGATTGATTATGCACTTGTCACCCTTTCGTGTGGGAAAGAGAGGCTCTGTTGAGAGTGTCCAAATGTTATTCAGTACAAAGCTTCTGTCATCACGTGTAATGACATAAAAATAGTAGTGCTCGTCGAATTCAATGGTCACCAGCTCACGCATTTGAAAAACTATCTGCTTATCGATAGAAAAGATGGCACATATCTCGTTGAACTTTGGCAAGTCAATATCACTGACTTCATGCAATAGGAACATCCCTGGTCCATACTCAATACTGTCAATCCGGACAGATTTCAACACTGAAACAGCTGGTGATACTATGTTTTTTCCTGTGATGTAGCCCTTCACCACATCCGGCACATGTTCAAAGAGCACAGGCTGACTACCTATCACAGAAACAAGACTGTCGTTCAAAGTCTGTGACAGGACATACGCTTGAAGGTATTGATGCCTGACAGATAACATTTGTATGACATTCTTAAAGTTCCGTAACTTCCTGACCATGTCTTTAAAGTACTGATGTTTACTTTCAAAACGCATGGCCCAGATATTTACCAGTGGTCCATATTTATATACGAAGGAGGGATAGTGTGCCAAATAATGCATTTTACATGGCACAGCTGCTTCAGGAAAGAGGGCCCGAAAGTCAAGGCAGAAAAAGTTAATGATCCTGTGGAGGTATGGCACGTAAGACGTCGGGAGTTTTCGACACATCACAATGTTAACGATTTCTCTTAGTTGAAGATACAGCTCCCAGGCACTGTGACCACATGGGACGCAGTCACCAACATACACAGCAAAGTGCCTGAAAAAACACCATATCTGCGATGCACTGCCTTTCAAAGCTGCTTTGCCTTGCAGGAAATCGCGCGACAGTTTCTCTGGTTTATTTTTCAGATCACATTGTTCATACTTGTAGCTTTGGATCTGCTGGTTCAGTTGATCGAGGGAGAAAAATCCGCTGGATACTAACTGTCTGATTATGTGCTTCATAGCAAATGGCACCACCCCTTCCAGGAAATCATGCATCACGTCCGATGGAAAATTATTAGTCGCATCAAAGCCACTGAAGTTTAACACACATGGCTCCCGGACACCATAAAGGGACACGGTAGAAATACCTTTCTTCAGCATGCTGAGATGGTGATTATGGCATTGTGGCGTTCGCATCACAAAGTCTGCTTCCTGGTGCTTGTAATTAATCTCATTACGTAGTGCTAAACAGAACCTGCAGATTCTTCCTCCGCTGAAACTACACTTAAACCCGCCGATCCTGTGGCTTGACAGATTATCTCCTGTCATTATGAACACGCTTCCCTTCAGCACCTCACCGTTCACTGTGATGCCTTCATTTTCTAAGTGGGCCACATCATTTAGGAGTGGGGCAAAAACTTTCTCTAGCCCATATGCTGTAGCTTGTTTGTCGTTCACAAGCAGCACCAAATGAATGTTCGACAGCGTTGATCTCTGTGGCAGATTGAGAATTGAAAAGTACACCCCCAAGAGCTTGTGTTTTCCTCTCTTGCTGCCCAGAGGGTCGCATATTTCAAGTTCATCTGCGTACAGTTGCAGGCAGATCTTCTTGACATCCCCTTGAAAATATGAATGACTGCGGAAGGCAGACCCATCAAACACTGACGACAAATAGCCAGCTTCGCTGTCACAACGGCGGAAATTACTGTACACATTTGGATTGTCTAGTATGTTCTTCAGGACTTCACATATGGGTACATAATGAAATACAATACTTTTGCCTCGTTCATCTGTTCCTAGGATAATGGTCGTGGGCTCGACAAACGGCAAGTATAATTTCCAATAGTCATTTCGGCCCACCCGTGTTTCTAATCGTTGCATTTGTTCGCTGACTGATGACATAAGTTCTGTTCGTTCTTCTTCCGTCTTTGTGAGCCAGTAATCTGTCAGTCCCTGGATGTAACAAATGATGTCATTTGCTATTTCATGGATAGTGGATTCTGGAATCCGCCCGCACTCCTTCCATTTCAGAAGTAGCAAGGCAAGCTGCCTTACAGGATCTTCACTCGCAGAATTGTTCTGATCAATGTTCGGACCTGCTTCGCCTTCTTGATGTTCGCTGTCGGTGTCCATTGTGTCCAAGTCAGATGCTGATGCCGCACCTGTTGGGCCGTCTGAGCTGTGTCCACTCTCGGTCCTGTTGGCATCTTCTCGAAGGAGCTCTTGATGTTTTCGGTGCACATGTTTCCGGTAAGAAGGGAAAGTGGCAAATGAACGCATACACCCGCTTAATCCACACAACCATTGCTTCTCGTGGCCATGTGTGGTGCGGAGATGGCGAAAAAGCGGCTTCAATGCAAACGTTCTCCACTGGCAGCGTGGGCACACGAAGTAGCGGCTTGCCGGCATCTCTAAAGAGAAAGAAACACCACCGGTTACATCGCTGCTATATCACCACCAGTACCACCGTAATGTAGCTGACACACGGTGTTAACCCCCATTATCCAGCGTAATTAAGGACGAAGGGGCGGGATCGAAATATCATGGTTATCTTGAGTGAAGTGACCGCGGCATGCCATCGCGGTGATTGCAATAAACACGGTAGAAAACTTTTTAATTTACGAAAGGGACACTTGTGCACAGTCCGGGACCCCACACATATTACGCTTCGTAAGCTTTCTGTGGCCACAGTGTCCCCGAGTCAATTCGTTGGTCCTTAGTGCAGTTACAAACCGGAACGATTAGGAATGCCTGTAACTGGATCCGTTCCTTCCCCCTAAACAATTCTACAAGCACTCGCAGTCGCAATAGATCGTTGATCAATTAATGACGTAGGTGTCAGAAGTTTGTGTTAGTAGGGACTTACCACGAGCCACTTGGCAGACTGTTCACGTCGCAAAGAACGTCAACGCTGCATGCCGAACAAGAACAGGGAGAAACGTTCCGTCATCAAAGGAAAGCTTCTCTGAATACAGGACTACAACTTGAACAATTCATCGGCACGTGAGCTGGCCTGAAAGCCTGAATTATGTCGAGACCAACATTCTTAGTTTGTCATCACTCAAACAAAAGCGGTGGGAACATGAAAAGCAGCGCCTAATCAGCTGATCCGGTCGTTGTTCTGAAAGCGAAACGATGGATTATCCGACCAAAAACCCTGTTAAAACTGGTAAGCTATAAATTCAGAAAAGCAGCAGAATGTAATTATAACTTAAATGATTAAATAAATTAAGCTTGTATTCCGCTTATTTATATTTATAATGTAAGGAGCGCAACTTCATCGAGAGAGCCTGAGGAGGCAGTTTCCAAGCCAATCCAAGCCGTCCCCCGCCCGTAGTCGTAGCCGTAGGCCGTAGTTCGTGTGATTGCTCTGTCGGTCGCGGCTAGGCAGGAGTTTCAACGGTGACGTTTGTTCATTTGTGTAGAAATGTCAGGTGTGACATGCCTGGTCACAGTAACTCGCGCAGACGTACGACGAAAATGCAATCTTGAAGAACCCTATTAAAAAAAAGAGGTATGTGGTTCAAAAAGATCCACTCGTATGTGATTATTGAAATGGGCCCAATTCATAGAAATCTTATTAGACCCCATTCAAGGGGTCTTATTGGGCCCTGGTACCTTACCTGGTACCTTACCTGTGTGATAACTTACCTCATTTGTTGAGGTCTCATAAAATGCAATTAGGTGTACTCAATGTGGCCTAATGTGGTCTCACATTTTCCCACTTGGCGCCAATATTTAATATATATATATATATATATATATATATATATATATATATTGGCGTGGAGCCAATGTTGCCTTCTGCCGGAACCTATACGTTCCAAGACCGAAGGCTACATCAGATCACGTTGAATCAGTTGCTTCAACAGTTGAAGCAACTGATTCAACGTAAATTGCTGCACGAAGAAGCACTGAAAGTTGAAATATGCCAGCAAATTAACAAGTGACAATGAGCAATAAATTGAAATATTTGTTGTATGAGCGTGAGACAGTCTGACTGCAAACGAAGACATTGTCTATGCAAACTCGCCTTACAGCAACGAAGGAAGATGTAGAAAGAAGGTATAGCTAAAACAATGAAAGTACCCCTCTGCTTCATTAATTTCTAATGCACACTAATACCCATAACAGGTATGATAACAGATGTATGCTACATATAGTTAGTTTACATGCGGTAATAGTGGCAACACTGTGAGAAAATAATGTGATATCACACAATTTAATGCAACGTCTGGTGATACATGCATGAGCGAAATGAGAAAAAAGTCACTTATCAGTCGCTCTTTCTCATTTGTCCGACAAAGTCAGTCCATGCAGTACAAGCGTGACGATGACACGTCATAAAAGCAGTTAAGGTAACTATAAATAAATATCGGGTCACTACTACATTTCTTGGTTCAGATTTGAGACTTGAGGATATTCAAAACCGTCCTACCCACGCCGCTTACCCTTTGTCGTAATAAAGCTTTTGCACGTATTCAGGAACAAAATGCATAACGGAGCACTTCACTACACAAATGCAAAGACATTCACATTTTTATACTGTCGGAGGAGATGAAAGACAGGAGGAAACAACTAATTTACCAAGGTGCGTCTCAGACGCCGACACGCCAACAGAAATTTCTAAGTTCAAAACAGATCCTGAGTTGATGTCGATGGCGCCTGGTCGCATATAACGACAGGAGCATTATAGCTCTAGTTTCGGTTTGGAAGACAGGGAAAGCCCACGTCTCGCAGGGTAAAGCCAGAAACAATCATATCGCATAATCATTTTTTTGCAACCTACTGAGGTAGGTGGAGTTGTGCGCATAACTTTGCACACTTTTGGATATTTATTTATTATTCTATTTATTTTAATTTATTTTGATATATTTATTTTATATTCAACCATATATGCACACATTTGTGCAACTAATTTCGGCATTGTTTGCTTTATATAAGCCCAGGTTAACTTCACAGCCAGGAATCTCGCCCAATCCAGCGTACTCGCTGGAGCATCCCATTTCCAGCTCTGCTCCAGCGAGGTACCATCCTGGTTTTCGAATGTAAGTTGGATGGTTCCAGAATGGAAATTAAAACTGCAGTAGACCCAGCATGGAAATAGCCTTGGCCAGCCCAGATCTAGCCTGGGATCGCTTTTCCAGGCTGGTTCCACAGTTGGTTCATGCTGTATTTTTTTTTATTAGGGATATCAAAATGCGTGTGTGCGAAAACTCATTACACTTGTCTTGTGTGTCCCGTGTGGCCGTCAACGGCCATAGCCAGTGCAAACTGTCATTTTTTTACACGTACGCATCACGCTTTTCGAGCAGTCAACCTGTGCTTGTACACGTGAAATGTGTTCTGTATATAATTACCTCCAATGACATTGGCAGTCGGCTGCTAGTTTGCTACCAATGTTCCACAGCACTTTTAAGCTGAAAAGTTAACGCACTGGATGGAAAGCACATTTTTAAGAGAAATTTTTCTTGTGTGTTTTCTGGAGGTAGAGCATCCGAGTTGAAAAAAAAAAAACAATTAGAGTGAGACACGAATGTCAGAAAGTGATAGTTAAACGAGTCGCCCTGTGAAAATTCTGCTAGCACTTACTACTTTTCTGGGGTCTGCTAAATATAGTTTTGAAGGTGCCTCACAGAACGTAATGTGATGCAATTGGCTTCTTTGATGTGACTCTTCAATGGGGTTCAGACTTGTGGGGTTCACCTATGGCACTTCAATGATACCCTATAAGCCTCCAAGATGCACGGCGTAGGGAGAAATTGGATCTACTTGAGGCCACATACAAACCCCTTGCCTTGCGCTAATGGGTTGCATAAAACACCTTTCGGGTCTTAGGTGGCCCACCAGAAACACATTAAGCCTTATTCGATGATCTAATGGGATTCTAAAAGATTTTTTGATAGGGAAGGTACTTTAACGGCACTCAAAAGGGCAATCTTGGCGTCCAGCGTTTTGTCGGGACACGTGAACGCAACTGACAGGTTTCAGGTAAGCCACTTGTTCTTTTTGGTCGCGTAAATTGTGGACATCCAAATCTTGGTGGGACAAGCAGTAACGTCATTGCCCCTTTCAGATACTGGACGCTGATTTCGACGAGTATGTAGATCTCGCTGATGAGGACGAAGTCCCTCACATGGCGACAGTACGCGTGGTGCCGTGCAACCAGGAACCGATACCGAAAGAACCAGAGGTACGCATTTTGTGATTAGTTGCAAGTGTAATGCACACTGTGCTGCTCAGGCATGATTTCGTACCTGTACTTTTTACAAAACCATCATTCAACTGCTGCAATCCAGTTTGAGATATTAGAAGAGTATCACGTAGTATGGCTATCACTCGAAGGAGAAAAATTTAAGCCGTTTTGGGGGACGACACGGATGGAGCGAAATGACAAAGTAATGCCTAGTACAGGACCTCGTCTCGTACGAGGTGTCACGCTCCTCCTCCATGTAAGCGCCTAAAGTAGAAAGTGGTGCGCCGTGTCTATTGTAGAGGTTGCAATTAAACCAGACGCAACGGGAAACATTTGATTGAAGAAGCTGAAGTAGGGAAAGGAAACGGGCTAGCTGGTGAAATTAAACATCCGTGACGAATACCTGAGACAGGGGAGAAAAAAACTGACATGACGTGTCTAAAACGCAACTGAAAATGTATTGCTCAGAGACAAGAAAATGTACAGTCAAGGAGGTGGAGAGGGAGACAGGAACAACTTCAACTGATCAGTGAATGAGATGGAAGGTCTACTGATGATCTTTCCGGAAACACGTATTTCTTCAGTTTCCAAAATAGAACTCTTTTGCTACTGTCAGGTTCTCTGGCCACAACCCTGACATCCCCACAATCTACTTCGCAGTTCCAACACAGTTTTAGGTGTTCGACTATTTCTGAGCAAAGGTCAGCTTTTTCAATGTACGTCTCATGCTCTCTGCGATGGTCATTCAAGCAGCATGTGTATATTAAAGCATGAGAGTGCTGTTAGGCAATTTGTTGATGGCGTTGTATCAACCGATGAGCCTACTTTGCATTCTGTCGTAGATTCTGTGAAAGTGACATTCCCCGAATTGTGTTTCACCCTTGGCTCCCACGTGATAATTATCTTAAATTTTTGGATTGAAAGTATTTTGCTGCTCTGGCAATATGCTGGCAGTATGGAAAGCGCTCCAGACCAATATTCTTGCTGACGGCTGTCACTCGAAGAATGCGAAATAGGGGATGATTCAGTTGCCTTTTCAAATGCTCTTAAAAAATCGTGAGGTCATTGTGTGGATGGTTCCTTGAAGTCTTGCAGTTTTAGGCATGTAGGACAGACAAGATGCTGGTTGAATGACCGGCTTTGCGTGAGACAGATGTTGGAAAGGATAACCTTTACTCAGAAATAGTCAAGCATCTAAAACTGTGTGGGAGCTGTGAAGTAGATTGGGGGGATGTCAGGGTTGTGGCCAGAGAACCTGACAGTATGAAAAGAGTTCTATTTTGGAAACTGAAGAAATACGTGGTTCCGGAAAGATAATCAGTAGACCTTCCATCTCATTCACTGATCAGTTGAAGTTGTTCCTTTCTCCCTTTTCACCTCCTTAATGAATATTTTCTCGTCTGTGAGTAATAAATTTTCAAGTGCATTTGAGATGTGCGTCGTGATCGTCTTTTTCTGCTCTCTCAGGGCTTTGTCGTGGGCGTTGAGGAACTTGCCCCATCTGGGATTCGAACCTTGGACCCTTTCGTTTAAACACCTGATGCTTTAGCCACTGTGGCATTTTGGCACTCACTAACCTCTAAGCTCTTTCTGCTGTGTCATCTGCTGTTTGTGCATGTGCCACTTAGGGATGAATTGGCTGGGACCAGAGGGTCGAACCGAAACGTTTCTCTGTTCAGGTTCGACAAATAAAGGTTCATTTCCGGTTCAGCTCCGGAAGACAAGTATAGTGGTTTGAAAAGTTTTTTTTTTCCCAAACGGTTAGGTTCATGAATCGGTTCTGTGGCCACAGGCGTGAATGAAGCACAACAGGCAGGTTAAAGCACACTTCTGTTTGTGAGGTACAGTGCTTGAAGTGAACAGGAAGGCATGAACGTCATTCAAAATATTGATATTAAAATCAAGATTACTAGTGGTTACGACAGGAGCATAACCATGAATTACAGATCTGGGTTTTGAAATAATAATTATCATAATTGAAATTATTGATTGCCTGTCAGTAGATGTGAATACGTTAAGCAGCGAACGACGCTTCATGCTGGTTGGATTGGCTTATTTTGGCTCGCAGGCATTGTGGGTTTTAAAGATTTTAGTTAAGTTAAATTAGGATGGTGCGGCTCTGAGCCTGGGGTCTTAATGTAAAAGGCACGTCATCTCGTTATCTGACTGCCGCCGTGCTGCCATGGGTGCGTTGCTGGCATTGCCCAAGAGTGAAGTCTCTGTGGACAAAAGACAGAGCAAGTGCAAACAGAGTACGGCCCATTTACGACCCATTGCCAATTCTTATATACTATGTCAGTATGCATGTTATTACCTATTTTCCTTCAAATGCACACAGATAATAGTCTGGATGTTTTCTTTTCATTCTGACCAACATGAGGGTGGCATGGCCTTTTTACTTTTGAAGGGGCTCACACACGCTATGTGTCAGCGATCAATTCTGCAGTTAGGGTGGATATCTTGTATAGCTGAGGCTGATTAGCATATTATTATAATATATGTCGCTTCATGAATGCTACCCAAAACTGTTGTTGACCCCTAACCCTTATACGGGGTGTTTCAGATAAATCCCCTGCCTAAATAATTTGCAAAACAGGTGGCCCAATCGAAGAACTTCGCTTTTTAAAATTCCAATACCACCTGCAATCTGCACACTGTGTGAATGAGTGGGAGGCACTCATTATTTAAATAAAAATTCAAATGAGTTTCATAAAAAACAAACCTATCTTCTAAAGCAGGGTGCAGTCGGCATTAAAATGGGGTCCCTTTTGGGACTCTCAGTGGACACCTTTTAGAGAAAAGTCTTCCACTGAAGTGGATCATTTGTTGCAGTAATTAATTGGTTGCGGTTTACACATTTTTGTCGCAGCGAAGTGCAAGAGGACGTAATTCACAGATGGATAAGGGAATAGGAGGGACTCCATTTGCGCTTAACCGTGACCAGGCTGGACAAAAATAGTAAACTGAAACCAGTTCATTACTGCAACAAATAACCAGCTTTGGTCGCAGATGTTTCTCTAAAATGTGTCCACTAAAGGTCCCAAAAGGGGTAGTACTCATTTTAGAATACAGTACCATTTGGGGCCTGTTCGTCACACATAATAAAATCGTGCAGTCCGCCCATCTTAAAAACAGTGCATCCATGCTGTGTCGTCTATATTGTTGTTAGCACTGTTTTAGTGAATTTACCCGTTTTAATGAAGACAGTGGCCTGCTTTAGAAGCTGTGTTTTCACGAAACTCATTTGAAATTTTATTTAACTAATGATCACCTCCCCCTCATTTGCATGGTGCGCAGCTTGTAGGTGGTATTCAACACATACTTGTAAAAAAGAACGTCCTTTGACTGCACCCGTTGACGAATTCTTTAGCATGGCAGTGTAACTGAAATACCCTGTATGTATTCACGCATATGTCGTAGCCATTAGTTGTCCTAACAGCGTTCAGTTACCATCTTTGTTGTTATTTTGCGACTCCAGGAAATCCGGAGCATTCCTGCAGACCACAACTTTTTTGGCAAGCAACAACAACGCTACGAGGCTAATAAAAGAAGAAAAAAAAAGACGAGAACGTTTTTTTATGTGCATGCAAAGTTCTGCCCGTAGTTCCATATGAACTGTTATTTGAACTGGTTACCGGCACTTTTTAACGGTTCAGTTTGGGTTCGTCCAAGATAACGGTTTTCGGTTCGGGTTTGGTTCGACTCTCTGTCTGGGACCATTCAGCAGTTTAGAGACTAATTGTACATCCCGGAATACAACATGGCAGCAAGGGGCCAAATGCAATGATTATACGCGCCCGTGGGGACAAAATGCTGCGACTCCTCCTTTTGTCTAAGTGCAATGCTGCTTCTAGCGCAATCTGTCGCGGAGCAGCTGTGATGTACAAAATGAGGTGTGTGAGCTGTCGTGCTTGTTTGACTGAATCAACCTTGTTGAGTAAACTGCACACATAGAAAAAAAAAGAAAAAATCAGACCAGTGTTGGGAGCACATGATGCATTTTTGCTTGTGCCTGTCTTTAAATCCAACATTTAAAGCATCGTCATTTCAGCCTTGTATGTCATGTTGTGTATAATGGGCACGCCACTGAACAGTGGATCACTGTGACCTGCATGCGTCATTTATGTGATGCGCCATTGTTATTTTCGTGTTCAGAAGCAACGTGAGGAGGAGGACGAACCGAGCATGTCTTCTGGCAAAGCATCCATCAGTGTTGGCGATGCATACCAGATTGTAGAGTAAGTAGACATATAATTAGTGCTACTTATGCTGCCTTATGTGGTATCTGGGCTTGGACTTTGCTTACGAATCCTTCTGTTCATGTTCTGTTTGCGGCTGGGCTTTCCTGTACTTCTTTCCCACTGAACAGGGATGATCCAGATGATGACCAGGGGGTCAATTATTCATTTCCAGACCTTGGTCCACTTGGTTCTTTGCTAAGGCCTGATGTTCCGCTAACAAAGAAAGTTCACTGCCAAATAGTGGAAACTCTTTGCCAGTCCATGCTCAAGTGTTCACTGTGAGTTGCATGCAAAAATCCCTGTGCATGCTTGATTGTGAGAGCAGCATGCTGCACATTGATACTGGGGTGGAGTATGTACATTGCATGTGACCATTTTCTTAGGGCCCGTTTGTCATTCTGACCCAATGCCACATGATCCATGCAACAGTGCCTTCCTGTTTGTTGCTGTTTCAAATCACTGTGTTTGTGAATGCCCTATAGACCATGTGTCCCACATGTTAAATGTGCCTTTTGTATTGCAAGTGCTTGCATCATTCTTTAATATTATTATTATTTTATTTTCCTTTGCTTTTTGTTGCATTATCAGATGTTGCTGTTACAGCATTTTTTGAGAACATGTTCTCTCGCAGATTTCCAAGTAGAGCATTCTATGCCAAGGTAGTGTCCATGCTTCTGGAGCGATACCCATTCTTAAGCGATGTAATGGGAACTGGCGATGTAAGTACATTGCTCAGGACTTGTTAAAAGCTTCTGAAGTGTAACTGCAGCCAGTGCAAGTGAGGAGGTTATGTGGGGTAGGCCAAGATTGTGACCTGAGAAGCGTGCATCGTAACTGGTGAGATAGAAGCCATGCCACACCTGTTCGCATGACCTGGCATGTTGTCAGATGGCTTGTTCGCATCACATTGTCAGGTGTTTTCAGGTGTCCACGAGATTCATTACCTGTGTGCTTTATTTTGTATTTTGCATGAGGGCTGCATGAGCACAGCTTTGTAATACCGGCTTCAGAGGGCTGCATGCTGTCAATAACTTTTGCTTTTATGAAGCGCTACAGCTTACCACAACTGAACTGGTGGGTGCAACCGTGGCATGAGTCAAGTATCCGCTTTCTAAATGCTGTACGTGTTACAAATATTCTGCTGGTGCTGAAATAGCTGACTTGCTTATTCATCGTCATCAAACAATTTTGCCTTTGCTCAGCCTAGGCCACATTGATGCTGTTGTCACCTTCCTTGTGCTATCTGTGCTAGTCTGTCACTTCCTGTATCTGCAGGAATCCTGGGTAACCTCCCTCACAACAAAGTTCAAAAATGTGCGGCGCAAAATACACAATAATAGGAGAGTTCACGAGAACAGAATCAAGTATGGGCAACAGAAGAGGAAGGCAGAAGATGGCGCCATTACCACCGAGGACAGCTCAAAAACTGACGAGGTGCTTAAAAGACGGAAACTACACACAAGCAACTTTGCAGTACGTAGCCATCTCTTCATATTACACCTACTTGTACCTTTCTGTATGGCTGTTGTTCTTAGAACAACAACGCAAGAGTGAATTGCGTACTGCTTCTTTTGGTAGCAAGCAAGTCCATCCTTCATAGATGGGGAAGACTGCAACAGTGCTGCAGCTCATGAAGAATGGCTCATAAAAGAAGCTAAAAAGTTCAATGCAGATGAAGAACTTATAGATATGCGGATGGCGGCTACAATGAAACAAAGAACGGCAGCTATTGTGAGACTCCCAGTGGCAACTAGCAAACAGACTTACCCATACCTGATGGACTCTGTGAGGGTATGTGAATTCTGTGCCTTTTAACTACTGCAGAGTTAACGTATGCGAATGCTGTGGGTAACAACACACCTATCAACAAGAAATGTCACTTTGTCATTGCCACGTCCAGGGTGTTGGAGCGAACCGAAAACCGAAAAAAAAACAACGCTATTTTGGTGCGAACCGGAACGGAATCGAAACCGTATACGTTTTTTTCGCTCAGGAGGGAAACCGAAAAATTTATTTAACAGTTTTCGTTCCAAGAAAAAGCTTCGCCGGTTTAGACTATTAGTGAGCGAATGAAACTGACGTCGTGTGTTCTGAAGTCGTGTTAGGATACTTTACGAGGGCTACGGTTACGGTGGAATGTATGTCGGTATACTATGACCCCTTGGTAACGTTTTATTGTTCGTGCACATAGGTACATGTGACTCTCTACCAATGTGCCATAGCGTTCGTTTTAATTTCATCCGCCCAAACCCTCCTGAACTAAACACGACCCAAGGGGGCCGCGTAACGGCTTCTCTATCGGTAATGTCGCGCAACACGTCCCTTGTTTGAGAACAGCGAAGTTCAGTTACGTATCCGCGAGGGCAAGCGCGTACGAAGTGGTGCTTCTTTTGTGGACAGGACACGAAGAACAGAAAACGGAGCCGTCGAGCGCGTTTGTAAGTGAAGGTGTTCCTCGATTTGCGTCGTACTCGTGCGGTGGTGCTTGCTGGCTAGGAAGCAGCAACAGACGTTCGGATGGGACGTGATCGCACCAATCCAGCAAGAAAGTACTTTGCGTATGACATCACGACAAATAAGTCCATCTGTATCATGGGCTTCAAGAAAGGGGAAAGCCTATTTGAAGAGACAGTCACCTACAGGAACCAGGAGGGTCATTCCAGACGAAATGATCCAATGGGTGCGCTCGACCCCCCACAATTTTCGTTCAAAAAATTACCACCCATTCCTTACGACAGGAAAAGGCATGTGTCCAAGATTTACTCGAAAATATTTGCCCGCTCAGAATTTACGCCGGGGCAAAGTTTGTAAGAATGACGTAAACCATACCGGGAAGTAAGTAGACTAGTGGGCAGAATATTGCAGCTGGACAGGTTTTTGTGGTGCAGAACGAGAGAGCAGGGTTCAAATAATGTGCCAAGGTTAAAATATTCCCGCTTGTTCCACATTTGACCAGTCAAACGGACCCCATTCGCGGGGCTATTTCGTCCTATTTTGGGCCTTGCTTTCCATTTCGAGCTATCATCTGCATACCTTTTTACTGTTGCGCGCCGACCGCTTCATTTTCAAAATTGGCATCGAAGTCACCGAACTTTGAGTAAAGTTCGAACTTTGAGATTAAATGTAGCAAAAACTACTGCAAATTTAATCTTCAAAATTATTCAAATTATTCAATTATTAAATCTTCAATTATTCAATCTTCAAACTTAATGTATTGGAAGTGGATAATATGCTAAATTTTTCCTGGATTTCCCACTCATCTGGAAAGTATCCTTAGCGAGGCCCAAAATAGGACGAAATAGCCCGGCGAATGGGGTCCGTTTGACTGGCCAAATGTGGAACAAGCGGGAATATTTTAACCTTGGCACATTATTTGAACCCTGCTCTCTCGTTCTGCACCACAAACACCTGTCCAGCTGCAATATTCTGCCCACTAGTCTACTTACTTCCCGGTATGGTTTACGTCATTCTTACAAACTTTGACCCGGCGTAAATTCTGAGCGGGCAAATATTTTCGAGTAAATCTCGGACACATGCCTTTTCCTGTCGTAAGGAATGGGTGGTAATTTTTTGAACCAAAATTATGGGGGGTCGAGCGCACACATTGAATCATTTCGCCTGGAATGACCCAGGAGCTACCAATTTCACAGCTGCCTATTCATATTAAATACCATGTGTGCGGAATAAACGGGTTTACATTTTGCAACATCGATTTTTTTTCTGGGAATGAATAAGCCCACCAGAAGCTTAACCTGTTCAAAACCGGTATGAACCGTAATTTTTTTGCTCCGGAGCAGAACTGGTACCGGACCGTTTATGAAAGGACCGGAATGAAAAACGTTTCGGTTCGACACCCTGGCCACGTCACTTTCGATAATCAAATTTGGCATTTCCTAGTGGCTGAAGTTGTTGATAGTCCTGAGGGTCGTATAGTATCAGGCCATATGCCTAGGGCCTCACTCTTGTTCTATTATTTATTTATTTATTTTTTTCGGTAAAATTAGGGGAGGGAGTGTAAATTTGTGGTTTTATTTTTCTTACATGTCGGGGTTTTTTTTGGGGGGCGATCAAGAAGCCATATGTTTTTCCCTAAAACTAAGTTCCACCCTCCAACACGGCACATTTACTCTCGTGTGCAGCAACTGGTATTTGCCTTATACGTGCTGCCAGAGGTCTATCATTTTGCTGTGGGCAGTGAACTTGGCTGTGGTTGTTACTGGAGGCAGTGGTATTTGTAACACAAGTGTCGCAGAAATAGCGTTCATTTTCCTTTTATCACCCTCTTTGGAAAGTGGTGCGTCCCCTTACTTAGGTCCCTTTCTTGTTTTTAGTTCTTCAATGAATTTGCGAGGCTCTATGGCCACCACCCACTACAAGGGATGGAAAACATCCTGGAGTGCATCCGAAAGCTTGCTCTAAAAGGCATAATCAAATGCAAGAACGAGCGTCGGGACCTGCTGCTCATTGATGAAGGACGGGAAGATATAGGAGACACGCGTAGGAAACGTAAGTACTTTTGCTAAGCTGAAGGATGACATAATCACAGTTGAGCAAGTTACTGCTCAACAGGAGTGATCAGGGTAGTGAGATACTGTGCTGGGGCCAAAGTACCAAGTCTTGTAATAAGTTAGCTAGCTATGGGTACCACCTAATCTTGTGCAATGCTTGGACTTTTTCAGATCTGCTGGCAGTCCATGCCTTCCAGATACTGAGCTCGGCTGTGAAGGAGCCCAATGCCACAAAAGATATGTTTGTGAAAGATGTAAGTAACTCATAAATTATGTCACACCAGATTGTTTTCTTATTCTACTAAATGTTATCTAGTATGTGCATGTCCACGCTGTTTGATGGTGGTCTCTCCTTTTTTTGCTATCACTCTGTATTTGTCACAAATCTGCACATTCACTGCAACGTTTGTCACCCATTACATTCAACTGCGTCACACCAACAGTGAGGGGAATATGAGGGCATTCAACAGCTGACTTCTTTTTCATTTTCCGTTTATGCTGTTATAATGTGGCTGTAAGACTACAGTTGTGCCAGATTTGCCATTTCTGTATCTGGAATCTAAAGCATAGAACTGTAGGTGAACTCAATGAACACACTTTTTTTGGTGCATTGTGGAGGCATTGTCAGTGTATGTAACCTGCATTCCGTGGCTTAAGAACTTAAACATATTATTTTTCCTTAACAGGGTACGGCCATCCCAATAACGCCGTGTGTGGTGTACACAGGGCCACGCCTTGAAGAGGCACAGCATATGCATCTTCACGTAGACAAGATCAGTTTGTTCAGAGTGATTGACCTAGAAGAGGGCTTGGCAGCCATCCTTGCTGCATATTGGCTGTTCCAAATCGTGTACTGCCGAAAGCCATACAACGTGCTTTGTACACTTGAACGACTCTGTCTTGGACTCTGTGACGCTCGCCCAAGGACCCCTGTCATAAAATTTTTCAATACCCACGGTAAACACTTTGGTAAAACTACAGAAAATTGAGCCACTGTCCCTCCCGCTGAGTTTATCTTGCACATAGGGCAGAGTGACTCCCCTGCAGTGATGCCCTGCTGCTGCATTACCTTGTCTACTGTTTTTGCTTGTTTTAGTTGGGACAGCTCAGTTCATGTTTAGGTGCCTGATGAGCACTTTACTTTTTATTTCACGTTACATGCGTCAAGTGTAGGTCCTCAGTTGGTAAAATCGATACAGTGCAAGGACGAGGACAAGAAGGATCAGACAGACACAGGCACTGACTAACAACTGAAGTTTAATTCTGCAACTGCAGGAAAATGACAGGGAGAAAGTAGAAGGAAGAAGAGAAACGACGCTACACAGGTCATACGTTTTCATGTGACCTGCGCAGCCTCGCTTCCCCTTCTCCCTTCTTCTTTCATTTTACTGCGGTTGCAGATTAAACTTAAGTTGTAAGTCAGTTCCTGTGTTTGTCTGATCATTCTAGTCCTCGTTGTTGCGCTGTATTGATTATGTACCAACTCACTCAACCCATCCCTATTTAGTGATTACTTTTTATTTTGGTTTGGGATTTTACTTGTGACAGTATGTGAACTACATGCTGGACAGCATGTATCTGCCAGGTCCCTAGTCATTTATAAATGTTGCATTTGTGATGGTGCTTTTTTGGCGTGTGCGTTCGTTCAGTTTTGTCTGTGCCGATAGTCGGTAACTTTTCATATCCATATGAATACATCTGCTGTGGTGTCCCACTGACATACCTCATTTGACATAGTATTCTGCATTTAGTAAGTGCGGACCACGGACATGTTTAGCTTTGCTCAATTTCATCGAAAAGTACATTGCATAACATTTGTACTTTCTTTTCACTTGATTCTCAAATAGGGTACAGTACCATACTGTACTGTACACATACGCAAATACTGTAGTTGTGGCTGATATTATTTCCTTTGCTAATTTGTATATCTACTACAGTGACTTGTCAAATTATCAAAAGTTGCTTTTTCTTATCTGTTTTTAGCAAATAGGAGAGCCTTGTCTGTCCATTAGTTTTGTTTGACTCTTTAAACCTGTGCCTTTCTCTCGTATAGTGTGGCAGCCCATCGCTCTTGATGTTAGTGCCAAGAAGCTACAACTTACTATTATATTGCATTGTGTAAGGTTTGCGGGACATTGAAGTTTTCGAGGTTTACTTTTTTTGTCTCTCCAGTGAACATTACTTGTCCTTTAGATAAATAATTGATACGTCAGGTTTTTTTGCATACCGGAGCTGTTGGTAACTTTCCTTGCCCTGGCAATAAACTTGACACTCATGAATTTTGTTCCATTTCCTTGTTCCAGATCTGTAAAACATATTGCTTGCGCTGAGGCCTGTCCAGTGCCGTATGGAACAGAGGTTCTCGATTGAGGTGTTTCAAAGGAAGCTACAATCCGCTGCACAAGTCCACTTGCTGGCACCAAGCTTGACTGCCACAACTTCCTTGGAATACAATCATATCAGAACCTCTGACCTGCACACACAGCATCCTGCAAGTGCATGCAACATCCTGCAGGCAGTATTCTGCATGTAGTAATACACCGTTTTTAGTTGGTGCTACTGTTCAAAAACACCTCGCTCAAACAGTGTTTTTGGCACAATACACCCTCTATATGTGGTGTTTACAGGATGTTACACCCTCTATATGTGGTGTTTACAGGGTGTTACACCCTGTAGAATGGGTGCTTTGCATACATTACACATATTTTTAAGGGTGTTCAAATTTACACCTTTTTTTAACGGTGTAAAGCGACACCAAAAAGGTGTTCGCCATGGGACAAGATTTTTACACTGAAAAGGTGTAAAAAAATTTACTGTGTGTCCAGTGCCGTATGGAACAGAGGTTCTCCATTGAGGTGTTTCAAAGGAAGCTACAATCTGCTGCACAAGTCCACTTGCTGGCACCAAGCTTGATTGCCACAACTTCCTTGGAATACCATCATATCAGAACCTCTGACCTGCACACACAGCATCCTGCAAGTGCATGCAACATCCTGCAGGCAGTATTCTGCATGTAGTAATACACCGTTTTTAGTTGGTGCTACTGTTCAAAAACACCTCGCTCAAACAGTGTTTTTGGCACAATAAACCCTCTATATGTGGTGTTTACAGGATGTTACACCCTCTATATGTGGTGTTTACAGGGTGTTACACCCTGTAGAATGGGTGCTTTGCATACATTACACATATTTTTAAGGGTGTTCAAATTTACACCGTTTTTTAACGGTGTAAAGCGACACCAAAAAGGTGTTCGCCATGGGACAAGATTTTTACACTGAAAGGGTGTAAAAAAATTTACTGTGTGGCTACAATCCGCTTTTATTCAGCACATTCAGTAATTATTCAGGATTCTATCTGGATGTAGTCATGTTTTATTCACAGATCGTTCAGATGATATGAACTGATTCAGACCGGAATCAGACCTGATTCGTTTCGGAATTTCCGTACGGTTGTGTCTGCGGCGCTGTCAGCGCGTTCATTCTCCACGGCACCACAATCGACTAGAACTCACCAGAGAACCAGCCCATATCTGCTTCGTACACATGCTGCATTAGCACATCCGTCATTATGGGTGTGAACAAGCCGCGTGTACCTGTGTTCTTAATAGCTTGTAGATTTTTAAATGTGTAGATTTTGAGTCGGTGAACACTGTCCACCCTGGTGCCGTAAAATCTAAACAACAACGATGTGCTGCAGGAAGAATTGAATGGCATAGACTAGTTCTGCAGCTGTTGATGAGGTTGGATGCAAAAGACGTCGTCCCAGCACTACGCGTTCGAATGGTATAACAAAAGTCGAGGCAGACTTGCCATTTCTGGAATCGCCATCCGTGTATACTACTGCGTCTACGAAAACGGTACGAATAGAGGAAGTTATGAAACCCAAGCTTAGCAATGTGATGCCACTCGCTTCACTGAAACAGTGCGATTCGCTTATCATATTTTTCAGAACCGTTATCGTGAAGAACTTCCGTTCTGCTAAAACTCGCTAATGACGCTATCGGCCTTCGCACGAGTCCGCAGTGCGTCGTTCGCGCCGTATATGTTTGCGATTGTGAGTTATCGTGGGCCAAAACGTCGAGCTCTTATTTCAAACTCACTTTCATGAATCAGGAACTGCTCCTTCTTAATGTCGTTGTTCTACGTCGCTATTTCAGGGTGCCAGTATTTTGTATGATATTTCATGTACACTCGAACATGTGGGCGCACGATGTATTTACTCGTAGTTACATCGGAGACGAAAATAACGTTGTTCACTGTTCAGCAAAGTGCTTTTTGTAGCGCAGTGTTTAAAACTGTCGTATTCAACGCGAGCACAACTGTGATATTCCTGGTGACATGCGGCAGCAGCCACGGTTCCCAAGCATGCACCAGCTGTCCTCTGGTGTAATTTCCCATTGTTTCCACGGCGACGCGGCTCTGCTTGCTTTTAGTGATGGACTCCGGAATCAGCGCTGCCAAAACTGCTAGTGTGTCGGCGAATTCTGCACCTCCTTCTCTTCTATCTGATTCTGTCGAATGCATAGCAGTTACATCTCTGAAGAATTGAGCGTTTGTAGAAGTGATGTTTGTCAAAGCTTCGTAATGCTCCTGTAAAAGAAAAGAAAAAAAAAACGTACTGAGAGAATACGTCATTGCCGTTACGTATAACGCTTGCATAGCGTGCAAACGGACGTAAACGAAAAGCACGAACACCGAAGGTACCTTGATTTCGTCGATCTCCTGCTTCCTAGCATTACGTTATCATTCTGGCCATGTAAATAGTCACTATCCGAGTTTCAGCGTTTCATACAGCATTCCTCAAGTCACAGCACACGCACCCCTACTTTTAATGGTTTCCACAGAAGCATCAGCTCTAACAGAGGACTGTTCACGGATGACTGTGGATTATAGAGAATAATCATATTCGCTAACTGCACCACCATGCTTCAACACAGAACTGTCTCCAACAACTACAATTTGCAACAATGGTGACAGAACAATGGTGAAACCAATGGTTAATATCCCTCAACATCGATAAATGCATACACATCGCATACAAGTAAAGGCAAGTGAGCGAAACCTAGAGACAGATGTATGTTAGCAAGAAGTTGTGTGATTTCGTATGTCTTCTCATTACTATTCACTATATCTGTGTGTTTACCTTACCTTCTGTGAAACTGTGCACGTATTCATAATAATGTAATCCGCACCTGAAGTACTGCCTTTGTGTTGTCGACTCATCACGCCAAATATTGCGAAAGAATTGGCATCAATCAATCTGGAACTGATATTTCTGCAGGCGTTTAGCCGACAAAAAGTACCAGCTCATGAAACGACGTACACGTGCCCGTCGCTTCGATCACAGGCGCTGGGACCATCACATTCACGTCACAGCACGTGACCTCTTTAGCCGATATTCTACCCGACCAGTAAAACATTCGGCGCACAAGTTCTGGAATTTTTGAAATCATGTGACATTCTCTTCATCATCTGAGGTCCGCGTGCTTTTGGAGCACTGTCCTAAACGCAGGGTTCATTGTGCAATGCGTTGAGTGCCACTTTAGTATTTAGTCCACAGTCATTTAAACTGTTGTCTCGTTAACTGAACTCATTGGTTGGTTGGACTAAACTTGTTCTTAGTCATGCCGCTTGTGGTTGCATTTGTTCTGTTTTTCTTTCTATTTTTTCCTTTCTACAGAAAATCTCATAGAAACATAGCATTCTCACAGAATTTCTTGCAGGAGCCGGCTTCATCTCTCAGAATTTCCTACAGAGGATACAGATTCGTATACATATTCTCACAGGCACATCAATGAGAAAATATCCTGTGGGATAATTCAGGGTCTGGCCCTGCGATTTCTATGAGAAAACAATTCAAACAGGACTGACTTTCTCACGAACCTCGCTTCAGTCTTAAGAGAAATTTTGAAGGATATTTCCCTGTCGGATGAACATGAAGCAAGAAATGACGGGCCGCAGAGAGTGATATGTCGTCCGTGTTGGAAAGTAGTTCGTGCGATTTCGTATGTTTGTGAATAATCCCGGTTAGGTAGAAATGCCATGGTTTCTCCGTTTTGTCGTTCCTAGTGAAACTATCAATTTTATAACCCATTATGATATTCCATCGTACATTAGTGGAGGCGTTTGTTCCAACCGCCAGCAAGCTAGTTAGTCTGCTTTGAAACGAGGAAGCGCATGAATGCAGCTATGCATGTCAAGCAAATACCGCCTGACATTCAGGATTTTCATCGCATTTGAGGTATGTAGCACGTGTGCGTGACGTATATAATCGTCGGTGCTGTGTATTCCCATTCTTTATGAGTCGTTACCCTTGTTTGCAGGTATTCTGTGGGTCGGAAGGTAGAATGCTGTGAGATCGTTATAGCAACTGTGCTTTGGGCAAACGGTATATGTTACATATTCCTATGCCTCACGCACACACATGTTGTTGTAACCGTGCTTTTTGAAATGCTTTTTCTTCTAGGTTAAACTGGTAAGAAGCGGCAAGCACGCATTGGATTCGAGTTCGTGGTCGTAACCCATTCTCGTCCCGAGCAAGTTGGACGGTGCTTTTACGCAAGAAATCCCGCACGCGTTCGAAACGCGCGCGAAACGCGTTCCCAAGGTGCAAAACATGAACTTGGCATAGTCACATGAAGAAATTTTTTGGTCGGCGCATTAGAGATTTCAAGTGTGTGTACAGTGCACTGAACGCTTTTACGGCAGTGTGCGTGGATGGCGCGCGGATGCCATTTCAAAAGTACATAAGAACTGAATCAATTTCCTTGGTTTATTATTTGTGTGATATTTAGCGATGGCTTCATTCATCTGTGTTTCGTATTGAAAGCTTCCCAAGTGATCTCCATAAAGAATGGAAAGCACGTGTGATGGATTCTGTGGCTCTTATTCTCCTGGTTTCCCCTGGTAAGAAGTCTAAAAGAAATCCTGTAAGATTTCTGTAAGAAACTGGGGGGGGGGGGGCAATTCTGAGAGAATGCTTTGTGAGAAACTCTGTAAGAAATTCTGTGAGAATGTCCAATTATCACATTTAAAATCTCTAAGAATAACGCAAGAGATATTTTGTGAGATTTTCTGTAGAGTTTTTCAATAGGGTGTCCTTGAGTAGCCTGTCCGGAGTTTGTCTGGACTCATATCTCTATATTTTTAGTTCTCAATCGATCAATCATGATCGTGCATTCAAAATATGTGAAAACGGGCATAGCTTCATTTTGCTTCTGGGCCGCCCTTATGGGAGTGAAAGTTTTCTGTTCGTAGAATTCGCAATACAATGATATCCACTAGTGGAATGGCCTCTGCGAAGTTGACTTCTGCTGTCGGTGGACGTACTTTTCGCGACATGTGCCGTGAGAAGGTGCAACGCAAGCCCCAAGAAGTACTGGGCTGGTTTTTGGTTTCGCTATAGCTTGTGGCTTAAAAATTGGCTGTACTCTTTGGCGCATTGCAAAGCGCGTATGAAATGTGATAGTATTACTAGCATTGCAGTAGATGAAGGAGGACAACTCCATTTTGGATGCCAAAAAAGCGTACTTTCTGGAGTTATAGCAGACCGGCACACCCCATGAAAACAGTACTGTGAAGGAAGCTGTCAGACCAGCAACATGATGTAAGCCGGCTGACTTACCATATTTTCCCAAACGTTATCGTTGAGAACTTCCGATCTGCTAAAATTCGTTATTCATTCCTAAGGCCATGCACCTGAACGCGCCACGATGCACTGTCACTCGTACGATTCTTCTTCGTCTTGGTGATCTTCAATTCTAGCGATGCACATAATGGGTTTGTGCATACTGTAGTAGCATATGTAGTCCACGTAGCGCGCACTGACATGCACCCCTAGCGAGCACAGTCTATCATTGTGCATGTCGAAATTTAACGTCTCCCTCATATAGTCGATAACGAACCCATTGTTGCCATCCCTGACGTTAAAAGAGCAGTCTAGAGGCACACAACCTTGTTTCTGTTTTTGGTCGGTATGGAATGTTAGTCGCACGAAAACATTTTCCCCACAATTAGTGCAACCGCAGCAAAATTGGGACGCCAGCAATAGGCCTCCTAATCTCCCGTGCGCGAAACACCCTCCTTCGCCTTCACGACAGACACGTGATGAGCGCCACCACGCGCGTCAGTATGTGACGTGTGTGGTAGGGACGCTCCTCATTTGACCTGGTATCACATGATCGAGGTGAGCAACACCCGGGCAGGCCAGAGCGTCTGCTACCGCTTCGGAGACGCTAGGTTCTCCGGCTGTGTTTTGTCCGAAACGGAGGATTCGAAGGCTGTCAATGACACGACCTCCACTTTCTGGGGCCGCTGACAGCACGGGAATAACGAGTGGTGCAGAACAAATCTAACTGTGCGTTATACAGTGATAGCCCAGTGCTTCCCGACAGTGTGCAGCCTGGCTGACCATTTTCACCGCACAGTTGGTTCAGTGGCTAACAGGTGGCGCCACAGGAGCGTCGTCATTGCTTGCTTTCTGCTACTGTGAGTTTCTGAGCAGCGAGTGCGTCCTGTGCCTATTCCCTGGTACGGTGCTGTCGCACAAGAAATGTCTTCAGCGAGGTCATCGGGACGTGACAACTGGTTGGGACGTGCGTGTGGGTGCGGCGGCTGCAGCGCCATGCCGACCGAGCGGGAATATATCTGCTGTTGTTCCTTCGTTGACGTACGACAAAAATGTTCGGCGGTGATTGATAATCGCTCTTGCTGAAGTATGGACTGAATATTCGGAGGTTTGTTGTTTGAATTAAAGCGCGCGTCTTGCTTCTTCCTGGCTCATTCGGCGGAACCTTGTGCAAGCGACAGTCAGGCGTTTCCTTTCTTATTCACACAACTCTGAGGTCCGCGCTAATGGGGTATATAGGCACATACTTAGCTGGTGTAGGCAGGTACACGACAGATCAGACTTTACCGTGACTAGGAATTAGCGAAGACGCAGGAGAGACGCCCTACAGCAAACGTCTTTGAAGTAGTCTCGCTTTCAACGGTACACTGCCACGTACGTCGCTCTCCAACTGTATACGTGCAACGAAAAATTGCACAGAAGCCACGGATATTACTCGTGTGCAGTGGCGTAGCCAGACCTCCAAGGTGGGGGGGGGGGGGGGGGGCTCGATGTGCAAAAAAAAAAAAGAAAGAAAAGGAACGAAAATAGTTGATTTGGACGTTCACAATCCGATTACATGTATAGGCTGTCATGACCATTGAGGTAGTGTCACGAGATTTGAAAAGCTCATACTTTGCAAACCATTCAAGAGTGCTGCTTGGATAGACGCCATGAACTGCAAGAACTTTCGCGATCGTCACTCTGGTCCCCCCTCCCACCCCCATATATTATGTTCTCCTCGGATTTGCACGATTTGCGTGGGTCGGTCCGTGGCAGGTAGGGGGGGAGGGCTTGAGCCCCCCCTAACCTACCGTGGCTACGCCACTGCTCTTGTGATAGCAATCTTATTTTGTCGGGCTGCATATTAACTTTGTTTTTCACAAAACGTGATATCAATCGATTAACAAATAGTAGTCAACAAGAAACAGCTCGCAGTGTTCGTAGCAGACATTTCTTTCTACCAACGAATGAGGGGGCTCTCTACCACAAACGTCACCCTAGAGTGGGTGTGGTCTGCAGTTGAAGCATTCCGGCCTGCCACAGCGGCAGCGATTTTGCAAATTAATTGCGCTGCGGTCAAACAACCTTAGGCAAAAATATTTTGTGGGAATGCTTTTCACATACTGCTTTACAAAATGACAGCAGTTTTTGGCGATGTTGGATACCACTTTAATGTTAAAGTCTCCACACACAAGGAGGGGCGCGTCGGTAAGTTGCGTTTCTGAGTTCACGGCAGGAGATTCCAAGTGAGGAAGAGTTTGATGTCGTCTCGTGGAACGTTTGGCGAGAGGTAGACAGCGCCAATTATGTTTCTTCGACCATTGATAGTGCTCTCGATTGCACACATTCTTGCGCTTCCCGCTTCGTTTTTATGAGCAGAGCGCATGCAGTGACCGCACTTTTCCCTTGCTTAGCGTAAAGTGCGACACCAACCTCTCTGCTCTCTTCGCGCATGCGGAACGACATGCACCCGCCTATCTCACACGGATCACCAGCCCACGCTTCCGTCAGTACCAGTACGCGCGCCTTTGTAAGAATTGCATCACCTTGAACGTCCATTCCGCGTAATGGCGAAATCTGAACGTTAGCTAGGGCCATGCTCAGAGTTACGATCGCGCCAGGAGCGCTTCTTTTTGCCATAATCGACCTACTCAAGAAACTTCTCTGCACGTCGCGGCGTAACGGTATCGAGCCTCTAGCGCTCGAGTCTTTGAAACACGTCGTGTACATGCTTGTCTGCGTTGCGCTTGATGTGATAGAACATCATGTCTCCGTCGACATTAGCGATGTACAGGCCTTCGAGGCCAGTCATTTGCGTCATGGTAACCTAGAACAGTGCCGGCGCCCTGTGGAGAAACGATGAACTACCGTAATGTGAATAGCTTCCTAGCGGCGTCTGCTTTTACACGTTTATTCCGCTGTCAGTGCAGTCATTGGAGCATTGGGGAACCGAACAGTATCGCACCATCGCGGCGCAAGTGATCTTCCGGTGTATATATACAATAATTACGGAAATGAACCATCAACTCCGAACATCGGCCGGCATGTAATCCACACTAGAAAGCTGACGGTCTCGCCCCCTATAGGTCGATCTCGCTGCGAATAGGAGTACATTACCTTGTTGCCAGTCACACCTTGCAATTTATGAATTGTCATGGCGATTGGCTTAGACGAGAGGGAGGCGAACGCGTTTGCACGCGATGCCCGTTCTTCCTTTTCTTTTTTTCTTTTTGGACATCATGGTGGTGACCGTTCTCAGATTGACGGGAACCCTGCCCGGACTGAGACAAGGGTTGGTGGCACGTAGCGAGGTCCTCTTGATTTTAGCGGTGCGACTCGATACGTAACCAACAACCGGTGCCATAGGTGGACGTGGCGACCTACTCCCTCTTCTCGGTGAATTTGAGAGTCCCTGTCGAACCGTTAACGATGCTCATCGACATTTGCCTTGATCACGTCGTTTACACCGTAACTCCATGGTGTCGCACGATACTGACGACATGACGAAGTCACGCAGTCGCTAGGGAGTTTCAGCAGGTCGCAACCGCTCTACAAAAAGGGTACAATAAAGGAAGCTGTCAAAACAAAGATCCATAACATGATACAAGCCACTTTTAGGAACCGCGACCATGAGGACCTTCCATATTGTTAACTCCCCGTCTGCCGAAACGTTTCTTATCAGCCGAGGCACGCAATTAAGAAACAAACGAGGAGGAGATAACACATCGCGAGAGTGAATGCGTCCTGCTCCACTGACGCTACACCTTCGAGGCCCAAATCATGTAATCATTTTGCTTTGTGGTTCTTTGGCCCCCTTGTCCCATTCATTTACTTAGCTTCAGTTATCGCATGTGTTGACGTTGCATACGTATAACGTGCATGCATATGTGTGAATACTGCACTTTCTCATGTCTGCCGTTTCCTTTAATTACCGGTCACTACTGGATGTATTCCGGATTGGAATATCTCGTCCTCGTCCAGTGTTCATGCAATGCATGCATGTCTTTCACAGGAATGGAACACCACCTAGTCTAAATCTTACCTAAATCTAGTAGAAATCTCTATCATATGCATATTACTGTTGTATACTTACCCATGGAAGAAGGGACTCCAAGACTGCTTCCCAGGGCACTATGGTAACAGGGCACTGGGCTTTAGTTAGGACAACATCCGCCGCTTCAGGGTCTACCCAGAAATTAAATTCGGCTCCAGGAAGCATGTTTCCCCTTCCTAACAATAAAACAGTAAATATTACAAACAGAGTAAGAACAACAGCAACTTTATCTTATGTTGAAGATTGGGGAGTTTGATCGCCAGGGGCGATACTCTACACCATTGCTGATGCTAATGCAGGATCACATGATGCGAAAAACTTGCATATTTTAACATATATGCTCCCAGAATCTGTATACCATCCATCCGGGATTGATCGCCCGATTTGTGCCAGAGAAGCCGCACTCCAGAGAACATGATGTGCAGTATTTGAAAGCGGGCTGCCGACGGCTGCCAAACGGGCTGCCGACGAACATACTTCTATTTTTATGTTATTGAGGTGCTTGCTTTAGACGGCCAAGCTCAAGGTTTATGCGTGCACGTCCTCCGAATCTTATGTATAAGGCCGACTGAGGTAGAGTACCCTACTCTCAAGAAACAAAGCCATCTGTCGTCTCAGGTTCAAACGGATGGGTACTCTTGTTTGCCATTGTTTCAGTGAAGAAACCGAGCTCGATCAGACGGGCATCAAAACTTCATATTTGCCGGCATGTGCTACACATAGTGTTACGTTGCTGGCTGTACGAACCAGGGGTCGAAACCGGAACAGAACCGTAACCGAAAACCGCAAAAAAAAGTTATTTTTTGCCGAACCGAACCCGAACTGAACCGTAAACAGTTCTTCTCTCCCATTGAACGAACCGGAACTGAACCGAAAAAATATGATGCGGTAACCGTTTCGCAGGACGGTGAAAACGCTTGTACCTTCCCACTCGACTGCCGCGCACCAGCTCCCCATCGATCGGAATCTTGCCGAATTCATAGAGCGGACAAATTGATCAACCAAGAAGTGGTGAGTCAATGCACCTCCTACAGCCTCACCTCCAAGAGGTTCACGACATCCCTGTACATTTTTGTAACACGAGGTGTAAAAAAAAATAATAATAAAGATGTGCCGACAGCTACACTTTGCATTGTTGGCTGGGCTGCTTCCTTTCATTCAGCGTCGCAGTGCGAAGGTGACGTAAATTTTAGTAGTTTACGGTGACATCCACAAGCAACGCAGACCTCTAACGACCACGGGAAAAATGTTTGTGTGTGGTCCAGAGCATGGAGGAAGCAAGCACAGGAGCGGCCTTTCGCCCTCTTTTCCACGAGGAGCATCGTGCCGGCCTGCGCATGGGACTCTGAGATTCTCCTATCTACCACGTGACCGCTTTCTTCTCTTTTTTTCTTTGGAAATTGACGATAGCCGTTTGCAATGGACTTCAGTGATATCCTGCACGCAATTTCCCAGCATTTTCGGTACAGCAAAGGATGATCTGCCTTGCCGTGAACTGCGTGGTTTTTTGCTCCTATGAAGTGTAGAGGCGAGGGAGTAAGAGGAAGGAAGAAGGAGCAACAACCTGATATTGCCTCTCACATGTGGAACACTGATTAGCACAGCACACGTAAACCGGTTCGAACCTATTAATATCGGTTCAAACCGCTATTTTGGTTGCGCTGAACCCGAATCAGAACCGAACCGATAACCTTGAACCAGAACTTGAACCGAACCCCAAAAAATAACGGTTCCGAGCCCTGGTAGGAACATGCCAGGCGCTAATCCAGAAGCGACCATGACATGATTACAGGCTATCCGCAACCTGCAGACGGCCGACCTCACGGCGCTCTCTGAGTGGACTTGCCGTGTGGCGTCAAACACGCAACGTCCGCCGTCTGTTCTTGCCATGCATTACATCAAGGTGTACAGAATCTACTCCACTAAAACGGCGCAATAGTTTCAGAACCATGCCAGCGCCAGTCCATTTAAATCGTATACCGGATAAAAACTAACACTCTGTAGACCACTATTAAAGTTATAGGAAAACTAAATTACTACTGAGAAGCTTCCGCTTCATTCTGTGCATTTTGTAGAAAGCATCAGATGGTATGTCTTTAGTAATTAATACGATTTCAGGTATCATCTCCACATCTCTGCTTTTTTACCTATCATGCAACTCTAAAGCGTTCGTTCCTCTGAGTGTTATATGTTTGTTACGCTGCCACTGTTACCTGAAATATTTCTAATGACTGCAGAACCCGATCAATTTTTCCACCCCGAAGCAATTCCTAGGCTTTCCAGTTAAGGTGCCTTGGGGACCCGGCCCTGGTGAAGGAGTTGACGAATCTGGATTTTCAAAACATATGCGATTTCAGGTGAAAAAAGAAAAATGCTGCTGCGAAATTATTTGATTTGGCGACACACATTTAAATTCCAGCTGGAACTGATTCCCCATTTCGAATTTGGATTCGATTTGAATTTGAATTTCTGTCCACAAATCCACATCACCAATACTTTAGCTTTTGTACTATGGGTCGCCTTATATTAGGTGTGTACCAGCTCCCGTGGCATAGTGGTTAGAGTGATCGCTTTCCACGCCGAGACTGGGAGGTGACACGGGTTCGAATCCTGTCACCGGCTGTGCTGTCTGAGGTTTTCCCTGGGTTTTCCGAAGACTTTCCAGACGAATGTCGGCACAGTTCCCCTTGAAGTCGGCCCAGGACGCATACTAACCCCCCTGTCCCCCACTCCTTCCTGCTGTCCTCTCTTCATCTGTCCACGTCTATACGCCGCTCATAGCCACAGTTGCTTCGCGGCGCTAACACGGAATTTAAAAAAAAAAATATTAGGTGTATTTGCTAGTAGGAATGAGATCCCAAGACTAAGACGGGAAGGACCGACAGCTATTCCTTTACGTGGTCCTGGGCCACGCTAGAAACTTTCCTGCGGCTGGGGCGGTGAACGAGGCCTTAGTTTACCCCACGGAGTAGATGGAAGAAGACTGAACCAGACGGGAAACATGGCCCCTGATTCGCCGCATAATTTCCGATCGCGCCGTATCGCACGGGCGACCACGGAGGCTGAATTTCGAAATCAGTAGCCGTGGCAGTGCAACATTAACAACGTCGTAGTGCTTTATTATTGTACACAAAAAATACAAAGTGCAAGCTATACGCTACGTGAGCGTACAAGCAAGAATACACGTACGTTGCTTTAGCGTCACTATCAGCGCTTTTTAGCTTAGAGCTCTCGAATTTCTGCAAGCTTTCGCAGTGTTCCACAATGTTTACCGATCTGAAAATGTAAAGTTCGCGTGACTTTGCTATCCCCTGACCACTACTGGTACAAGACGCTGCACAGCACTTTTCACATATAATTGAGTTTTCCAAGAATTAAGGCTGGTTTACAGTCCAACGGAGCGGGGCGTAACAACCACTACGGCTTGCTTGATTGCTTTGCTACGGAAGGCGAGTTAATGAACTACATTATAACCTTCAAGTATTCAGGATGCAAAGCGGCCTGTCCACTCCGTCTAGCTAATGACAAGTCAATCGTTCGACAATTCAAAGACAGTCGCCTTGAGGTCTACGTGCAATAAGTTTCGGCCGGGGAGGGTATGCTCGAATTCCTTCTCTGGAAAAAGAAGAAAACGTCACTCACTGAGACCCAATGAGGGCGCCAATTTGAGAAAAGGAATGCCGCGGCTGTGCGGGAGTCTGATAGAATTACGGGGCGTCGCACGGCGCATTTCCTCCTCTTAGCTACTCTCTGTGACTCCTCTGTTTAGAGAGTGATGCCGCCGGAGCTGCTGCGGCGTGTAAAAGTGACAAAGCCTTCAGCGCTAGGCAAAACATGACGGCATGGAAGCACGACCCAACACTTGCACTTAACTAAACCTACGCTTCTTATTTCACTTTACATAAACAAACTATCCGTGGGTAATAAAAAAAGGAATCGTAATTTTAGTGACTCAGGTAAAGACCAACACAGATGTACAGACAGGGCTTTCTCGAGGAAAGGAAAAGAACGAAGCTATTTAAGCCAAACTAAAGTCAAATAACAAGTCGTCGTTGTCTGCGTCATTCGTCGTCTTGGGTTATTACTGTGATGGGTTAAAGCTAATTGATGTCAAATAGAACGTCCTCATTGTCAGTGCGAGTGTTGTATCGTCTATAGTTAAACGTTTTATCACTAGTGACTACACCAATACACCCGTTATTACCGCGGATCATGTGCTAAGATGTCGTACATGCACTCCGGGCATAGACGATGCCCACGATACGGCTAGTGTGATCCACGAACGCACCTCTATCATCATGGGCACATGTCGTCGCCTCCTTTCCATACTACATAATCTTAGCCAACGGGAGCAGACCGAACGCTGCATATAATTCTTACTTGACAAGACATTGCAATGAACACTTTCATAAAAACGTATTCTTGTACGAAAATTTTGCAAGGTGACAAATAGGGGCTCAGCAGAGTACGCACTCAGTCATGCGGGATCTGAAGGAAGTGATACAGTTCTCCCATGGTAAAAAAGGGGGATATCGCAAAAGAGAGGAGCGGGACCATCAGGAGTCACAAATGAATTTAAGTCTGTATAACTGCGCAAGGATCGTTGCAGAAACAACAGTTAAGTTATACTCGAACTCATCGGGTCACATTTTTAGTTCACTATAAACGCTTACCGTAAACATTTCCACCAAGGATGAAAATATCCTTCAAGTAGCTCGTAAACCGTTGGTCTATCTTCAAAGCCACTGCGGCATTGGTCAGCGGTCCCAAGAGCACCAAGGTATATTTGTTTTGGTTTGCCTTAGCCATGTCCAGCATCTGCGAGGCTGCGTGTTTGTTCACTGATGTCTTTTCTTCATTTCGATCTGGTAGCTCGTACTTCCACGATGCATTGCCGAATGCGTCTTCACCAAAATAGTTTCCAGTATCTACGTATTGTCCCGTGAGAGGCTCATCACACCCCTCGTAGGTTGGTATCTAGAAAGAAGGCTACATGATAACTTCAAACGGACCGGGGTGCTTAAAATTGAGTTCCCAGTGATGGTTCGACTCATTAGGTGACTAGACTAGATGTAGAAATATGACTAGAAACGTGTAGTAATTTGATCAAATACATCAACATCGTTTTGGTGTTTCAAACCCTGCTTCAGATATACCTTTAGAGAGGAAGGTCTGAGGAAGATACGCCACCGGGAACAATGATGGTTTCATGCGTCTAGAACACTCAGAACACTACCTATAAGCAGGAAAGGGAACTTACCGATGTTTTGTTAAGTAGCTTTAGGACCCGTCGAACGTTGTCGCATGCTTTCTTAACGTTCGTGTTTCCATTCACACATGTGATCGCTTCAACGTTTGCTTCAATGCCTAAGGCCAGGACTATGGCAATGGCGTCATCGACGCCGGGGTCCACGTCTAATATTATGTGCAGTTCTTCGCGCAGGGCTAAAGGTTTCGGTTTCAGATCCCGACAAAGCTCACATTCAGCAAGGGCAACTGAAAAAGTAGTAAGAATGAGTGAATATACATTTAAGGGTACGAATGCTACAGAACGTGCTTTGACAAAACCAGGCATATATTTACAACAATGAAAAAACGGCTAGGAAGCAAGCGAGCTGGTGACGATGGTGCATAACGTAAAAACCCCGAGACTAGGGAACACGAAGGGACAGACACAACACGAAGTCTCAAACACAGCTGAAAATTTTACTTCACATACAAGAAATATATACAAACAGGAAGGAAGGGAACAACCAGTTGAGGACAAAATAGGATGTCATTTCGGGGGATCGAGCAGTCTGTTCAAGGCCGGACCGAGGATTACGGATGGGTTGCTGACAACTTCTTGTGGGAACTGTGTCAACAACCCATCCGTAAACCTCGGTCCGGCCTTGAATAGACTGCTCGATCCCCCGAAATGACCTCCTATTTTGTCCTCAACTGGTTGTTCCCTTCCCTTCTGTTTGTATATATTTCTTGTATGTGAAGTAGAGTTTTCAGCTGTGTTTGAGACTTCGTGTTGTGTCTGTCCCTTCGTGTTCCCTAGTCTCGGTGTTTTTACATAATGCATATATTTACGCTCTGGTTATTCCGACCACCCAACGCCTTTCTTTCTCAATTTGAAGGGGAACCCATCCCGTATAAATCTGTCTTGCGGAGGTAATCGTTCATGTAGGATGACATCTCCAATGAACAGCATTTTCCATGCTCTCATAAGGCCTTCTTTTAATGCCGGTGCAAGAAAATTTTCCCGCCATCCAACAAGCTTCAGACCTACCTAGCAAAGCAAACTAGACAGATAGGGACAAATTAACCTGCACGGAGAGCCAAATTTTACCCGATCTTCGGGGCAAAATTAGGCAACCTAGCAACGTGAGCCGTACTAGATGAATGGCACCGAGTGAATATGATATCGTATCTGATATCCTGTGATTGCAATAATATAAGAATTTGGACTGATTTAGGCGTAAGTGGGTTCAGCCTACGTCTTTGTGGAGACATGCTGTATATGTCGTTGGATAGCACCTCCAAGAAGTTCGATTTCGTGAGGTCCTTTAAACGAACTGTAATGCTGCAGAGCTGCAATCTTAGGAAATTAAAACTGATATTACTGGCAACTCTCTATCGAAGTTACCCTTGATGTTACTGAAAAGCTGTCTTTCGGACAGAGAGCAATATCCGTACAAATTGGACAGGACAAATCAGAACCAATGCAATCAATTAAAACATGGAGTTGATCAAGGTTCCATACTTGGACCCTTTCTTTTTTTGATATATGTAATCGATCTTGTTGATCACTTGCAGACAACTTGCATTATGTATGCAAATGACATTAACGTATTCGTAGAGGCGAACGATATTAGTTCCTTGTTCAGTCTAGCCAACATGGTCCTTGCGAAGTACTCGGATTGGTTAGTAACCAACAGACTTGTCCCCAATATACAAAAATTCAATTATATTATTTTCCATCCTCATCAAACGCATACTTTGTCCACTTATTACCATAGCCTTTACCTTGCTACAAACACTATACATAGGGTAACCTTAACAAAATTTCTTGGTGTTGTAATACACGAACAGCTTAACTGGGGACCTCGCCTACTGGATATTCATGCTAAGATTTGTTCCGGGCTCTTTGCACTTGCAAAGGTTAAAAACATTTCGCCGATACAGCCACTTCTATTATTTCATGCACTGATTCAAAGTCAGATCAGAAGTGTATGGTTTAACATACAAGTCAAACTTGAACAGTCCATGATCTCAGTTGTCTCGCGACGTAAACACCCAATTATTACTTGAACAGCCTATATATTGCACAAAAGACGCGTTAAGGCTCGTACTATCTCTACATCCGGTCACGTCGGTAACATTTGCGTTTTCTTTGCTGTCAGTTAACAGCATTTTAGAACTTTTAGAGATAAAACTTGCTGTTCTCACTTACAAATTTGTAAATAGGCTATGTCACTCTTCTATAACTACATTACCATTAAACTCCACTTCCTATTCGCTTAGAAAAGATTAGCTTACTATTAAATTCCCTGCCCCAAGAACAAATTTTGGACTGTTCACTCTTGCCTTCGCGGGTGCTAAGGTATGGAATAAATTACCGTTAGATGTGCGACAGGCTAACTCGACACAGTTTGAAACACAAGGTAACGCGGCATGTACGCTGTTCTAACCAGAGTTGACTTTGATTACCATTTCTTTTTCTCTTCTCTTTTCCTCTTTTTTTGAAATGTATGTGCCATATGTCCTTGTTTAGATAAAGTATAAATTTACATGTGTAAATTGGGATTATAGTGTCCCCACAATGAATAATGAACATTAGTTGATGTTTCATTATATGGAGGACAGCTTCGCAGGCTTGTCCTGATGTCCAGATTATAATAATGGAAATTATATTATATGTCAATAACGTGACCTTAACTTTGAGGTCTCTATCGTCCGTTGCACACAACACGGATTATGGAATAAGTTTTTGCGAAGTACTGCAAAACGTAGTCGCCAGTAATCCTGGGTACAGCTAAATTTTCGTCCTTAAGGTTCTCCCCTCTCCCTGCACAGGAAAGGGCGCTTATCGTGGGGGGAGTTGTAGGGGGAAGGTGCGGTCAGCCTGCTCTGAAGTGGCGGCTTGGAGCACCCAGGGGAGGGAGAAAAGGTAAAGGAGAAAGAGGAAGGGGAGAGACGACGGTTGCACCAAAGGGATGAAACTCGCGAGTTCCTTTGCGGACTAAAGTGAGGCGCTGCGAGCCTTTCGCGTTATCAAACGTCATGAAACGTCAAAATTTTTACGTCGAAGCGTGAGTTCTCTACCGAGAGCATCCCATTGGCTCCTGCGGCCGCTCCCCTGGTATGCGAGCGCTCATTGGTCGGTTTGAAAGTTTAACCTTTTCGTGGCGCGCGTAAGCCAGCACCGGCACCGCCGTGTCTGGGGTGCCGGAGAAGCTCGCCGTAAAGTTTCGAAATATGGTGCAGCGGGGACGCACGCAAAGCATCTTTGCCGGTACCGCTTTGGATGGTTTTTACTGCCCTTCGATACCGACTCTGCAAGACTGGAATCCTCTTGGATACTTCTGCAAGTAAATTCAGTGATAAATAAGTGGAAGGCAGGTCTGCTTCGCTTGCTTGGCGCGACAACGATTCAAGAAGGATCAATACTGTGTTTTTCCACTCGATGGCCGGTAAGTCAGTTCCTATTCCATTCTGCCGCTTAGCGTAGCATAGCATAGCACCGCACCTGTGGCGTATACGCAACATTTCGGCCGGTAGAATTTTTAGTTTTCACGTTTTCTGATCCTTGTTCTGGTCTTTCTTGCTCAGGTATCAACTAGGTACTGCTCAACTCATATCTGCTTCAGAAAAGCATCTGCATGGACGCAATAGAATGGATATACCACTCTGAGTGGTTGGAACATCATCTTTCGGCTTAGCAGCTGCACAGGTTCCTTTGTGACGGGCAGTGTTGTACGTAGCGCCGCTACTAGTAACGGCGCTACCGTATCCGTTACTTTTTTCGGTAGCGGAGTAGAGATCGCGCTACTTTTTTAAACTGGTAACGAAAGAAGTACTTCCGCTACAAATTTGCAGCAGCGCAATCTTTGAGCGCTACCGCTACTTTCCGAGCTGGGGTTCGCGACAACTCGACTTCGGCCTATCATCAAACCTCCACTCTGCCTGCCTTCGATCAAGCTGCCCGATATCACAACTCATTCTGGAAAGACCGGGCAAATAGCCGAAAGGAGGGCACAGAGGCCGTTATCTTACAAAGAGGATGTGTCCTCCACGTGTTCCCTATTTGGGATGAACCTTCTTGAAGATTTGGTGCATTGTCGGAGTTGTCTGCAAACTGACGTCACTCTATCCTGGAGCCGTCCTCGCTAGCTATGAGTCATGACATTCCACATGACGTTGCACCACGTACGCTCAGGTGCTTGACAGTTGCCATTTCTTGTCCGCTGCAATGGAGGGACTATGGCCTGCTACAGTACAAAACAGTAGCGTGGTGTTCAGATGTCTACTATGCGCCTGGGTGGGAAAGCTTTATCTGTGCGTCAAGTCAACGTCCAATTTGAAAAAGCACACCATGGTATGTTTACTAACTTCTCGTTCCGGGCAATCCGAGTTCTTTTTGTGACAAAGCTGCTGAGCCTTTTATCGGTAGACTTGCTTTGTGCTTTATTTGCTTTAGAGGAAGAGAAAAAGATATGCAGGATACCGAGTAGGCTTAGTAATCTGAGTAGGTAGTAAATCTGTAAAAAAACGGTTTTCAAAATTTTAGCCTTCAGGCAACCTACATGTAACCTCCACTGGACGTCGATTTATTATTTTGAGATATTGTTTTATTTTATTATTTTAAGACGTTTGAAGTACGTCATCAACGATACTGTTTGTTTCTTTCCTAAAAAGTAGCGCATGAAGTATCGCGTTACTTTTTACGGGTAACGGTAGCGGTATTCCGCTACTTTTAGGTACGTGTAACGATATCGGGATTTCGTTACTTTTTGCTCAGGTAGCGCGTATCGGTATTGCGCTACCTGTTTCGGGTAGCGGGTACAACACTGGTGACGGGTCAGCCTGGACATGTTTTCTGTCATGCTGGATTTGTGAATGTGTGTGCCTGTGCAGTGAATTTACTGATCTACTGTGAAATCTTCCACGTGAGACATATCAGCTAACAGTGAATGCGAAGTTGCTTTGGCGTATTACTCGAACTTCAGAAACAATGTTTATGTGAAGTTTGTGTTTGGCGCAGATACAGAAGACTGCATATGTGTGATTTGGAAATACCAATCCCGAAAAATAAAGCACCTTGTTCAACAGAAAGAGCCAACGCTTCCGCGTTTTATTTATTTCACTGGATGCGAACGAAAATCCAGAACCGCCAAAGCGGGGGAGAGAACAGAGGGGAAAGGGAAAAAGAACGCCTCGGCAGCGTCGCTTTACGTCACCCGTCACCCAGGGAGACAAAATAAAACAAAGCAAAAAACTACTCTACCGAGGCCCAACGATTGGTCAGAGGTCACGTGAGTTTTTCCCAACAATAGAAATATACTACACGTTCATTCCCCTGGTTGCACAGGGAGCAAGTGAGACGCGTGATAACCCTCTTGCTCTGGGATTTTGGTGCTTTAGGACAGAAAACATGCGAGTATCGCTCAGTAGTCTTCATTGCGATGCTCCCAGTACCCCGGTAACCGCCAAGATTATTGGCGTAGTTACCCATCTGGTAACCCCCCCTTCCACCACCGGCGGTTATCGTCTTGAGGCTCGACACACTACTGCCGACTGTGGTAGCCGCGAGCGGACACAGGTGCGTGCGTGCACGTACTTCTGTTTTTGATTTTCCTCGGAAGCGCTGCTTCTGTTCATATCTGTCTGCTGCTATGTTTCATTAAATCCTTTATCATTCTTGATATTGACAAGTCTTAGGTCATATCTCACCGACGAAGTTTCTCACTTCCTGAGTGATTCTCTTCAAAGCAGGCTAGTTCGTTTTATTAAGCCACAAACTTCGTCGTGTCCGTCGTGTGTTCGTGCTGTCCCTCTGTGTGCCCACACCCTGGCTTTTACATTATGGAGCTGAGTTAAAAGGAAGTAAAGCTTGTGGTTTTACATTTTAATTTTCTGTCAAGGTTTGTTAATGTATTTTCGCTCCTCTCTCAGCTGTTCTGTTTAACAGGTCTCTGAACTCGGGTGTGTATCCATCAATATCGCAGAATACTATTCTGGTGCCCATACACAAGTCGGGCACCTTTATGTCCGTTTCTTACTACAGGCCGATATACATATGGTCTGGCTTTTCGACGTTCTTTAAGAAGATAATACACCATCGCCTTTCCTCCTTTTTCATACCCCCGTTGACAAGTATTAGCATTGGTTTACCGGCAGTACTGGCTGATTCTAATCTAGCTACGTACGTCCTTTATATTGGGCAACACATACCACAAGCCTCACAGGTAGATTTCATCTATTTCGACTTCTCGAACGCCTTCGATTCAGTCTGTCATTCATTAATCTTTAAATATTTAGGGTGTCCCAGAAAACGTGTCATTGAATTAAAAAAAAAAAATTACGCCACCTAGAATCATGCGGTCAACGGCATTTGTTCTTACTAAGCTTTTGCCACCTCCTCATGTGCATGTTATGTAACCTAAGTATAATTATGTAAATTTTTGCGGACTGAACTCAGAAATTTGCCAAATAAAGGTCACTTTTTTACCCCCCAATGCGAAGAGCGTGCCGAATTTACTCAAATTCATGATAATTGACAGGAATATTGAGGAGCTATCGCAGCGGAAAAAATAGCCGAAAATCATGCTCTACGGAGCTCGCACAGGATAGCGCGCGACGAATTTTTTAGCGAAATCATTGTCAGTCCGACGAAAGGAGATTGGAAACCCAGCCCACACCGCCACGGCAGAGAGAGATAACATGGACATAGCTTATCGCATCCGGCCTCGGCTGGGACGAAAAAGCTTCACGAAAAGAGTTAATTGGATTAACTATGCGTATGTCCCCCAAGATACAATATTTCGACGCATAAATGTAGTCTGCGATCTTGGTGTTCATTTGGGTTTGCGCTTTTTCAGCCTGCTCGTCAACAAGATAGCTATAGAGATAGCTACAAGATAGCAACAAGATATCACTGCCATCAAGAACATCGATCTCATTGCGCGTATTAGCAAGCCCTTTTCGATTCTTTTCCGTTTTTTTTTCGTTTTTTTGGAATAGAAAGCCGGCTTTTTGCCTGGCTAACTTTTCCTTTCTTTTTTTTTTTATTAATAAACATACACCCCCTTTTTTTTCTCGAACTCGTCATCTTTACGAAATCTCTAGTTCTACCACATCTGGACTTTCCTTCTGCTTGTTGGAATTCGCGCACGTCAGCAAATGATTGAAATTGTTCAGCATCGTTTTGTTAGATCGCTTTGCGACAGGCACATTGGAATCACCACATCTTATACCTATCATCACTTACTTAAAAAACTTCGATTTAATGCGTTCTGTTCTCCTCGCCTACACCGTGACTTCATTTTGTTATTTAGGGTTACCTAAAATGGAATTACATTTTACATATGTGATACAATGATTCCCCCTGTCTTCAATCCCCCCTTTCTTTTACGTACTGTTATGTCAAACTTGTTGTTGGGAACGTTATCACGAGACACCTTTGCTGCGTGGCTACATTGTTGCGTGATTGTGCATAAATATGTTTCAAGATTAAAATCACCAGTTGTGAGTCTGCAGTTGGTGTCTTTGTCTTATAGCCCTCTAGTCTTGCGCTTCTGTGCTGCAGTGGTTGCGATGAATCATCGCAAACTCCCCCCTTTCATATACTTGTGAAAAAGAATACCTCAAGAACAAGCAAAATCGCTTTTCTAAAAGACACATTGTCGCTTGATGCGCCGTGCATAATCCTACCTAAATATTTTCTTCTTTTGCGGCCAGAACTAGCAAACACAGAAGGTCTATATTTTGTACAAGCGTGGGGCTAGGTACATAAATAAATAAATAGACTGCGAACTTATGTTGACCTAATATACCTGTATAGCGCCGCTGTACTAATGCAAAACAGAACTAGAGAAATCTGACGCCTCTTAGCGGGTTTTCGTTCTCCAGACAGAAATTTTGTTTGTTCAATTTTCGATTTTTCGGTTTTCTGTTCGATTTCTTTTTGTTTTCAACGGATGGAACCAATAACGAGTCAAAGTATTCAAGTCAAATTATTGTCAAGTCAAGTCAAGTATTCCCAAGTCAAATAAAGCGGACATTTATGGACACCTCTCAGTGAAATGTGAAGTTGGCAGCGCGTTTCTCAGAAGCTAAATATGTGTTTTGCCCCGCGTCTCATTATGTCCCGTCTTGCCCTATTGTTATAGAGTTGGCGTCTAATACAGTTGACGTCGTCTCATTGCTCTTGGTTTTCTCATGACATGAAGTGTGACGTCCAGTTGAATGCCAGTGGCGGTACAAGGGGGCAAAGGGGGGGGGGGGTTCTACATCGGGGGATATGCCAAAAGCTCTTGGCGCGATGATTATAAGGATAACTATGCTCTTTGAGGTCAAACAGTGATAAGATATTAGATAAGGACTTTTTATGAGCGGTACGGTAGTAACACAAATGTTTATATCTGTACAAGTTATGAATATTAATCAGCGAGTACCGTTCAAACAAACCAGTTGTGGCGTGGTTGTAGTATGGTAGACAATCCGAAATTCGAAAGAATTTCTTTTGCAACACAAGCAACTTATCTAGGTTGGACATCGTGGTTGGCCCCCATATCAAGAAGCAGTAGTTAAAATGTGAGTACATTAATGGGTTGTAAAGTAGCATCATACCTTGTTTGGTTAGATGCGCACGATATCTATACAGAAAACCAAGGATTCGCGATGCCTTGGAATGCACGTCATTAACGTGTAATTACCAAGAAAGTGTAGAAGAAAAAGATACGCCGATTGTTTTGGCATTTTCTACTATGTCGACAATTGTGTTATGTATTTCAAGATTTACTGAGGGCTCTCAGTTAACTTGTCTGTTCTTTGCGTTGAAGAAGACCGCCTTAGTTTTACTGGCATTAATGTTCAAACAGTTAAGATCAGCCCAATACTTTACCCGTTCCAGTACCCTATTTGCATGTGTGACTATCCCCTCAGGTATCTGGGCATTACCATCGACTGGGGCCTCAGCTGGTCCAAACATATCAAAGCTCTCTCCTCCCAGCTGTCTGTCCTCGTCAATGTCCTGCGACGGATCTCTGGAACGTCATGGGGCCCTACGTGCACCGACCTTAAGCTCGTCCACACCTCCCTGGTGACCGGAACGCTGAGGTACAGCCTCCCAGTCCTCCACGCCGTAAGCAAAGCCAATGACCGCGAACTCCTCAACATCCAGGCCCGCAGCCTGCACGTCTGCCTGGGTGTTCCCAAAACGACAGAGACATACCTGGTCCTAGCAGAGGGCAAGGAGTCTCCAGCACACATGCTGCGCGACCTGGAAACCCTTCGTGCCTACTCACGATACCTTACTCGTCATCCCGCTTACCACTTGCGGGAAATCGACTATGACTGCCCTGCGTCGGCATTCGGTGCCGCTGTCCGGCGACTGAAGGTGTCGGTCCCATCAACTGCGTCTACTTCTTCTTACGCCCCACCAATGTGGTCGATGGTCACACCCACCGTGTACACACATATCCCTGGCATCACGAGCAAAAACGACCATCCCCCGCCTGTCCTGCGGTACCTCGTGCTGGAGCACCTGGACGCCCTACACAGCCAGCGACTGCAAATATATACCGACGGCTCGGCCTCCGCGAGCGTCTCCACAGCAGCGCTGTTCCTCCCTTCCGAAAACATCGAACAGAGCGGAGCTTGTAGCCATCGAGCAAAGTACCATCGAGCAAAGCACCAAAAATCGAGCGGAGCTTGTAGCCATTCACGAAGCACTGAAGCTTGTATCCTCTCGTCCACCTGGAAGCTGGACAGTCCTCACAGACAGCAAGTCGGCGCTGGAGGCACTGTCCTCGCCTCGCAAGTTGTTTCTGACATCCGCTCACTGATCCTAAACACACGTGCCGACACAGCAGCGAGGCGCGCTCATGGCGCACCTGAGTGCAACACTGTCATCCCGTTATCACCATCCGTCTGCCGCATACACATCCGCCGGCGCCTTTCCTCCGACACCCACCTTTTCATGGAAAACACTGTCGCAGCCAACACCGTCCTCCACCGCAATGACCCGAAGATGGCCTTCACTGTGTTGCTACGGCTGTCTCGAAAGGAAGAGTCAGCTCTCCATCGTCTTCGCCTGAATGTTGCCCGTACTCCATCGTTTCTGTTCAAGATCAAGCAGCACCCTCTTCGGCGTGCCCCTCCTGCTCCACCGACGCCGACACCCACCATTTACTCTTGACCTGCCCAAGATATGCCGCTCCTGGGACCGCACTCACGCACCGCCTATCTGTCCTGGGGCACAGAGACCTCTCTTTGGCCACCCTACTGGGCCCCGTAGGGCAGGAGCAATGGGCTGTTACCAGAGCTCTAATATGCTTCCTGGGTGACTCTGGGCTCCTGGACTGCCTGTGAGTGATCGTGTACTCATGCCCCCTGCTGCCCATGTGCCGCTTGCGTCTTTCTCCTTTTCTGTTTCTGTTTTTGTTTTTTTCTTGTTATTTTTTTACAAGGAATAGCAAGTCGGCTTCTGCCTGGCTGACCTTTCTTTTTTACCTGCCTCATTTTTTTTTTCGTAATAAACATATCCCCCCCCCCCCGTCAGGGTCTGAACCGTGAAAAAACAAGCTCGTATCGTCGGCATATATGATAAACTTAGCGTTCTTGGTGATAATCACTATATCACTGATGTAGATACTAAAGAGCGAAGGACCAAGTACCTTCCTACCTTGCAGAACACCACGCTGCCTTGCTACCTTACAGAACACCACGGCTAATATTATTACCTTCTGATTACCTATTATCTAAATATGACGAAAACAGCGAAAGTGCCTGGCTTGATAACGAATCAAATGCTTTGCTGAAATCAATGAAAATTCCCAGAGTAATGAGTTTATTTTCAATGTTTCTTAGTATGGGTTCTCTCTGTACTAGGAGAGCCAGCTCAGTTGATCTGTTCTTTCGGAAACCGAACTGCCATTCTGGGAGACAGTTATATTTTTTCAGGTAAGAAGAGAGGCGGTTACTAATGATCCGCTCAAAGCCCTTCGACAGAACGGGTAAAATGGAAATTGGGTGATAGTTGGATGGGCAATTTATGTAATCTGATTTATGGATCATGATAGCTTTGGCTACTTGCATGCCTTCTGGAAAACACCCATCGAGCATGCAGAGATTAAAGGTATGGACTAAGCAAGGAGTTATGACATCGATTGCTGCCTTAATAGGGCTTATTTGCATATCGTATGCATCAAACACATTGCTATGTCTCATGCTAAGAAAGCTGTTAGAAACTTCTACATCGTAAGTAGGGAAAATAGACATGGAGTTTCTTCTGCCCTCAGATACATACAAGCTTCGTTGACTTCTGCATCGGTATTGTTACTCAGGTGAGGAAGCGAGACCAGATGGTTATTAAAAATTTGAGCCATTTCATTACCACAGTAAGTGACACCGTCGAGGCTTATCTGCTGCAGGGTTCGCAAGTTTTCCAATGGTTTAAAAGTTCGTTGATCTTGCGCCACACAGAAGATACATCACCTTTGCAGAAGAGAAAAGCATTTAAGTTATACTTTTGTTTGGCTTTTTTAACCAATGTATTTATATGGTTACGCATCTTTTGGATTTTAGTCCGGGTTTCAGGGTCCTTATTTTTTAAGAACTTACGAAATACCTTGTCACGCTTCCTCATGGTTTTCAAAATATCACGCGTTATCCAAGGCTTACCCGCATGTCTAGGCTTTTTCTTCTGCACGAAAGGAGAGCATTCAGTGTGAATTTTTGTTACAATTGCAAAGAAAACATTGTACGCGTCCTCTGATCTTCGACACAAGAAGACATGACTCCAGTCTGTAGATTGTAGTTTCCCTTTAAATGCAAGGGTCCTTGCATCATTAATCTCTTGTTTCACCACATATGGTACATGCCCGCGCCCCAAATTCACGGCAACTCAAGAATAGTGGCAAATGGTCACTTATATCGGTAAGTAATGTCTCGCTAGTTACATCATATGAAGGATAATTACATACGAACACATATATTGTTGTACACGAATTGGGCGTAACTCTTGTAGGAGAGCAAATGTTCTCAAAAGTCTCAAAACCGTTTGTTTGAAGTAGTTGTGTCAGAGTTACTTGCATGGCGGAGGTCTTTGACACGTCTATGTTAATGTGTCCACCAAGAAATAATGTCAGTTTGTTGTCTAATATATAAGACAATAGACCTTCCAAGAAGAGTAGGTGCACGAGCGTTTCCGTCTGGAACGCGATACATGACAGAAAACACATCATTTCCGGATAACAATGAAAGTACTTCGTAGTCTCTAGTGCAGAGGCTAAACTGACACTTCACAATATTTATTTTTAACGTGGAGTGAGATACCGCCTCCCTTTTTTAGTGCACGATTTAAAAAGTATGTTTGATAGCCAGATAAGTTAATAACATCTTGTTCGCTGCGACACCACGTTCTGTGAACATGAGGACGTCTAGACAGCTTTTACACTGTTCCAACAGGTACTCAATTTTCTCACTTTTGTTACCAGCAGATTGAAGGTTAATATGCAACAGACTTAATCCACGGTTCCGTACAATTTCCGGTAGTCCACCTGGCAATATTTGAATATTATGCATGTGAAACAATTTGTAAGGGAACATCTGACGTGACTACACAATCTTACACAAGTCAGCACTTGACTCAATACGAATGGCATTACAGCCTTGAGCTTTTCTGACAAATGTGATGCCATGGTTCGTCCACACAAAGGCGTAGGATTTTTCGCGAGCCCTAACTCGTGCCTGTCGATATAAGGTATTATTTATCTCAGTTAGGTTCTCCTGAATGTAAATTGCCTTGGTGGATTCGTTCGTTCTTAGTAAACTACGATTATTCAGCCACATATCCCTGTCATTCCGGTTTACAAAGCTGACGATTACTTTCGCAGTCTTATCCGATTTGCTGCGCAGGCGATGAGCTGCCTCTGTATTAGCTTTTGTCAGTGGAGGAACTTGCAGAAGAGTTCCGATTACATTTACTTTCTCATAAAGGTTCTCTTGAGCAGGGACGGCAATACCATGTAATTCCAGATTGTTCAAGCGACCATACTGTTCTAGTCTGTTTAGCTTACTCTGGACCACATCTGCATTACTACAGTCCTCTTCATTGGCACTGACCCGCTTTCTTAACTCTTTGATGTCGCTATCCTACTGTGCAATGACAGCATTTCCATGCTAGTTTCAATACTGTTTATTGTTTCTACCATGGGGATCATCCTACCAACATTTCCCTTGATTTCGGACAAGAATGCTAGCTGCACAGTTAACATGGGTAGCTGACTTTGAATTACAGATAGCTGATCATCCTGTTCTTTCGGAGTACTTTGCTTTGATTTCAGTTTTGTCGTTACGCATGTGGGGCAATGCCACGTGCTTTTATCGAAATACTTTTTTGCAGCATTCGCCTCGGAAATTCCAGAGCATTTCCCTATGTGATAGCAGTATGTGCAGTCGCAACAGATAATTGATGTCACGGTTGAGCAGTCCTTCATACAGGACAGACATGTCGTGTCTTTTGGCCTCGGGTTTAGTTCAATGTCTCCAGAGCATAACAAGCAAAAGGCACCGATGTTACTACATACAGATGCATAACAAAACCAAGATATCCAGCATGGTTGCACCGTGACGATTATCTGACATCGTCTACCAGTATATACATAATAATTTTTGCTCACCTGAAATGCGAGGAGAAGCGAATTAGGCCATAATTGGCCGTTTAATAGGCCAATCGTTTAATTGGCTGAATCGTTTCATAGGCCATAAAACGAATTAGGCAGAGTGCAGAAGCAACGTTCATATATCGTTCTTCCAACAACGTGAGTCAGAATTCAGTCAACGTGTCACAGGTGAAGGTAGCCTTTGTTGCCCGTGTGTGTGTCGTCTTTGTCCCTCCGCGTTCTCAATCATGTCCTCTAGTGATCGGATGCTTTGCGGCATTAAAGCCTTTTTGCGATCTCCATAAGGAAACTCCGCTGTTCAGGTCGATCTTTGGAATGTAACGTTTGCTGGTCTCGTTCACTCTATCTAACATCGTCACAAAACGCTGTATAAATTCCCTTTTCAAATCTTGACATTGTGTCAATGAAACCGACGGCTTTAAAGGGACAGTCTGGACCCCAGATGTGAAGTAAACAGGTCTTATCAGATGATTCCTTATATCTTTCCCAGCTACCACGCAAAACATTTCATTCGGCTTCGATAGTTTGTAATGTAATTTTAAAGTTGCACCTTCTGCCCCCGACTGAAAGCCCCACTTCGAACATTCATGGCGTCTGAACCGTTCTCTTCCGGCCTTTGCGGCGTCGTTCCTGGTTCCTGTACTTTCAACACGCATGTCATTCCTGCTTTTTATTAACAGCGACTGGTTACTGCATACGTGACGGTGTTGTTGAGCAACGAAGCATAGGTGTTCCTTAGTGCATCGTGAGAACAAGAAGGGAAACACAACGTGCGTGTCGATTTTAAGGTTTGCTTTGAGACCAATCACCTTAAAGTTTAAAACAGTTGCGAATACCCAGCATTCACCGTCCTGGATAAAAGCTCGGTGCCCTACCAATGCCTTTTGAAGCGACGAGTAACCCAGATAACACACACCAGTCCCGCGGACGCCCGTGGGACTGCCGCCTTCGGATCATGCGGCTGTCCCTGGGACTGCATGACTTCATCCCTTGGCCATCCCTACATGCTCCGAGTGAACCTCCGAAAATGTGCCTTTCGGAAGTCCAAGGGATGCTTCGTTGGGATACTCTCGGGATGAACGGTGGCTTTATTTCGGATGTTGCATACCTGGCTTGTTGCTTGCTAAATCAGCTGTTCTGTACTCCAGTTACTACTACGCATGGTTTAGACCTTGTACGCATGTAGATCATGATTATTAGCTTTTAACGAATCTTATATTTTCAATAGAAACTGAATACCTTGCATAGAAAGCAAGAAAATAATACCTGACGTTACCTTTAGAGTGTTTGCGTTAGAAACATGTGGTACCTTTATGTTGTATCTGTTTCTTCCATATACAACAAAAACAGCTTCGGGGTTCATTTTATCACTCTTCATGAAGAGCTTCGCAAACAGAGTGGTGAAACAATTGGTGCTATTTTTGTTATTTCTGTTTTCTGTACCACTGTATTTAACATAAAAGTACTGCATGCTTGGAACACAAACACTCTAAAGGTAATGTCAGCTATTATTTTGTTGTTTTGCTTGTGACGTATTCAGCTTACATTGAAAATACACTGTATGATTCCATAAAAGCAAGTGTTCATGATCGGCATGCTTACAAAACTGAAACCATGCGTAGCATACCCTGCAACTAATAAAGCGACACTGTACAATGAAGTGATCTACACATGGTGAGGCGGGCTATTTTTTGTTTACACAGGTACTTTAATAAACTGTTACGGAACGTTAAGTACTTTCGACAAATGTGTAGTGGCATTGCAATACTGGTGAATAAAACGTAGAATTCACTTGGCAGGACTTCTGAACTCAGAAAACTGAATTCAACTAGCTGTAATAAAAACCTCTCATTCGTTGCATAAGCTGGACAAAAAGCCTAACAGTGCATGCGTTTGTGTCACTTACATTGGTATCACAGTATGTGGTATTTAACCAATATAAATTGAGCATTTATTGTTGCTCAAAGACATACTTATTCAATGTTGTATGAATAGTAAATGAAGTACAGAGGACGGCATTCTAGTACATATTCCTCTAACATGAAGAACCGAAAGAACTGACTAGGTAAGAAAACACAACTGGGCGCACAGGGCACCTAAACTGCATCCCCAAGTTGTATCAATATAAAAAGTCGTTGTCTTGTGATGCATCTGCATAAAATGAACGAGTTCAAGGCACATATGGTGGCATGAAAGTGCAAATGTGACTAGTAAGAGTGAGCATAAAAAAGAAACATGACACTAACAAGACATTACAATATTTAGAAAGTACGGTAATTTTTGTTTGGTGTAGGAGCTCCCGTGTACCCACAAGCACCGCATTTTGTGTTAGGTAGATCAGTTGCATTTCTGTGCTGCAGAGGAAGTTCGCAGTTACACACAATGTTGTCAGCTATACACCTCACAAACAACAATGTAAAATAGGTCAACAGGTAAGAATACAGTTCAAACACACACAAACATACACTCAGCGTGAGTATATGTTAACGTCATGGAAGCACGGATGAGACTGGCTCAATGTCTGTATGCTGAATGTGGTGCCCGCAACATGTTTACTGCTGACTGGCACTTTCTCCACTTGCTTTGGCTTGTTGCTTTTTGTAGGTATCAGGGGCATGACGCAACCATGACTGTGCAGCTTTTTCTACGTTTTTCATAGTACCTTCCTTTTCAGCTTGCTGTTGGTTCACTGGCACCAAGCAACCTGATAATAAAACATGTCATATGCTAAAGGTCATGTATCACAGGTCATAAGTCATATAGGATACAGTTCATGTTCTTGAAGTATAAATAGTTTGCAACATTTAAAAGCTTGCAATCGAGCACCTGCTTCAGAAGAACTGTCATGGAAAGGTTATGGCCTTCCTTGCGCCTGCATGATACCAATGACCAGAGGTGAGCGCCCTCTGAGGGCAAATGAGCATGAGGATTCCATCACCCTCACCTTAAGGTATCTGAGGTGAAGGCCAACTTTTCTGGTGATGCTTGAGGTGAGGAAATTATTTTTTAAAACTGTTGAGATGAGATGAAGGAAATTTTCAAAAAGTTTTTGAGGTTATGTGAGGTGGGCAAAATTTAACAATTTCTTTTGCGGTGGGTGAGAAAATTTAGGCAGCTTATCTAGGGCCACATGTTTTGGTTCACAGTACTTGTTGTCACCTCGCCGCCACACTTATACATGGACATTGGTGTCGAAATCTGTACCCTCGTCACACCCACAGTAATTGGGTAATTGCTGGAATTCATGCAAGCGGTATATCGCCTTGGTTTAAGTTGAACAAAAAATGAAGTTTGCGTCTGATAGAAATGCAATACCAGAATTTGAATGACACATCAGCGAATTAAAGGCCACATTAAAAGAAAGCTGCTGAGATAGTACGTACCGCACATCAGCTTCCATATCTGGAGGTCGGTGAACTTTCGTTTCCCTTTCGTACCATGGAGGCTGAAATCCTTGCCCACGTTGATCGACAGCAATTTTGACAAGATCCTGCTTGTTTTCTCTCCTACATCAGAGCCTCCTATGAATTTCATAAAGAGCTTCTGCAAAGAAGCCCACTGTCAGAACATTTGGAAGAGAAGTAATGGAATCATGAAATGTAAATAAAAAGCATATCAGTGGCACTAACCAACGTAGATTAATGGTGTCCCACCTGACGTGTCAAGGGCATGGTTTCGCGACTTCGGGAGCAGGTTGCCAGTTAAGACGTACGGAACGCATTTGTTCGCGAGTACCATTTTTCACAATTTTTTTACTATCGCAAAATTTGCGAAAGTGAACACAACGTGAGCATTAGTGCATTTATAGCACTGCTTTTGAAACAAGCTTACGAAATACTGTGCTTGAGATATTCTCCACGATGGCAACGGCTTCCACAACAGCTGCACGACTCACAGTGCAACTGACCTGGTGACAACTCACTGTGTTGTGATTGTAAGCTTTGTGGCTCAAAAGCAACAAAGGTCAGGAAGTGCCACAACTACAGTTAGGATGATTTATGTTATGAATGATAACAACAGCAAAAATTATTTACTATGTTGTGTGAGCACACCGCTGGCATTGAAGAAAGCCTCCATTTTTTATATGCTGCTGCTTTAACCTGCCACAGAGACACTGAATTCAGTGTCCAAGTGCACATTTCTAGACATGGGAACTAGACATACTAAATCACTGCAAACTCAGAGAAAGCCTCAGTGGAGAGCCGCCAATATTTCGTACAGAGACTGTTCCTCTTCGGGGCCCAGAAGAACAGCCCCTGTCTGAAATATCGGCGGCTTTCCACTAAGGCTTTCTCTCATTTTGTGGTCTAGCGGATGGCTGGATTTCTCCTCGACCTAAATCACTTCAAATTGTACGAATGCCAATATCTGTTACGTAGACAAATTAACAAGACATGTCAAACTTACAAGTTGGTTTCTTTTCTCAGGGTTGTTCTTTAGCTCCTCTTCGAAGGCCATGAGCTCCTCTGTAGTTTTAATCTGCTCATCGAAGCAGCTTGCAGTCGACAGTTGATCAACAGTGGTGCTGCTGTTCAGCTTGCTGATAATGACCAGCAACTGCTCACTTTGCTTTTGCTGCACTAGCCTTATGGTGTGCAGAAGTGTTAGCGTTTCCTGACAGTATCCTACAAAATAGTAGATTCATGAAGCAAACGCAGAAAGATGGCAGCTCAATTGAGCAGTATAACAGGCAATGCCTACATTACCTGAGCTTAAGTTCTGGTACGCGTGGCTTGATGTGCGATCTGCTGCTCGTGGGTGCTTCGTGTTTTGGCCCCTGACACCTAGTGGAAAGCAGCGTAATTGCCAAAGCAGTCCAAGGGCCGCATTGACGTCAAACTAAAGTGAGGCTCTTTATGCCGTGCTGAGCTGTGATTGGTGACTTGGCAACGATTGGCCAATCACAACTCAACACGAGATAAGGAGTGCCACTTTAGTTTTATGAGAATACCCCAGGTCCAAATACCTTGGTCCTCAGAAGCCCCACGAGGAGAAGGGTCCCATGACTGAGCTTGCAACAATGTCTGCGGTGGCGTTTCACAACAGTGCAATGGTGGGCCACTTGTGGCACTTAGTGGCTGTCTTTCGCACCCACCATGGAAGCCATTACCTTGTTCCATATAAAAATAGCATTGTAACTGAAGAACAAGCTGCCCACTGCAGCCGTCATTTACCTTGATGCTGGGTTGTACCGCCAGTGTGCAGATGCCATGGCTCAGCTGACGAAGGTTCATGTTGCAGTGCTTCAGGTCCTTCTGAGGGCAAGGTCAGTATAGAGCCTGGTGGTTTAATATAGCGTGTGTCATGAAACCCAGTACCTTCTTGGATATCGACTTTCTATTGTTTTGGGCATGTTGTTGCCTGTACGCACCCTGATGCTGCAATGAAGGTGGGCGCGGCAACCATGGTTGCGATGACGAGAATTCATGCTGCTGTGTGGACGGACCTGATGTTGAGCCTGGTGGTTGCACATAGTATACACGTCATGAAATCCAGAAGCAATAATTTTGCACTGCATTGAGTATGCTGTCTACTGTTACCCACCGCGACGTGCCGGCAAACTGGTAGACGGCCATTGCTGGGATGTTGAGAGTTCGTGATGCGATGTTTCATGTGCGTGCGAGGTAGAGCTTGGTGGTTGTCCACTGCGTACTTTAGGGCACCTCGTGGCTTTTACACACCTTTGAAATTGCAGTCTATTTGTTACTCACCCTGGTGTTGCGAGGAGGCAGGCAGACGTGAAGGCTGTGGCTGAGATGAGGGCCTGGGACGTGCGGAACCGCCAACAAGCGATGGACAGGCTGAAACATAGCAAAAGCAAGGTGTGACACCATTGCAACTTTTTATGGGGCCCATAGGCGCAATACCATCTGTTTAAGTCGACCGACAGAAAGTCAACTACCTTGCAACTGCTCATAGGAGCCTCTGCCACAATTAGCGACCTGTACGTAGCTTTGAAGAACCGGTTCAGCTGTTGGTGTTGACATGGGGTATAAACCTATAATTTTGAATTTTGGGTTAGGAGATGTGAACATATAATCTACATTGGGAGATCTGACAGCCATCTTTAGAAAAGGTTTAAAAAAATAACTATATGTTGCAGGAAAATGTGCTCATCAGTGCGAACCAAGAAATGCTGTCTCAGGCGGTGTCGGTGGTCGCGGGAGAACGGATGTCTGGTAATTGCCATCGTCGTCATCTGAGAAACTGCTGACCTCGTGGGATTCATCAGACCATACTTTGCGCTTCTTCTTCCTTTTTCCTCGGCCGTACTCGCGGTCACTGCAGATATCAGATGTATCTTCAGCACACCGCAGCTTTATTCGTGCTTCCTTATAGGTGTCTTGAAAAAAAAAGAAAATTAATTAATTAGTTGTAACCCGAGACTGCAACATCACAAAGGCAGATTAGCAGTATCATACCAAATTTTGCAACTTCAATGCAGTCATGCAGCTGCCAGTCAGGCTGGGGTTCCGCACCTCTCAAGACCATCTGCTCGAGGCGCCTCGGGTTTTTCTCATTTGGCCATGCGCATTTCCCGTCACGTTTCCAACTGGCATGTACAAGTGCGATGGCACTGCCTTCTTCAGGAAACTTAATAATTCGAAATGGGAATGACCCTATGCAAAAATAAAAATCAACATACTCCGTACAAAGCAGTGGCTTCAAACACAGTTCACGTGAGCATGGATGAGGAGGAAACGATTCGGAACATGAGTGGTCCTGTACATATTAAATAAAAAGTCATTATTTACAAGCTTGAATCTTCAAACCTTAGCTCACATTGGTATGGATAAGAGGGAAGACAGCGAAGCGGTCCCTGAACGGCAATCGAATGCATTTTAGGGCAACACGGGATAATGGCCAGCAACCCAAGGATGACAATGTGCGGCAGGAGTGTATTCCAAACTTCGATGACCTACAGGGATAAACGTAGAGGTCACCAGGGTTCACGAACTTTCTTCCAATGACAAGGACCTCGCCTGAGTTATCAGTACACACGAGGTTCTCAATACGAACTATTGATCCGTCCTGCAGCACACATGTGTTGTCCCTCTTTTGTGTGCGCAGGGTGAACCTTCCTGGTACCACAACCTTTTTGTATTGGGACCCACTGCAGTTCAAAGGAAGTGGACCTCCTGTGTGGATGATGGAACATTTCACATCCAGACTGGTATGCTTGTGCTGTTTTGGCAGCTTTCGACGTTCCATTGTACGATTGTGAAGCTGTTCAAGCGGACGATCTGGTTTCCTGATGATAGATTTCAGCGTCTGCATATAGTTTTCAAATGGAAATGCACTCCACTTATCGAGAGGGCCATGCTCACGGACATCACTGGTTAGGTGAATGAGGTTGTGAACATTGTGGGAAACCATGTGCGGTCCATACAGTGTCGTGAACACCTGAACAAAAAGTACAAGAAGTTGGTGTGCATAGTTTGCATATTGCTCAGTAAGACTGCGGCTGCACAAAATGGTGACCGCAGTATGCAGCACCATGAAGTTTGCATAGAGGTGGCTTGGTATTCTGGACAACAACACAAGGGGCCCAGTGTAGAGCAACAGCGTTCTATATTCTGTGGCCTTCCACCTGTCTAATTCAGTGAGAGTACGAGGCTTCCTGGAGAAGTCCGAGCACACGTAAGGTTCCACTCTCAGAAGCTCGAGGGAGATCCGGTCCTTGGTGCTTCTCCCAAGTCGATACGATCTGTCACCCTTGAACCACAAAGTCAGGAGCTTGTGGACCACACCTAGACACACGAGATGCATGTAGTCTAAAGGCACCTGTCGTACCATATCTATAGGCAGTTCCTTTAAAATAGTCTCACTGACATGGTGCTGCTCAAAGGTGCCACAGCGAAAACGTTCGTCTGTCATTGCATCAGCATCCAGCTGCGGAAAACACACACGACCCTGCTGGTACTCCCCTTGTGTTACGCATTTTGTGCAGCTTGCATACGCGTTGTGACCCTTGATGCCAAGAATGTATGCTTTGGCAGGTGCATCGCACACTATTGCATCCAGCTTAACTGCCACTGTTTTTGCACTGACCGCCACTCCATTCGCGAGTATTTCACTAAGCTCTGAAACAAATGGCCTCAAAAACGTGTTTGCACATAGGTTCTTGGATTTTCCGAAGAAGACACCGACAGGGAAAGGCGTACTTTGTCCACAGTTTGTGACGAGGCACAAAATGGGCCAGAACTGATCTGTTGAACTTTTGGCGAGGGGCAGCCCATCAACGTTTATATTTATGCAAATGGTGTCTGGGACATTTTGTAGCCCTTCTAACTCGTACTGCAGGCCAGAAGCGAGTCCAAAGTGGCAGTATTTCCCATTCCCCATTTCCTGCACGCCGGTCGCACTTCGAGGAGTTCGGAGTAACGTTCTTGCGCAGGCGGGCAGGGAAGACAGAGAGGGATGAGTTCGCAATACCCTCAGTAACGAAGAAAGATCGGTATGAGTCACACTCGAATGCAAAGCCCACGCCCGAAGGATTTCATTAAATGCGTCCTCTGTACTGTCACTGTTGGAACCCTCAATAACAGTGCAAGGTTGTTCTGAAATGGGTGTATGGCTTTCAGATGATATAGTTCGTTCGTTGGCCTCCTCTACCGATTGAAGTTGATACGTGTAGAGGCGATTAGAAACCATCTCCGAAGGGAAATCGTGAGAAACCATCTCCGAAGATAAATCGTGAGCTGCCATCTCCGTAGGTAAATCATGAGTGGTGTTCGCCTCGACCATACGGAATGACTGTTGCGGAACATCACGAGGAGAGCCGGCAGTGGGAGCCGGTGGTGCTCCTGGGCTTTCGTTGGCTGCATTACACATCGACAAACTGTTCTCTACACACTGCCGCACATGTCTACGCAACGTAGATTTACTCCACTTTGACATACTAACCAGTCTGAACAGAATGCACCGAACTTAAAACTCTTCTTTCGCCAGTGAATGGCAACCGACAGTCTGTCTGCAGCCCGACAGAAATCTCAACAGGCATATATATAGGTCCCGTGGCGCCGATCTAAAACATACGGCATCAAATTGCGTGTGATCGTGACGTTTAAACCACAAAACTTACCTTTTTCGCTCATCCTCGCTAAAAATATCACCTTCAAGATGCCAACGACAACATGTGGACGCCATTCACGGCTGGTTTCCCGCCTCGACCGGTGGCTGGTTTTTGGTTGGTCGTTTTGGTCAGGGAATAGTTTCGTACCCAAATGTGCTGATGGTGCTTATGTCCATAAAGGTCTTTGTAACAACAAAAACATATGACAAATAACTCACATAATGGATGTTTGGCACCCAAATATTTTGAGAGGAAGCAATTCGCACGCTTTCTGCGCGTTCCCGCTCAACCAGATGGCGGTCTGTACGTGTCTCGTAGCCTGTCGTTTCGGTTTCACTTTTTGTGTCCCCCCCCGCTCCTCCGACGGCGGATCTCCGGCGAATTTTAGAAGCATATCTGACGAAAGCGTCCGCGGTTCCTCCCAGGGACTGGCATTGTGGGACGACGGTCCGTCAAATCATTTCGGTTTTACTTTTTGTGTCCCCCGCTCTTCCGACGGCGGATCTCCGGCGGTTTTTAGAAGCAAATCCGAGGAAAACGTCCGCGGTTCCTCCCAGGGACTGGCAATGTGGGACGACGGACGTTGGGCAACAATTCGGACGTCCCCGGGATCACTATGTGTTTTCTGGGAAGTGTTATAGGGTCTAGACCTCATTCTCGTGACAGATTTGGCCTACGCAGCATAAACATTTGTTAGGCGCCTCTCTGTGAGTTACAGCACCAACACCTGCATAACAAATGCCACACACTACATTGTTCGAAATAACAAGTTATTAAGGCGGACTCACTTCCCAAGAAATCTATGGGGAATTTTTGTTCACAGGGTTCCCGTAAACCTCGGTAAATTTCTACACGAAAGAGGTACAGGCGTGTTCCCCTCGCGCTTATCGAGGGAATGACATATTTTTGAAGGCCTGATGCGATCCACTAACTTTTGGCGAATTAAAGTTTGTCGAATTTTCAATACATGGGAGTCTATGGGAGACGCAACAAAATCGCTTCTCTCGACACCCCCGCCTGCGATATTTGGGCCAAAATGATGTCATTCCCTAGAGTAACAGTCGGGGAATTGATTGCAATAAACAAATTTGAAAAGCTTACTGCAGTTTTCTAGATCCCTGCGAATGAAAATAATGGCTTTGTGGTTTGCTAGCATGTCTTGCAAGCTGGTGCCGATTACATTACTTTCTTAAAACGCGGGGGGAAAGCAAAGCGAAGTAAAGAATTTTGCGACGGTGCGGCCAACTCTCTCCGGAAGCGAACGCTAACTGGACCGCATGAGTCCGCCTTAAGCCATATTGTCAATCCTTGCTGGGTCAAATATCACTTGCAAATGTTACTTTGCGCCTCAACCAAGCGCTGATTGCTGTTGTGTCGTCTTGAACAGTTGTGACGTCGGGAACAACAGTGACGTCACGGAGAAACCTAAACCAGATATCGATTAACTGTAGGATTTAATTGATTTTCTCTAAAACAGGGAAGCTTTCACCCTTTCTGTTTTACGTAGATAATACACGTGCGGAGCACAATCGAAGGCAGCCGCAATTCGAATACCCTCCCGAGGTCAGGACTGTCGCTTGAAAGCACACTTCAGTGATTTCATATTCATTGTTAGCAATGACTTCGAGCACTTATAAGAAAAAAAAACATTAGCCCCTGATTAAGGTCCCCAAGGATCCGCTGAGCAGGACCATCGCGTACAGGTGATTCTTTTCGGTACTGGTACGGCCTGTCTTTTTGTGAGCAGTCGTCGGCAACCATTGTGGTGAGGTCGTTCAAACATGTTGTGTTTCTGCGTGGTTGCTGTGAAGAACCCGTATATCTGCTAGAGGAAATCGAAACGAGCAACAGCAACGAGGCAGAGCTCAGTAGCTCATTTTGCCTATCTGATTCAGAGAGTGCGCTGAACAGGGAACCCATGTTGCCAGAGGATTTGTTCTGACGTACCAGTGCTTGAAGACCTTTGTACTTTTTACTCATGGACGCAGCATTTCCGCACGACTGCCTGCGACAGTCCTCGATGTTTATGCAAAACCTGAGTCGAGCAAAAAGCTTTGAGCATCTCCTCAGCCCTTCAGCTTTAAGCCCCTGACGATGTTTGAGCCGTACGAGTCCTTCAACTGGCGTAGTAGTTTCCACGGGCACCAAAGTTCCTACTACGTATGTGATTTTGGTGGGAACCTAAAGCCGTATTGTTCACAGAAGAAACAGTGACTCTTGCATTGGTGGAGGCCCCCTTTGGGTCGGGGCCTCGGGGGATACACCGCGTTTACCCCCCTTAAGTCCGGCAGTAGTGTGTACCGTTTATGTGTTTAATATTTGAGCACAGACTTTGTTTTCTAATAAATATTGTGTTGTGTATATACGTTATGCTATCCACTAAGCATAGCGGCGGAGCAGAGTGCTGCCGCGCCAACGCTGGCTGATTTAATATGGCGCTCCACTCGGCCCTACGTATCACTTTTTGAGGTTTGCTTCTAGCATACCCCTTAGTAGTAATGATACAACACAAGATTTACACAGAAAATCCACGGCAAGTATTGCACTTTTTACTTTAAATTAGAACGTGAAGAAAAACAATGTGCAAGTTTCCGGCGATACAGAATCAAAAATAACAAAGACGGTTAAGAGCATCAGTTGTTTACTATATACATTAAAAACAAGACTTTCGTGCAGTAGGCTGCACTAAACCTGAAGAAGTGCAGCCTACTGCACGAAAGTCTTGTTTTTAATGTATATAGTAAACAACTGATGCTCTTAACAGTCTTTGTTATTTTTGTATTCTACTTTAAATTATTTTAAAACTACTTTACTTTTTAAAAATTTAAATTTTAAAATTTTTTAAATTGTGCAAAATCTAACTCAATGCAATACTTGTCGTGAATTTTCTATGTACAACTCGGGTTGTAGAAAAAAAAACTAGATAGAAAGGAAGCAGACAGTGGGAAATAATTTATTTGAAAATCAACGATGCCATCTTGAAGAAATCATGCCGGTGCGGGCAACTGGGGCACGACGGTTGCAGAAGCAGGTGGCCACCTAGTTCCAAGGCATCACACCAGATGGCGTCAGCATCGTAGCTCTGTGCGAGAAAGACAGAGAACAACAAAGGATTAGCGACACGTAAAAAAGACAGCACAGCTCAACAAGTCGCGGCGTGCGAGAGAAAAGGCCTAAGCACAGCGTCACAACACTACGCGGCTAACACAAGGCGGGAACCACTAGCCACACGTCGGTAAACGTGCGTCAACAGGCTTGGTATGTGGCACCGCTAAACAAGTCTAAACATGCGCGTACGCCGAGAAAAGGCTTAACACGAGCATGGTAAAACAACGCACAAACATCGATAAATCACTCACCTTTTTCCCCTGCGGCAACGGTGCGACTGCTCCATCCGAGAGCCAGGCAGAAACTGAGCGGACACGGGGACTGTGGAGCAACCGAGTGCACGTCTGCTCTCCGTGACAGCCAGTGAGCAACTGACTGGGACGCCGTGCCGCGGCAGCTACGCATGCGCGCGCGAGCGCTCCTAGCGCCCTCTGCGCCACCCGACCGACCGCGGGTGGTTTTGGCTCTCTGCTCCTCCCGCTGCGCGCGCGCGCTCCTAGCGGTAACGGGTGGCTTCTTCGTTTCGGTTTCGCTCTCGTTTCTTTGCGCGCGTTTATCTGTATAAAGGCAGAGCGCACCGCGCTCGCGTCATCATTCTGACCGATACGTGGAAAACGCCATGTGTGGTTTATTCTCCTGCATTTCTCGTTGTCGCCAGGAAAACACAAAAAACGAAGAACTTCGCGAATTTATTCGCTGCATCGTGGAGGAAGCCTTTCAAGTCCACCGCCTGGAATGGTTGCAAGCACGTCAAGAAATGTTTCAGGACAAGATGAAAACGCTCGATCGCATCTTAGCGGCGGACAGACTGACGAAAAAGAAGTCCAACTTTAGCCTGGATAATCTGTATTGGGAACGCAGTTCCGATCTAGAGGATGACGACGTGTAAATAAAAGCGATGCATTTGGCTACGAGTCTCAGTCTCTTCTTTTTCTTTGCGCAACGTGTACGCACGCAACATGTGCTGAGGAACCTGAACGACGTGGTGGACAAGCCTCCGTCACAAATATTCTACGTGCAGAAATATGCTTCGCCGAGCATGCAGGACGAATTTGGGGACTCCGTAAAATTTACCAAGGAGCTACCGTGAGAGTGGGACACGTCGCGCGCTATGCTGATCGTCGTCGACGATCACATGACCGACGCCGGTTCCTTGAAGGAGGTGACCGATCTTTTCACTCGGGGTTCTCACCATGCCAACGCGTCGATCTTCTTACTCGTTCAAAACATCTTTTTCGACAGTAGCCATTTTAGAACTATATCCTACACGCCAGTTTCGTCGTCCTGGGGCGCACCGTGCGCACCATGCACCAGATGGAACATTTCGTGCAACAGCTATTTGTCAGAAAAAGATTGGAGTATTTTCTGGACGCATATAAACAAGCGATGTCGTCGCCCCACGCTTATTTACTCGTGAATCTTCACAACTATACGCACGAGGATCACAGGTTGCGTAGCAATATCTTTCAGGGAGAACGTCAGTATATCTACTCTCCGAAATGAATCTCTGCCCTCACCTCACTTTACTGAAACTACCCTCCACTCTACCCCCTCCGCGCCATTGCGACGTCTTGAGACGTTCTTCCTCGTAACACCTCTCAGAAATTTGCCTCAATGTATTGAATGGAAAGGTGGCTCTAGCTCCAGACACGTTCGCGCGTTTGAAGAAGCACAAACGCTTCTTACGACGGCTCGCCTACGAAAAGATTCACAAGAATCCGCAACGTTTGAAGCGCTATCTGTCTCAGCAGCGAGGACAGGGCGTTCTTTCGTTGGTGGTTCCTCTCCTACTTTCCGCCGTGTTGAATCTTTTCGCCAATGGCCAAGACAATTGAAGTGACCACCTCCTCCATCGGAAACATTCTTTCCTCGAAGGAGAGTGATGACGTCAAAGTGAAACTCATACTGCAAGCGCTGTATCGCATAGTCAAGCAGTACGGATTTCACCCCTACGACAATAAAAACAAGGCGCCCGACGCTACAAATGACTGACTATTCGCTCCTCTCTCCAGAGGTGGATGAAAAGGAAGCGAAAAGAGTCGTCTCGCAATTAAAGAAGGTTATTTCCTGGGATCGCGATTGTTGTGTCTCTGTGTCGGGCAAGCCCATCAGGCACTCCTCCGTTTACGAACTCGTCAATTATTTGTTGCAACGTAAGACGGGAATGAAACCTTCCTGGTTCCCCAAAGTCTCGAAACTATTGCGCCTGATTTCTCTGCCCAAATCTCGCGAGCCTCAACAGCAGCAGCAGCAGCAAGCCTCCATTGCGTGGACGACTTATGGATGGATATGAGAAACGAGAGGGTGGTTTGGGGGATGTGGACCGCTATAGAAAAGCGCGTCACATGAGCAAAAAGAAGGCTCTGGCCATTCTCAGAAAGCTGGACGCCTACACGCTACACCATCTGGTAAGAAGAAAGTTTAATAGAAGACGCATCATCGCGCTCAAGATCAACAACGTGTGGCAAATGGACCTCGCCGACTTTTGGCTACCGCTACATTCTCGTGGCGATCGATTCCCTCTCCAGCTTTCTGCGCACCCTCCCGCTAAAGACGAAGCGCCCTGCTGAAATGAAAAGGGCCATGATAAGACTTTTTCGGGGAGGTAACCCACCTACACGCATCCTTTACGACAGAGGAGGAGAATTCTACAACAAGACCGTCAAGGAGTACCTGTCACGAAAGAAGGTCCACATGTATTCCACCTTCTCTCCAGTAATCAAAGCATCGCAGGCAGAACAGGTGATACACACTTTACACGACAGAATATTCTGCTATTTTAGAGTAACCGGAAAATACCACTTCGTTTCCGCGCTTCCCAAGATCATGCGCGACTACAACAGCACCAAACACAGACGTTGGGCATCAGCCCGTCCGAAGTCACGCCCGAAAACGAATTTGAGCTGTTCAATAAGATAAATGGGAAGCCCGTCGTACCCTCCGTGAAAAAGAAGCTCAAAGTGGGGGATAAAGTGAGGGTCCTACTACACAGAAAAGGCTTTCCTAAGAGCTCGGAAGGGAGTTTGTCGCCTCAGATTTTCACCGTCTCCCGCCTGAGAGATACCTCCCCTCCCATCGTGCACCTGGAAGATTACAGGGGCTCTTTCTACCTGGAGGAGGTACTCGCCGTAACCCGAGGCACAAATCAGCCTTGGCCAGTGACAAAAGTGCTGAGAAAGAAGAAAGTGAACGGTCAGAGCGTCTCCTTGGTTCGCTGGTTCGGTTACGACAAAGAACACGACAGTTAGGTTCCGAGCAGCGACGTGGTCTAGATTGGAAAATGACGTCATCTACGTCCACCTGCTCTCGAACGCCAGCATGGATAAGTTTCCCTCGAATAAACTCAACGCCTTCACGGTAGCTTTCGATAGTCCGCTTCAGTTCTCGAATCGCTACAAAGTCGGTCTGATGGATCTCAGCATAAGCAACGATTTTTTAAATATCGGGTACGAAAGGCAAGGTGCGAAAATCGAGGTCTCTTTCGAGGACACGGTCAAAGCCGGGATAACTTTTCGTGTCACCTCGAATCTCGAGAGGGATTTGGGAAAAGCCCTTTCGGAATTTAACGTTTCTTTCGTGTACAATAAATCGCGATACGACTTCGTCTTAGCCGTGGACGTGAAGGCCGTGGAATTAGACCCTCGGCTCGCACAGGCGCTCGACGTCTCGCTAGCGTCCCGCGAAGCAGGTCGTGCGGTGAAACCTCCCAAATTGAGCGAACGCGAAGCCGTCGCCCGCACCGGCGTGATTTCTTCAAGATGGCGTCGTTGATTTTCAAATAAATTATTTCCCACTGTCTGCTTCCTTTCTATCTAGTTTTTTTTATACAACCCGAGTTTTACATAGAAAATCCACGACAAGTATTGCATTGAGTTAGATATTGCACAATTTAAAATTTTAAAAATTTAAATTAAAAAAATTTAAGTAATTTTAAAATAATTTAAAGTAAAAAGTGCAATACTTGCCGTGAATTTTGTGTGTAAATCTTCGGTTGTATCATTACTACTCTCCTTAAGATTTCTATGAGCTCCTTGGACCTTGGGATCACATATACTGTAAATTCACTCCTGCCAGGACCGCACGGGGTCTCCCGTATCATATAAATAAGTAAATCCTCTTTACGGCTGCAGATTTTATTAGGCCCGCAGCCCTCCACATACACTAAAGACGGAACTTCAGTGGGCCTCACATTTTTTTGTCCCCTGTATTTGTGCACGATTATTTATTTTTAAATAAGACGACAAAAGTATTGCACTGTATCTGTTGTGTGCTGAAGCTTGGTATCGAGTGGACAAACTGCTAATTGCTGTTTCTTTATGGAGGCACACTTCATTTGCCAAAAGGACCCCGATCTTCAACTTACACATAGCACTTTCACATCAACCCATCGTCATTCATGTAGTTGTTGTTGTTCACATAGCAATCATTATCGTTATATTTAACATTCTCGTGCGCCATTAAAAACCAATCATCATCATCATCATATTCAGCTTTCGTATGCTTCAAAGCCGCTTTGATAGGCTCACGCGTGAGCTGCAACGAGCCCGTGTGGCGAAACCCGGGCAGAAGTTTCCTGGGTTTTCCTCAGGCACTTTCAGACATATGTCGGCACAGTTCCCTTAGAAGTAGGCCCAGGACGCACATTCCCCCAGTGCGTCAGTCGTGACGTTCTACCTGTGTGAGGCGGACAACAGCGACCCCTTTCACCACTATCAGCACCTCCACCACCACCCGGGCAGAAGGGATGTATTTTACGCGCGTTATGGGGATAATGACATGTTCAAGATCGGGTTCAAGATCAGACTCAAGGTCTCCAACAGAAGCAAGGGCACTAACTTACGTCAGCCATTCCAAGAGTCCAGATTAAAGTAAGTTTGAGACAAACGCGTGAGGGCTCTTCACTTTCAGAAGCTTCTAGGGCCCCTAGTTCACAGCATTCTAAACGTTCAAAATGCGTACCATGGTGGAGTAGCATCAGAACCGTGACGGTGGGACTGAGCTGCTTCATGATGCAGACGGTAGCAAGACTGCAAAATGAGGACGAGATTCAGAACTTCAAGACACATTCCAACCACCTGTATTTTAAGTACACAAGCAACAGACCTTGCACTTTGCAGGCATGGCAGCTCATATATCATAATACAACTCGAATCTTAAACATATGTGTTAACACTATGTGCTTTGAAAAAGTCAGGAAGAAAACAATAGGAAATCAATCCCCTTGGAAACGTTAAGCAAAGGTCATGTAACACAAAAACATCTGCACCCATTTTCTAAGGCTTTTAACTGTCGTAACCTAGAATCTGTGGCATCACAACAGAACGAAAATCACACATCATTTTCGATGCAGACCATGGGCTTAAACTGCTACGAAACCTTCTGAGGGACAAATTATCATTTTACAGCGAGTACTACGGAGTGAGTACTTCGTTGTGTGCGGCAATATATTTTGTATGCTGAGTACTACTTGTGAACAGATTTGAATGTGCACAGATCTAAAGGATGATAGCAAATTATGAAGAGGCCACCACAGGGAAATCAAGAGTTCACAGGCTCAACAAAAAATGCTCTTATGTAGCTGGATAGAAATTCTTTGAACATTAGTAGTGCAGCTCTGCATGATATTTAGGTGTTTCTACATCTAAATGTTGGTTCATGAATGCCAATACAGGATGTCAACTGGGGCTTCACTAAGAAGCTCCACGAGCTCCAGGACAATGAAGGACTTCGTGCTGCAAACAAAGTCCGGAAGGGACACGTTGAATATTATCGACAAGCAATGCAGGTGCGACTAGCAGCACAAACGTTCAGCGCTTCTGTCAGCAAGGCACTACAATTTGCTCAATAACTGGGACTCGAACAGTTCCAAGGCTGCGACGGACAGGTGATGCGATGGATTGCTGATGTGGACATGTGTGGAAGTGCTCCATGAAAGCAGGTGTATATAACACAGTGTCTTTTGCAGAGCATTTGATTTGCTGAACGCCCGCAGCCCGAGGGCATTTAACTTTAAGGCACACCTGCGTATGGGTTCTTTTTAATCTCTGAAACCTAGGATGCTGGCCTTATCTGAGAGACTTATGACCCTCGTGCTGCCCTCAGGGAAGCTCGCAGTTCTAGATGCCAGACGTACATCTGTCCTAAGCCTGGCGTTCTCCCTGAAGAGTATTGCTGAGATTGCAGAGACGCTTTTTCAGAAAAAGAGGTCTGCTACTCGACAGCTACACTTTGCATTGTTGGCTCGGCTGCTTTCTTTAATTCAGCGTCGCAGTGTGAAGGCGACATAAACTTTAATACCCGTATTCACCAGTCGACTTAAACCATTGGTTTAGTGACGTCGGGTTTAAAGCGATCACGTGATCTCTCCGGCTATGAAGCGCCATCCAAACAGTTGACCACAACGCATGCGCATTATTCACATTGTCACGTGACGGTTGAGGGGAGGAAGAAAGTAGCAGACGACAGGACTGCGAAGGAGGGAAGGCTCCTGTTTATTTTTTAATTGTTATTTATGAGGTTGTTACGGAAGAAAAGTTGAGATGGCGCTGCTGCAGGTGGTTGCGGATCAGGGTATCGGTAATCGGTGGTTAGATCTACCTCTGTATCTGTTAATAACAAGCTCCGCGAGATATGGTTGTTATGGTCACTAAAAAGGTGTACATAGTGAGCGTTTGCAATGTTATTTGAAACACAGAAGTAGGTATCCTCGCGGAGGTGATCGTTGTGCTATTGTCAGTGTTTCGTCATCGATTGTGGTTGCGTGTAATAATTTCATCCGCATCGACCATCGCTTATTTATCGTCTGTTGTGCGATATGTGTCGTGAACTGCAACGATCAAGATTGCCTCTCGATTGCTGGGGCATTCCAGCAGCGTCCTTTATACGCTTTCGAGCCTGGTGTCATGAGCGCAACGTGTGTGCAAGTGTTTGATCACTGTGGGCTATGTAAACAGAAAGAAAGTTGATGCAAGGGTGGCCTTATGCTGCATGGGACTCCCACACGCACAACTTTTATGGTGTTATCGTTTTAAGAAATGGACGTGATACTTTCAACGTGTCACAAACCTGCAACGCGTTAGAGATATCTCTTTGTTGGCTGTGTTTCTTTGGAGCGCGACTGATACGGAAGACGTACTCAGGGTGCTGCCTTGTTTGCGTCGTCGTCCTGTGTGTGTGTGTATCTCGTTTGTTTGTTTAGCTCTGTTTTCGTCATGTTACCCAGGGCGTCCTTGCTTGTGAGCGTGGAAGTGTTGTGACACCCTGTCAGTGCGGTGCGTTGCTGTGCTTAACTCTGACCTATTTTATTTCTGCATATCAGATTATTGTAGAAATCACTAAGCACTAAATTGATTGTTCTATTCAGCCCGCAAAGATTCATCGTTACGTTGTGACTGTCTCTTGCTCTGATGAAATTTCATGAAATAGGAACATACCTAATGTATATATTTGTCATTACAGTTACTGAGCATATTTGTCATTTGATATGATGCATTCGACATTGTTAAAATAAATGGCCACACTTTAGTGCCAGCACACTACGTCTGAACCATTCAGGATTTGTAGTTTAATGAGACCATGTACACAAAATACAGATGTTAAAGTGAACCAAATATCTCATAAAGAAGGAGGTGTTATACCAGTTTCATGAGTGGTGTTCAAAGGATAGAGCAAACAGGAATGGACCAAAGAAAACACATACAACAGCTACAACATCAGCTACAAATAAGCCTGTGCTGTTATTTTGTTCAATAATTGCATTGTGCTTATTTCTTTAACTTCATATATTATTAATGAAACACTTTTATGCAACTGGTTCGGGACTTACACATTTTCCATGCTCATTCTTTACAAGCTTCTCTCTCAACATCATACTGGCATTGTAAATTGCACTAGCATTATCATCGCACCATTACATGCCAAACCATCACGGCCACCAATGCTTAAAAACTCCCCACAGCTCATGCCATGCCATGCTAAAATACGCTGCCAACAGCACATCATGCACTAAACAAGTGTAGCAAGGCAGGGTAGGTCATACGAATTATGGTGTGTAGACAGCCAAAACACGCGGACAGAAGAACAATGACACGGACGACTGCATCATGCACTACGCTCTGTGAAATCACTCCTTATTTAAGCTTTTAATTTAGGATTCTTGTTCAGAAAGAATTTGCGTTAGTGATGCAGTTAGTTATCACTCCACCCTAACACACATCACTCAACTTTGACTGTGAAATGACATAAGAGGCCTGTGTGATGCCATGAGAATGATAACTGCCACTGTATAATTATGTACACTTAGTTTGTTAATTTTTATTTCAGCAGCTCTTCACCGCTTCCTTGGCATTTTTTTAGTTTTCCAGTCATGTAATAGTTCTCGGACTATTTTCCCATTTTTCCATGCTCTACTGGATTGCAGACATCCTGCCTTAGCTACACACTGTAATTCGAGCAACTGGGCATTCTAGGATTACATGTTTGTGACCTGCCTCGACTATTTCTCGTTCTTTACACCGATGATAAAGCTCTGAAAAATTATTGCGCAGGCTGCATTTCTGCACTGAGTGGTTATGCAGTTTGACTGTACAGCTTTGTATTGAAAGATTGTGCTATTTCTTGAGAAACAACACAGTGGAATATCAAAGCAAGGCACACCTAGAGGTACTCATTCTAGCATGAAATCTCTGTAGTAGCACTGATCATTGACTGCTTGCTTTCTGTATTGATCTATAGCAGACAGTGAGATGAAATTTGCAATGGACAAATATGCGCAATGCAAATAAGCTCACACAAAGAAAGGAATGCAACTTGAAATCACGTGCATCTTAGCTACAATGTGCTGTATTACTTTTATTAAAATTTACATGTTTGTATATCTTTCTTCCACAATTTCACTTATTTTTTGAACCACTTTGGTAGTCACTTTGTAGAGGCAGACATATTCATCCAGTTGTGTCAACACAAATCTATGCAACTGAACAGTTTAATGTAGTGAGCATGGTGTACTGCATCATGAAGGACAAAGTTTGGGAGCAGATATATGGGACATAACACTAAATATGTAGTAAAATAATACTGATGCCTCTGCGTGACTAACCACCTAACTTCAGTAACGAGTGATGAACATGAAGCCTTCAGGCAACTTCAGGAAATTAATACATGATGTATGGGGAAATGGTTCAGAAGATTTACCAGCACCCAAAGCAACAGTTTCACAAGTTCCGGCCAAATGCATTATGTTGGCGCACCCCCCCCCCCCCCCCCCCAAGATAAGCATGTAATTATTTCGTTCCACTTTACTGAACTTTATGCACCCCTAAGAAAATGAAAATGTGGGAGGAGAGGGGGGTTCTGAAAAGAAACAGAAGTAGTGTGAATTTCCTGTTAAAAAGAAACGAAAAATTCCACACACATAACCACAAGATTTATGAACCTAGCAAGTGAAGCAAGCTCTTACACAGATATGTTGTTCGTGTGTTACATGAGGGTCAGTTGTGTTGGGGATGGCATGGTATGCGATAAGCCTAAGCTAATGCCAGCCACATATTTGTATACCAGTAAATTTTCTTCGCATGTGGCTTTGAAGAACTGCTTACTTGAAAAAAAATAAATAACCAGGTGTGACACATATACAATCTAATGTCACAGGCATTTGGTGCCAGCCATTCAGTGAAAGTAGTTTGCATGAGATGCCACATTTCCTCCTGGTGACGATGAGGGGGAAGGAAGCTTTCCAGCGATAAATGTATGTCATGGTGTCGTGTATTGCAACAGCATTCAGGCACTGTTTCGAGTGACAGATCCATAGATGTTAAAACCATTTGTCATGATGCTGATGACACACTCTTCGTTATATCCGAATTTTGTTACCGTAGTATTCCCATATTGTGTATACCCTCCACTCACTGCTTTAGGGGTGGAGTGCGAGTCAAGGCAGAGGAGAGCCGGTGTGATATGGGAGTACCCATTCTGCGTAGATATTGTGCAGGACATGTCATACGGGAAAAACTGTGGACACTTAGCATTCACCTGAGCTGGTGTAAAGGGAACAAGTTGTAACATAACTGAATGTACAGTGAGGTACTACACATATGCATATTAGAAGTGGATATTGGTTTGGTTCGCTATTTTTGAACTCAGCTATTCAGAACACGTTGAAGACAGGCACAACATAAATTAGAGGCATTGTGGCATTCGCGATAAATAGAAGCATGATTGCAATGTGCATAAGGAGTATATTATAAATCATGTAGCATGATTCCATAGGAATGTGTTTTCCCATTCTTAAGATTTACCTCTACAGGATATGAGACTACACAACAAGAGTGCACTGATCACACTAGTGTAAAGCTGCAGTGTCGTCAAGCAATTTTTAACAGTCCTGCTCACAGAAATGATGCAGAACAGCATGCATACATTTTAGCTTGAAAGAAAAGCCTTGAGCTTCAGGAGACACAAAAGGGACTCTGTTTTTCTGTTTAGTACTATATTCACACTCAACACCTGAGTACATGGATAAACTCTGTGGCCACATGACAGCTATCAACAACACAAAAGGAGATGTATAATGTAAAAACCCCGAAAACCAGGGAACACGAAGGGACAGACACAACAGACTTCGTGTTGTGTCTGTCCCTTCGTGTTCCCTAGCCTCGGGGTTTTTACATTATGCATCATCTTCACCAGCTCGCTTGCTTCCTAGCCATTTTTTCATTATAAAAGGAGAGATAGTGCAACATGGGTGCATGTTTACCCTGCTTTACTACTGTCATCAATATCCACACTGAACATGTGCACACAGAAATTAACTATGCAGCATTACGGCAGCTGTCTATAACGCAAAAGAACGATAGCTACTGTTAACATGGGACCGTGATCTTTCACGTTCTCGTGTGCTCAGTGTACATACAAACAGCTGCACTGGCAGGACAAATCTGTACCCATGCTAACAGAAGCTAACTTTCTTTTAAATAGTTGACAACAGTCACGTGGCCATGTACAATATTTCCATGCACTCATGCTACAGTTATGACACAACCACATTTCCATTTTGATGTTGCGTGTACCAGCTGGCTACTATTATAATTGTCAATATCATCTATTGATAAGTCTGTACCCTATGTTTTGTTAAATCTATCTGGAAGGTGTTATATGCAGTAATTGCAGTTGATCTAATTTTCAACTTCAAGTGCAATGCAATAATGAGCAATAGAGCTTAAAGTTTCTGTACATATTGCCCTTGATTCCTATGCAATTCAGCTCTTTTGCAGTACACCTCAGACATATTAGTGGAGTCAGCATGTGGAATGTAGCAAGGAGTTTTTTTTCTTGTGCACCGTTGCTTACTTATGCTTTCACGTGACCTCACCATCTAATTGAGCAGGGTATCGAGAGTGCATGCCTCTATGAAAAAAGTCATCCTTGTGGAACTACGTAATAGCCTTTATTGTCTGAATATCAACAAAAATCTCACGAATACAAAGTTGTTGTGGCGAATGAGCCCACAACAGAGATTTTTTAAGAAATGATCTCCAGAATATCTGTGCTTATACAATGCACAAAAACTGTCATTGATTGGTTATGGTTATGTACCTGCAATAGTTAACCTAAAAAAGTAATGATGCATCCAGAAGGTCTCCAGCCTCCTTTAGCACACTGCTGTGTAGTGTCTTTTGCAGAAACAGCCCTACAAAAGCAGATCTACTGTTACCATACAATAAATCAAAATAGAAGTAAGCAGATGTCTTTTTGAATGTTTTCCAATGTAGCAGTAGTAACACAATACCTGAATAACTGTTTTTCATAGGTCTCCTCTGCTGTGGCATGCTGAAATAAGTAAAACACACATTTCAGTTTCATCTATATGAATTACAAATCTATTACATGTGAATCCAGGGAAAATGGGGACCTCGTTCGGTTTTGCTCCGGTATTTTCATAACCTGGGAAAGCAAAATCTGCTCAAATTCCGTGTTCAGTGTAGTGCAACAACATGCATATTTCCATGCCTAGATAATATCCACACAACAGCCGCAAGACGCTAATGCACTTTATGATCAGTCCTATTGCACGGTTAAAGGTCTCTGGAGATAAGACACGCTGCAAAGAGATGATAGATACTGGGACGGTTAATAAACATGTGAGTGGATAACGCCCCTCAACATCTCCATTGGGCCTCGCAACAACCATCTAGCACGTTATTACTCTTACTGTACAATGACGGGGTGCCTACAGTGTGTATCACAGGAGATGACATCATAATAAGCGCCAGCACTATGCTTTGTTTTTGATGATGCACATTGACGTTCGGCCATCCGCACGCTCTATCGGTTCATTGGATTGGTATCTGGATTTTGTCCAGCGGCACATGTCGATGTCACTCTCTTTGACCACACTTTGACGGTGCTTTTTACGTTTGTCATGCAAAAGTTCGCGATAGCACCTTCTAAAAACAACAGCCGCATTTCGTGCTCCCGGTCAAGCGTTACGCCGTTTTCGTTTACTAACCGTGCATTTAAAACGATTCTGCTTAATTTTTACCAGTTAGATTTCGAATTAGTGAAACATCACCTACCACAACCACTCTACAATAGTTTTTCAGCACACGTTCACAGTTGCAACGTACTTATGTTAGGCTACGTTAAACTAGCCTCTCCCCTAGTTTAAAATACGTCCCATTCAAATACATGGGTCTTAAACCACCGGTTTAAGTAGCTTGAGTGGATGGTCGAAATGGAATATTTGAATCGAATATTCGTCCCATTGCGATAAAATCCACCTCCTGGGCGCTTCTAGTAACTATATCAATCAAAACTTACCCAAGATTTGATGAAACATTCTGCGTGAACCGGGGATTAGGCCTACCGGCCTCCATCGCTTCTGGCAGACTCTGGCGAAATGCGCATGCGCCGTGCAGGAAGCTCGCTATGTGCGGTGCCATTGGCTTCACAGCAGCAGGTTGTAGAGCATGGGATGGTGATCCAGGATTGGCGAACGAAAGTCTCACGTGATCGATTTAAACCCGACGTCACTAAACCAATGGTTTAAGTAAGTTGGTGAATACGGGTATAATAGTTTACAGCGACATCCACAAGCAACGCAGACATCTAACGACCACGGGGAAAAGGTTTGCGTGTGGTCCAGAGCATCGAGGAAGGAATCACAGGAGCGGCCTTTCACCCTCTTTTCAACGGGGAGCAGCGTACCGGCCTGCGCATGGAACTCTGACATTCTCCTATCTATCACGTGACCGCTGTCTTCTGTTTTTTTTCTTTTGAAATTGGCGATAGCCTTTTGCAGTGGACTTCAGTGATATGCTGTACGCCATATCCCAGCATTTTCGGTACAGTCAAGGGTGATCTGTCCTGCTGTGAACTGCATGTTTTTTTTTTTTTTTGTTCCTATGAAGTGCAGAGGCGAGGGAGTAAGAGGAAGGAAGGAGGAGCAACCTTATATTACCTCTCACATGTGGTACACTGATTAGCACAGCACACGTAAAACGGTTCGAACTGATTAATATCGATTCAAACCGTTATTTTGGTTGCGCTCCACCCGAACCTGAACCGAACCGATAACCTTGAACCGGAACTTGAATCGAACCCCCAAAAATAACGTTTCCGAGCCCTGCTTGTAGCAGGCCGTTGATCCAACTTTGTCGTTTTCCCTCCCCTCCCGTTTGCCCAGCTGTCTGACCTCCCTTCTGCATCGACTTCGCCTCAATGTGGCCTTCACCCCGCAGTTCAGGCACAGACTAGGGTATGCTTCAACCAGCTCGTGTTCCAACTGCGGCATGGTGGCAAGCATTCAACACGTCGTCATCGTCTGCCCTCTATACAGTTCGGAGAGAGCAGTGCTCCAGTCCCAACAGACCCGTATCAACAGCAAGCCGCTCAACCGTGCCGCATTCTTGGGTCCTTGTTCGGGCCCTGTGCAGCACCGTCTTAGCCTGCACTCATTCTATCTGTTCTTCACGTCTACTAGCCTTCTTGAACTCCTCTGACCTCAGAGCTTTTGCCGTGAATGTGGATATGTTATTTTCACAGCATATCTCCGATGGCCGACCGGATGAACTACTATCCCCATCGGGTACGACGCACCCGCGTGTGTGATATCTCATATGCGTGTGTCATGTGTGTGTGCGAGTGTGTATGGCTCATCCTTTTCATCGTCATCCCACTCAGGTATTAAACCGCATGCACTGAGGTATGGTACCGCAATTGTTGCGGTGAATGACCTTATGCCATCGTCATTCATGTAGTTGTTGTTGTTGCTCTACGGTGCAAATCGCTACTCAGTGGAAGTTGTGTATGCTGTACCACATCCATTAAAAGAAAGTGCAAGTCACATGTTTACCATTGTAAGCAATCATATTTTGCTACGTGCATTAGTTAGAAATGCTAATACACGAGGGTACGTCACGTAAATCAATGAAATCAAACAAGTCAGGAAAAAAGTGCTGACACCAGGATTCGAACCTGGGCCTTCTGGGCAGGGTAAGGCCAGGGCCTTCGGCTTACATGCTCTATTTGTCGTTAAGTGTAGCTATAGCCTCGACTAATTCCTATTATTTACGCAACTGCATCAATCACAGGGCACAGGAACATGCCAACAAAGCTGCATAAATAAGCTGCAATAATAAGCATGCTTATTTTCAGCTTTGTTGGCATGTTCCTGTGTTGATATCTTCGGTTATGATCTTCGGTTTACATATTTCTTGCGCGGAGCAGTGCACCAATGCGCTCTTTGGATCAGCTATCCGGCTGTCAATTTCGCGTTCATCCACCTCGTTCATGCACGGGGGCGACGGAAGATTCGAAACAGCCGCAAGAGATGATTTATCAAAGCGACTGGTGAGCAGCGCTGGCGGTTATGTGGTTCCGTAGGTGAGATAGCGTGCTCTTATCAGGGATGATGACGAATGCGCCGCGAGTGCTGTGAGCTAGTGGAATACACTCTTAACAATTAACTACATCGTATAGCACGCTCCTAGCCAACCATCATCCCAAATGACAAAGTTCTCGCCCAATTTGTTGAAAACGGGAGGCGAAGCCTGCAGAGAAGAAGGAACACCAAAGCGTCTCCTGCGGTCTTGCAGCTGTTCGTTAGCTTCCGTCGCCCCCGTGCATGAACCAGGTGGATAAAACACGAAATTGACAGCGGAACAGCTGATCCAAAGAGCGCACTGGTGCACTGCTCCGCGCAAAGAAATATGTAAACCGAAACCGGTTAATTACTCGGCAAAATCCCCAAGTGTCGACGTTCTTTTTTTTTTTTTCTTGCAATGTTCTTAGCTGAAGGTCCCGAAGGTCGAAACAGAGGTTCCGTAAGCGTGCGAATTTAAAAGTTAATATGTTTATTTAATTTGTGAGCGTATGCAAATGAGCTGCTCACTACTCAGTTCATAGACGATGTCCCAAGGATCTTTACCGAAAATAAATTTATTCGATGGCGCCACCTGTTGACGAATTATTCAGCAGGACGATTTTCATGAAACACCCTGTATAATATTTTTACAGCTTTAAATAACTGATGTTGCATTCATTTTTGGAACATACATACAAGTTCATTATTGGTCGACCAAGCGTGAAACATGCAACGATGCGTGCGTTCCTCGATATGCACACATTTGGCATATTACAGTACTTGGCGTTTTTCAACCGTCCAGTGGTGGTTGAACCCCATCGAGTGACATTGCGGTGTCGTTCGATGGGTTTCCGGGTCTAATATATCGGCCTGCAGCGGTCATATCGGTACGCGGTTTGTTGTGACGAATTTCCGTTTCCTCCCCCTTCGCCTGCATGCTCGCGGCTTGTGAGAAATCCTGAGAGTTGTCGAGATATTTGGAAATTCAAGGCCCCCGTCAGTAGTTCCGACACCTTCAAAGTCCTGTAACTCTCGCCCCGTTTGTCGGATGGACACTAAAATTTAGGTCCGTACGGGTCTAGAAGAGTTCTACGATCGCTCAAATCTTATCATATCTGATAGTGGTTTGGAAGTTGTAGGCGGAGTCGCGTTAGTAACGCAGTTTTTTTTAGAACTTCGGGGCCCTTCTTCGGAAAGAAGTTCGCATCGGACAGGGTTCATCTTTGGAGAGCATACTGTTTCTGACGCTGTGCACGTGGTAAAACTGACCATATCTTTCCAACTTTAGCGGTTCTCGAGTTACAGGTTTCCGCGTTTACTCTCCTCCCAATACATGGGACCGGCGGCTTTTCCCCCTAAAAGCCTTCCCCTTGCTGCTAGATGGTCGTGTTTGCCTTCATTGTGACGGTCTGGATGTGCTCTTTCCAACGGCATTGATCGTGTAGGCGCGCGAGGTTCTGTTCTCCCGATATTGGCTTAAGACTATGACGGACTGACCCGTCTGGCTAGAGCAACCCTGAAACGCTTCCCACTGTTCGGTGTCTCAACTCGCTTACCCTACGTCTGATTCAGTCGAAATTTTGTGTGCTCTACAACTTTCCCATTCAGAATACCCGTCTATTTCCAGCGGTTAAGGTGTCATTCTCGAAATTCCTGATACCGAGTTCATTCCTCGACTTTTGTCCCCGTTTTCAAGGTTCGAAGCTCGCGGCGAATGCGAACTTCCTTTTAATTGGTAAACGCGCTCGACATAGACAACGCGTAGAAACTTGCGGCACATGTTTATCCCTCTCCGTTCACGAGTTAGGACACCGTGGCAACAGCGGCTCTCTTATACATAGGGGGGTAGTTTCATTTATAATCGAATGATGCCCACCGGTCACATTTTTTATTTCTCTCGAAAAAAATATATGTTATCCCACCCACAAAGAGATGCAAAAGGTGCCTGACCGCAGGTCTGCGATGTTTTCTGCTCCGTCCACGGCGCTTCGAAGCAACCGGAGCGATTTCGAGGCTTAAATTTTTTCCGACTTTGTGGCCTTGTATCTCTTGAACGAGACGTCCCATTTGAACGAACTTTTTTTTGCTGACAGAGTGGATGGTGCACGTTCCACCATGGGCTATTAAATTTATATGGTCAAGAGAAAAGTATACAAAAAAAAAAACGAAAACGCAACAGAGAGCCTTTTTACCGCACGTTTGGAAGGTCATGACCGAGGCCCTAGATCTCCGACTGTCATGTTCTTCGCACGAGCCGAAAGATCATTGCTCTTTCGTTTGATATAAATACATTGCTTTATCTTCAGCCATTATGCCGTAACAATGCCGTGAACACGGAAGTGTAGGGAAAATTCTCGGCAGTTCTTACCCAAAAAGGACTAACTGTTGTACTAACATAGCTGAGACATAGCTCTTTCAGGATATGCAATGAAATGTTTGCTTATTTTGGTCCCAGAGGGCGCGCAATTTTTCTTTTTTCGCACCCCTATTGGGCAGCGCTCGCAAGGGTCAAACACACGTACAAACAGTGGACTTTTACCCCACCCCCTGTCTTTTTCTCTTTTTTGCTTTCGGTGAGGGTGCCGTTATGCCGAAAGCCGACTATAGTAATATGCACAGATCACTGTGATGTCCGCAGACAAGCAAAACTTCGTTGCTCAGGCTTTCGCACCCGGTTAATCCCTTCAAGGTTACGTGCTTGAAGGAAATCGGACGTGGGAACATGGCATTTGTAAATACCCGGCTTTGCCGAACCAAAGCGCGAGACGTCTATTCTCTTGTGAACAAAGACGGAATTTCAAACACTCAGGTGATGTGCCACGATGCTGACAGATCGCCCAAGGACTGGTCGCCTGGTCTTCCTGTGAATGATAGGGCATATCCGGTCCCTTATTTCTTCAAGGTAAACTCCTTTTAGAAATATTATTTGAAGTAGTTAGCCTTCCAATGGGTGAGAAAGTGGGGGCGCTGCGTGGGAAAAGACGGTCTTTAAGCGTCTACGGGGTTTCCGCCGCTGTCCACATTTTAAGATATGCTTTGCTTTTCTCGATGTTACGTATGGATTTCGTTTTGTCGTCGGCGTAGCGTGTACTTCTGCGCTCCCCATGGCCAGCCGTAGCCACACCAGAAGTCGACTATACTGCCCGGATACACTCAACGACACAAGGAAAAAACACCCTGGAACAAGAACTTTAGGCCGGTATCGTTGATATACGATAAGGGCTTTTGAGGGCCATCTTGAGGACCTCGGAGGCAGTCCATGTCCACGACACCGACGAAATATATGTGAACTGCTACAACACGTTTCGACTGAGGTTGCTGAGGCAGGGCCTTCAGGTGAACAAGATCCTCCGGCTTCAAGCCCTGATGACGCTGACTTCACTGACCCCACCGAAATTGTGCAGACTGTGAACAGGAGCATATCAGAGCAAGATATTGGTGTGAGCCCACTGAGGCACCCGTAGTAGACAAAGTGGAAGAAACAGAAGCAGAAGAAACCAGCAAATAACAAAACAAAATTACAAGAGAATAGACGTCTCGCCCTTCGGCTCGGCAAAGCCGGAGTATTTACAAATGCCATGTTCCCACGTCCGATTTCCTTCAAGCACGTAAACTTGAAGGGATTAACCTGGTGGGAGAGCCTAAGCAACGAACTTTTGCTTGTCTGCGGACATCACAGTGATTTGTGCATATTAGTAGAGTCGGCCTTCGGCATGACGGCACCCTCACCGAAAGTCAAAAAAAAAAAAAAAGAAAGAAGACATGGGGTGGGGTAGAAGTCCAATCTTTGTACGTGTGTTGGACCCCTGCGAGCGCTGCCCAATAGGGGTGCGAAAAAAATTGCGCGCCCTGTTGGACCAAAATAAGCAAACATTTTATTGCATATCCTGAAAGAGCTATGTCTCAGCTATGTTACTACAAAATGTTGGAAAATTTGAAGATGTCCTTTTTAGGTAAAAACTGCCGCGAAAATGTGAATTTTCCCCTACCCTTACGTGCTCACGGCATTGTTGCGGGATAATTGCTGAAGATAAAGCAATGTATTTAACGTCAAACGAAAGAGCAAAGAATGATTTTTCTGCTCATGCGAAGAACATCACAGTCGGAGATCCACGGCCTCGGCCATGACCTTCCAAACGTGCGGTAAAAAGGCTCTCTGTTGCATATTTTTTTTCGTAGACTTTTCTCTTGACCATATAAATTTAATAGCCCACGGTGGAACGTGCACCATCCACTCTATCAGCAAAAACAATTTCGTTCAAATGGGACATCTCGTTCAAGAGATACAAGGTCACAAAGTTAGAAAAAATTTAAGCCGCGAAATCGCGCCGTGAACGGAGAAGAAAATATCGCAGAGACCTGCGCTGTGGATGCAAAAGAAAATATCGCAGAGACCTGCGGCCAGGCACCTTTTGCATCTCTTTGTGGGTGGGATAACATATATTTTTTCGAGTAAAATAAAAAATGTGACCGGCGGGCATCATTCGATTATAAATGAAACTACCCAGGGCCGGGGGCATTTTTTTCGATATCAGGTGTTTTTTTTTTTTTTTTTTTTTTGCGTAGAAAGGCGATTCAGGCCTCTTTTTGACGGGGAAAGCGTCCTCTTTCCGATAGCATTGGTCCTGTCTTCGCACGACTTTGCGTTCTCTTGTCAGTGTGCGAAGTGCGCCTGAACAGGTGACTCCATCCGTCCTTCCACCGCCACTGCTATGGGGCTCTGGAGTCCACTTCGCTTGCAAACTTCGTCGAGTTTGGGCGCGTTTGCTCTTGCTCCCGTTGTTTGGCGTTTCGTTGTGGCTCTGGTCTCTGGTGCACCGGACTGCTGTGCATGTGTTTTTGTGCTCTACAGGTGATGCCTAGACGTGCTTTCGTGTGTGCGCCTGTAGTGCCATGTTTCATGCTTTTTGTTCAGTGTCCTTTCTAGAATGTGGGTTCCTATTACTTGTGTACAGTACCGTACACTCTGAAAGACTAAGAAAAAAAGAAGAAAGAGTCGTGCCGGTGCCTTTGCCACCTGGGCGCACATATTTGTGGTGCGCACATATTTTCTTTGGCGTGCTACGTAGTACGCCAAAGAAAATATGTGCGCCCCGGCGGAATCATCTCAATGTTCCACAGAATCGCCCGAGTCAGAGTTGTCCACAGCAAGAGCAAACCGTGTTGGAACACGGGCTGGTGAGCGATATTAACATGTATTAAGGAGGAGGGGGTAATGCTTGGCGAAGGTGGGGTTGGCCTGCTTTGAAGTAGCGGCTCGGTGCACATAGGGGAGGGAGAAGAGGGGAGTGTGAAAGAGGGAGGGGAAAGATGATGGTGGCACAGGAGATCGAGGGGTGTGCTAACCCTCTTTCTCTGCGATTTGGGTAGTTTAAGAGGACTACCCACCACAGAAAACATGCCAGCTCCCCTCAGTAGTCTTCATTGGGATGCTCCCTGTACCATGGTAACCGTCAGTATTATTGGCGATGTTGGCTCATCCGGCTATTACGGAGAAGCACTTGTGCGAGACGAAACAAACGCGATATCTTTTCGTCGTGCTAGTGTTCTTGGGGGGGGGGGGGGGGTGCACACCAACTGGTACTGTGGAGGACCTGTCTTTGTGCTGTCGTGAAGTAGAGAACGTATGGAAACGGAAGGCGAACTACTTAATCGCCAACAAAGAATAGTTTTAAATACTGTGCCTTGACATCGTGGTCATGCAAGTATCGTGTACCTACGTCCAAAAAATCGAGGTGTATGAGGAACACACATGGTAGCGACATGAACAAGTGAATTTTTACAAATTCGTCTTTGCTTTTATTTTGATGTTACTCCTATTACATGATATTACTCCTGTTACATGCCATGTAAACGGGACCTATTAGAGGTCACCCGAAATGAAGAACAGCAAAGCACATTTGTTTTTACTCTGTGTCACATTTCTAGCCAAAATGTCACATTTCTCCAAAAATATCCGGGTTTTATCCAAAAAAGCCCACTGGAGAGGACCTTTTTAAAAATATCCGGAATTTTTTCAACCTTGGTGTCTGGCGACAAATATCAACAGGGAGTAGATGCACGATTTTGTAGCCGCGACTTAGCTTTTTTGTCGCTAGAGCCCGAGTGCCACCGCCGAATTTGTCCCTTGTAGCGTGTTATCGGATCCAGCCTTTACGCGTACGTCAAAGTAGTGCAGAGTGACCGAGTTTCCGCACCCTGCTGCTCTCCGGATGCTGCGTATGCGCAACTGCTCACGGTTGTTCCGCATGGACTGCTTCGCATTTTTTAGGGCAATTATATAGCCCATGCGTACGCATTACATACCTCAAAAACGACGAAGATCCTCAAGGCGAGGCGAGATTTGCTTGAGATCCGCGTCACTGTCCACGTTCTTCCACGTTTCAAAGCAGACTGACTGATCTGCTGGCGGTTGGCAAAAACGCTCAACAGGTGTACGATATAATATCACAAAGGATTGCAAAACAAAAGCTTCAAGCTGAACGACGTGATAAATGACACTTCTGCCTTAGAGGGATTGTTCTCAAACATTCACAATCACACGAACTATTTTGCAACACGCACGAGATATCACTCTGTGCGGCCCATCTACTTTTGCTTCATGTTCATGCGCCAGGGAAACATCCATCAAACTTTCTCTTAAGACAGAATGGAGGTTCGCGAGAAATTCCGTCCTCTATGAATAACATCGTTTTCTCATCGAAACCACAATGTCATACCTCTTAAGATATTTTCCAATTGGTGTGCCTCTGAGAATAAGTATGGGAGTCTCTCATGACCAGAATTCAGGGACACCTCCTCTGATGCCGGTTTTGCCACATAGCAGAAAGAAAGCCAACTTAAAAGATAAGCACGACGTGAGGAAGAAAGAACATGGAAAGAGGTACAGGAAGACGAGAAAGGAAATTTGTACATCAGATATCGATAGATATCGACTACAGGGCAGCCTACAGCAGAAGAACAAAGCCCGAGGACGCTGCACAAGCGCAGACGCCGAACGCCAGAGTGAAAATGTGATAAATCAGCTCTGAAAACTTTCACCAAACTTTTCTGTTGTTGTGCTGCTGTTCAGACCAACTCATAGCTTGTGAAACGCGGTCACTTGCACATGTAAATCAGGGCCTGATCCACAATGACAAAGTGTGGCTCGGTTTCATTAAAGGTCCCCGAAATTTAGGACAGTAGTCCGCGAAGTTTTGTATCGTCTGTTACCGACGTAACGTGAATGTTCTTCTATAATGTTATTGAGCGTTGGCAAAGAAAAGTTGAGAATGACAGGCGTCCAACGACGTTTGTTCTCAGTTCAGATATTAGTCACTTTTAGTAAATCGTGCGCTGTCGCTTTTGCGTACAGTATACTAAAACTTAATATTAATGTGCGTTAGTGAGACTGCGCCGACGTTGCACTGTAAAAGCGTAGTTTGGGTTCACTGTGTAAGGAATTTGTATGTGAAAAGAAAAATAATAAAAATAGTGACGAAGGACACATGTCTCCACAATTTTCTCCTCCACTGTGTATTCCAGAAATTACGCCACATTATAATAGCGAGTGTCAGTAGACGGGTGATAACGTCACCGTTAACTTACAGGAACCAATCGAGAGTTTTAGTATACCGCTACCGGTGCCCGGTAGGCTACCGCGGCTATACCGGTGGACTTGCTTACCGCAGTCCCCAGCTCCGGTATAACAGGCTCGTTTAGTATAGCTCGACTCTACCGCGACATTTCACCGGTAGCGATCACAACAGCAGCGCACGGAGACGGGAAGGAGTGCGGCGGCGCTGCTGTCGATCTCGCCGGGAAAGCGAGCGGTACGCTGGCGGTAGGCTGCGCGGCATTTCGCCCCTCCGACCGGCGGCCGGTATTCCCGGGAGGCCGGTATTCCGCTCGCGCTTGCGCAGAGAAGGCATGACGTCAATAGCGGCCCCACCGGTAGCCTATGGCCGGTATACTAAAACTCTCTATTGACTAATATAGCGTGACTCATAATCTTACCTGCTGATGGGGTGCGGTAGACGCTGTAGCCTACCGTGCTATCGGTAGCTGTCTCCTAACTCATACTAATAGAGAGCTTTAGTGCATGTACGTTATAACCCTTGCGTACGGAAGTGGTAGCGTTGATGATTCTGCGCAAGCCCACAAGAGAAAGACAGCTTCGCGCAGTACACAGAACCACCAGCGCTATCCCTTCGGTACGCAAAGGCGATAGCGTACGATGTACTAAAACTCTGTATTGAAAAGAAGCTATACCCTATGAGCAACGAAAACGAATCCCGTCAACGGCACTTCGCACTTCTTACTCTGTTTTCACCGTATTATGTAACTTCAGCTTGTTCTTGGCATCATCATAAGTACATTGCAATGCTCTATTCCAAATTGTGCCTGCTGCGGTCCCTTCACGCCACCGCAAAGAAACTTTTCCGAATGCCCCTCCCCCCCCCAAAAAAAAAGCAAGAAAAACAAGCAGAAAGCAGAAGAATGCTCAATTTCGGAACATTTGGAAGAGGCAACAAGTGAGCTTCACGCGACTTTGGACCAAGTGCATGTGACGTATGATATGATAAGAAAGGCGAAAAAAGTCATAAAAAAACGTGCTGTTTGGTAGTGCATGTTAAGAGCGATAAGATACTCCAGGTTTTGGGATTGTGATACGGAAGGTCGGACTTGTTTTGTTGAAAACCTTGTCTTCCAACGCTACGAGGGTAGGTATCTTCGATTTGGCCTGCACCTCCTGCACTAGTTCAGGGGAGTGCCGATGTGGTGCAAGCGCGTGCGCCGCCGTACAAGTGTAGCTTCAGCACTACCCAGACAACATGTACTATCCTGTGGATGCCCCCACAGTCAATATCCGAAATCGCAAAACGTCCCGTTGAAACTTTGTGTGTACTTACATGGGATATCTTGACAGCATGATTTTGGGAACGTCCGGTTGTGAGCAGCTTGGGATATATTTTGGAGAAACGAGGCATGTGTAGCCTTGCAACCATTGCTTGCAACACTATTATCTCGGCTGTCTCCCTTGCCCGTTCGTATTCGGGATTCATAATATGCCTAGTCTGCGTACTATAAGTGCTGAGATGATTACACAACGTTAATTGGCACTATTAGAAGCAAGTAAAGCAAGCAAATACCACGATAGCTTTTAGAGAACAAGCAAACGACTTCACAAAATTGTTGAAATATACCCGACAAGCAGAGTCTATTCAACTAAACCTCTTCCCAGCGGCGTTCTGATGAGAGTTTGGGGAAGTCCTTTTCCGCCGCGTTCAACTGGCTTCAACAACGGCACACTGGCAACATTGGAAAAGGGCTGCCACCGCAGTCGGAATTGTAGACAAGCCAATCCAGAACGGTTGTGTGTGCGTGGAATGGCGGCAGTTACGCTACTTGCGTCGCCAAGTATTTCAAGCACCACAGCCGCTTTTGCCAGCAAAGTTGGGTGTGTCACCGCCGTGTTTACTGATATTTGGATCTGGGACTCCTTAAAAAGCAGGAACGCCGTAATGGGTGAGTTGCGAGCGTAAATGACATGTCGCATTCTGTGTTTCAAAACTAGTGACTTACATGTGCAACTTTGAACAAAGGTAAACACCTCACAAACACCTTCCAGTGGTCGTTGCAGTGGTCGTGGCCTGTATAGCTTGTAGGATTCCCCCAGGGCGCGAGAGTGACGTTGCCCACATACGTGAGGCCGACAACGGCAAGCCCTTTCACCACCACCACCACCACCACCACCTTGTAGGAACACGCGCCGAAAGGTTATCTTTGGCCTTGTTTAAATGACTCTCGTAAAGCTTTGTGATAGTCGTGCACTGTGTTTTTTTAGAGAAGAAAGGTCCCATGCAGCACAATGTACTGAAAGTCGAGCGCAATAGGGGTGGACGGGTAGGTGGAAGACCTAGAACGCACTCGTGAAGCTAAAGAACATTGATAAGACACATACCGTCCACCCCTATTGCTCTCGACTTTCAGTACATTGGCTGCTTGGGGTGTGAGCTTTTCTGAAGTGTAGTGATCTCTTTCATCTGTCTACGTTTTTAATCGCACTTCTGCTCGTGCACTAAATCCCTGATGTTCTTTTCATAATCCAAATTATACTAGCGTTGCTTGGGCCATAATATCCTGACTGTTCAGCGGCTGTATTTGCAATTCTACCAAGTGTGCTTTCAATTTGACGTGGTGTCATAATGAGGGGAAAATATGAGTGGTTGGATTTTCGAATTTCTTGCTCGTTGGTGCTTGCTTGTATGTCCGTAATAGAAAAGGTAGTTGAGAACATGCGACTTCATGTTATAGCTACATTTAGTAGTTGCGGTATATGCATATTTGGCTTGACATTGCTCGTATTGGAATCTTCCAGGGCTTCCTGTAGCTGCCAGTCAGTTATTCTGGTAATTATTGTCATTTCATATCAGAAACAGGAGAAACATACAGGGGTCATGTTAAAAAGGAAAGGTCTTCACTGAAAACTAATTATGCCACAGGGATGCCACACGTAGAATCGTAAGAGCGTTGATGTCAGACGAAGTCGCAACGGCATTCAGCTGGGGGGGGGGGGAACAAAGGGAAAAAGCGTTTTGCGACCTTCTCTGCTGCGAGGCTATATTTCCTAAGTTTATTTATTTATTCTTATTATTTCAGCATGAAAAATAAGTTCACGTACTCTATGGTTCAGGCTGTGGAAGCAGGTTACACAGCCTACTTTCTGACTGTGGTTGAAAAATGCCCGGCATACATGGATGACAAACATGTGCTGATATCCAGCGAACGAGTACCTGTCCCAGCGTGTGCCAGTTTGTGACCACTAAGTTAACCAAGTGTAATTTACGCCACCGATCTTGAAGGGTCTCACATTTCAACAGCTTTTATGTGTATATTTTTTTCTAAAATTGATCCCGTACTTTTCTTCGACAAAAGGAGACACTGAGTTCTGTACTGTCTGATCTCGTGCTATCCTGGTGGTGTTATTATTGGTTATAACACTGACTTCACATTAGTCTTATACAGCAATTCTCTAGCAGGTAAATGGAAATTTTTGCACTGCAGCGAAGGAACCCTGCTTCGTCTGGCTGAGATGTAACCGACAAGCCTTTGCCAGTTTAACCTCACTACTAGCTCTACAGGAAATTGTTTTGTTTAAATTTACATTGTGTCAGTTTTTACACCATGCATTAATTCAACGAGGATAGTGTATTGAGATACTCTAGCTCCTTTCGTCCGCACTTTTGCTGCACTTTAGTTCCGTTCTAGGTTATGACTTGTATACAGCATTCTCTGAATAAAGATGACTGACACTCCACTTTTGTTGGGCTGTAATACTGGTGAACATATACTTACACTCCTCTTGATATGCCTGCTGTCCTGAAGTTCCACTTACGAGCCAAATGAAACTGTTTTTAGGCTGCATCAGGGGAAACAATCTTTTGAAGAAACCTACAGACAGCGAAATCGAATGGCACGTCAAGTCTTGGCTATGTCATGCCAAGGAGCGTAACGACAGAAAGACATCGTGAGACATGGTTGTGGTATTTCTTTCGAACTATGCAGAGTGTCCGGTGAGAAAGTGTCATTGAATTTCTAAAAATAGGTTTTACTTAAGAACATTAGGAAACTACTTGGAATACACACAGAGAGACTTTTGCCAATTGAGGCAGTTTGCATTCGCGTCAAGCATTCATTAGGCTAATTTTGCTAATTGAACCAACCTTTGCTTGGCAATCAACCAATTGCCAAGCAAAGGTAACCTTTTTCTTGACGAATTCGGGAGCCGATGGCCATAGCACACTATTCCAATCAAAATCACTGTTTTTTTTTTCTGAAGATTAAAAAAAAATGATAGCTGCAATGCCGTCAGTTGGCGAGGCGTGCTCGATGAAATTTGTGTTTGCGTAAGTGCCGGCTCTGCCTTATTCGAGACAAAGTGGAAACAGCCACGCCCGATCGAGGGCATTACCGCGGTAACAGAAGTTAACAGTGGCTGGGAATTGAATGAGGCTGGGAATGGGGCAGCATGCACGTTGATAAGGGCGGAAGGTGTGATTATGTCCTTGCTCGCATAAAAGGAAAGGTATTTTGATGGAGCAAAAGTTCCACAAACATAAATGTCAGCGAGCGCGCCTCGCACGGGGACGGTGTTGCGACTGTCAATTTTTTTAGAAACCTTCTGAAAAAAAAACGAAAAAAAAAACGTGATTTCAATTGCTAAAGCCGTGCTATGGCCATTGGCTTCCGAATTCATCCAGAAAAAAGTTACCTTTGCTTGGCTATTCTTCGAGTTCAATTAGAAAAATTAGCTTAATTAACCCGTGGCACGAAATGAAACGGCCTCAATGTGTGGCAAAAGCCTCTCTGTGAGTATTCCAAGTAATTTCATATTTTTTTTAAGGAAAACCTATTGTTAGAAATCTAATTGCACTTTCTCACCGGACACCATGTATATTGTGGATGTTTTGCGTTCGTGGAAAATTTGGCACAAATAGTGCACTCACAGCAAACAGCTATGTACAAGATGCAGTGGAAAAGTGAGGCTGACATAACTGACAGAAAACCAGGCGTCTGTCAGTATTTCGTAGAAAGACTACTTCAGGAAGGCAGTAACTGATATTTTTGTGGTATTTAGCGTATTTGGTGCTCTGTTTTTTGTGATTACTCATATTTTGCGTTTCAAAATACCCCTAATCCGAGGTAAGAGATGAGTTCATCCATCGTTCTGTGGACACCATGGTCATTTTTTCGTGCCCTAACCATTAAGATGTTTTATTTCCAGTTTTCATTTTTTTTTAAATAATGGCTGCCAACTCCCATGTAATCCCAGGTAGGAAATGTGTGTATCAGTGTGCAGACACTACAGTCTAAGAAAAAGGAGTGTGAAAAGGTGGTATACTTCTATATAGTTACCACCGGCCTCGGTGGCTCAGTCGGTAGCGTGTTCGCTTTCTGATCCCGAGATCGCGGGTTCGAACCCGGCCGAGGACGCCAGCAACTTGGTGGCAGGGTACAAGTTGCTTAGACACGCCGTCTTCCGCGAGGGACGTTAAATACGGGGTGCCGTGTGATGAGCTTTCATCGCACGTTAAAGAACCCTCAGGTGGGCAAAAACAATCCACAGACCGACCGCTGTGGCGTCGCTCATGATCTCAGTTGTCTCGCGACGTAAACACCGAAAAAAAAAAATATATAGTTACCATCTATCATCTGTCGCGATCACCCTATGAAAGTACAGCTGTATGTCGCCCACACGTCATACTTCCAGGAATCTTTCTTCCCCCGCAGCAGCAAAGATTGGAATGACTTTCCAAAAGCCTTGGCCATCATCGATAATACAGACACATTTCGAAATCATCTACGTACATTTATGTTCTCCTGATGTTTGCTGTGCATCACTTCATTTTTTCCGTATGCCAACTATGTACCCTCATGTAATGCCCGCAAGGGCCCTTGAGGTATTATCAATAAATAAATAAATAAATCTAGGTCAACATAGCGTCTGATAAAGTGTGTAACAGCAATTACCATATACCCAAATTGCCACAAAAAGGTGTACGCCCCCCCTCAGTCACCGGATCCCAATCGGTAACACTATCATTCATCGCAGAGAGTGAGGTATCAGGTAGAAGTTTGCAACCTTTTAGGCACAACATATGCGACAACTATTACTTCCTAAAAGGCGTAACTGCTCCACCCTTTTTTCTGAGACTGTAGTGTCATTTTTTTTCGTGCCCTAACTAGGAAATTTTTTTAATCTTTTTTCTTTTTAAATATTGGCAGCCACCTGCTGCCCTTTCTCTGATTATTTTAGTCCACCGTGTGATATTAACAGGCGGTGCCGCTTTTTTGGTGTTTAGAATGTTCAGTTTATTTGTTATGATGATTCTTATTTTGCAGTTCAAATTACCCTCTAATTCGAGGATGGAAAGAAGTTTATCCATCAGAGTGCAGCCAGTGTCATTTTTATTTCGTGCCCTAACTAGGAAGATGTTTTATCTTTATTTTTTAAATACTGGCAGCCAACTGCTGCCCTTTTTCTGATCAACACTGATCTGGCAACACTTCTGAGGCACTGACAAGCAACTGGCAACACACAGGCAACACAACAGGCACTGACGTTTTTATAATGTGCTCAATTTTTGTTTTATGAGGACTCATATTTTGCATTTTAACAGCGAGAGACTGTGCATACTTTTATGCTACTTTACTACTTTTATTTTTGTTCTACTTAGTTCTGCTACTTTAACATATATGAAAACAAAGGCACAATACGTTGTAGTCAAAGCTAATTGCTAAGCGCATCTTGTAATTTGATTGAGAGTGACTTTAAAACGCTCTGCCTTCACTGAATCTTGTGGGACACATAGTTCACATGCTGTTTACTTAATTCTAGGTCTTTCTCGTTACATTCGTGCTGTGCGCTACTTATTTTTTTTCTGCAAAAAAGTTGTGTCATAGTGGTGCCACCTAAGATGTGTATGCTGTCGAAATTTTGTACGACTGTTTGGTATATGACTAATGTCCGGTACTTGCCAGTCGGAATAAATGTTTAGTGCCAATTTGTGTCTCTAGGTTATTTCCAAATGTCAGTCACCTGCATAGTCTGAGTTTTGCAAAAAACACTACAATTTCGGAGCAGGACTCATTTTCACGCAGGTGTTCCAGAGGGCTTCATACCTACAAGAATTCTCTTCACGAAATGCGATACATAGTGGATATGTTGCAGCAACAATAAACAGTCTGGTGTCAGCATATTTATGAATATAAGCATCCACAGCCACCACAGTTGTAAAATCCCCTTTTTTCCCGGACTCATCCATGCCAAGTCCAATAGGATCTCCCTGGGAAAAGCTTTGGGATGTCAATCGGTGGACAACGGGCGTCCCTGAAACGCCTCGCGGCGATAGTGGGATATCCCATGGATCTCCCGCACGTCCCGCTGCGATCTCCTTGGGACGATCAGAGGATGTCAATCTGTTGTCTGGGTAGCGCTTCCAAAACGAACGAGCGAGTGCAGGTGCAGGCTAGTGGTCTGCTGCCAGCACCGCGGCCACTGTCATGTTCTTTAAGCTTGCCTTTCATGTACACGGTTGGTGTGATTTATGTTTCATTCGCTTTACTGGTCATTGGTATAAGTGTTTGTTATGGCTCCGTACAAGTGTACGGAATGTACAAGTGTAAGCAGAATTGAAGCTGCTGGATCCTGATAGTAACGACGAGTTGACGACGTATGCATTCTTTTTGCTTGCGCCGAAGGGAAGGAAGATCGCAGTCGTGTTCCTGCCATCACGGGAACATTGTAGGAAGATACTACGAATAGGTGTCTTGTTTTTCCTATTCGGTCCTTCGTCTCTGTATATTTTCATGAAAAAGAAAAAAGAAAAACGATTCTCGGCCGCTCCAAAGCTTGCGCCTTTTTCCAACACTGTAAAGACAGGCGTAATATGCTTCCCATGCAGGCAAAAATTTGAATCATCTGTTCGGTAGGTCTCAGATATGACCGCATTATCGCTACCCACGTGTTTATCGCGACAAAGCAAATGGTATTGCAGACATATCAGGGAACCGTCAGCGTTACAGACGTGTCGTCTGCACCGCGTGCAGACGCGCGCACTTTCTATCCAGCAAGTGCAGCCTGCCCGTGAACTCGTGCAGATCTAGGGCTGCACCGTTACAAAACGAATACCAGAGTGCAGAGGGCAAGAGCGGCACTGACAAATCGAATACAGAAGGGCTGCCCCGTATGAACTAGTTCAACTAGTGCAGCCAAATCGAAGATACCTAGTATGTCTCTGCGCATGGGAGAAAGAAAAGATTGGTGAAAGCATGTGACAAAGCGTCTGTCCACTCAGAAAGCAGCAATAAGGTGGTATTCGCAGACGGGCTACAACATTATATGAAAATGCGAAGCCATGTCGACTTACCGTGTGGTTGTTGTACTTTATTTCAGAGCAACTCTTTATTTTTTGCAGTTTAATTAAGAGCAAGATCGTTCTACGTGCACGACAAGAAAGGGAAAAGCTGGGGGCTGAGCGAACGGCTGACCCACCTGCATAGGTCGGGGAATAATATCAGTTCTAAGTTGAAATGTGCTGCTGCAGAGTGAAGGAGTGAAACGATAAAGTGATGCAAGACTGATTGATGATAAAAATTTAAATACTCACTCAGTGGCACCAGAAACCATGCAAAAGAGATGCGCCATCCTGGGTCTTCTTTCAGCAAGTGATCCAAGGCCAAGCGTGTCCTGGATGCCTTTCCACGCGACTTGGCCAGGGAGCATACGTCTGCGAATTCATTCATGATGGCCTTCACCAACTTCATTCACCATCACCTCATAGAGAATGATGTGATGCTGAATGAACGGCGTGATGTGAGGTGAAGTTGAATGAAAGGCTAAGATGGGATTTGAAATTGAAGTCCTCGTGATGGGTTTTGAAGTTGACGTACGCGTGATGGGATTTGAAGTTGAAGTCAGTGTGGTGGGATATGAAGTTGAAGTCAGCGTGTGTGGGTTTGGAAGTCGAAGTCCGTGTGTTGGGTTCTGAAGTCAGCGCGATGGTTTTGAAGATGACGGATAGGTATCAGGGTCCTCATAATAGGTTATGAAGCCAACAATGTTTAGTCGATGTCTGGCGTCCACGTGTCGTGACTGTTAGTTGTGCGAACGCGTGCGGACTGGATGGCAAATGTGTATTGGAGTGCACCAAGCGACCATTCGCTTCGCGTTTCGTGTCTGGTGTGGGCAGACACTGCAGATGCCTGGCGGACTTCCTCACCCTCTCGTTGGGTATCGGCGGACGCAGAGAGGGAAAGTGTTTGGAACGCGTTACTCTGTAGCGTAGTGGGGCGCGGAGGGCAATCTCATGTAGCCGGAGGCAACTTATGTTGCAAATCTAAGCGGTGGATTAGATCGACAGGAGATTTGGCGTTCTGCGGTGGCGCGGTCTGCACGTTGCGGTTGTTCTATTTGACTCATTTGATCGCCTACAGCTATAATGTGCGTATATGTGTATATTAGATGGGTTTGGATTTGAGCCTTCGCCTTCGGTCGCGTATGCGCGTTTTATAAGACGACAGTATATTGCTGTCGTGCTGACCACTTGTGTTTTACTATACTTATTTTGTGTATTCTTAGATTGATTTTTTTTCTTTGTGTGATTGGGATTCAAATAGGACATCGGGCTGACATTGTTTTTGTGGACGTCTTTTATTTAAATGTAACACACACACTTAGATTTCTTATCTATCTGAGGTGCATAGGTCATGTTTTGGGGAATCATCTGTTCCGCATGCGTGTACCATCCATAGGACACAAGTGTTCCATCAGAGCACGCAACTGCTATTTCTTAGGTATCCATCATCAATAACGTACATTTCAGCAGAGATGGGGAAGCTAATTACCACCCAAAAATTGCTAGTTACGAGTTACGTCATTGAGCTAAATATGTAACGAAGTTACAACCTTCAAGTTCTGAAAATAAAATTAAGTGAGAAATGAACGTTCTTGCAACCATGCCAAAATTAAGTTGGGAGCGGAGGTCCGAATATACCTTGTCAATTGGGCACACATTGGAATTTAAAATTCTGCGGGTCCCATTTTTCGCGCACATTTCACAGAACCTTGCCAAGCGTGGTCTTATCACCCTCCCCGTTAAAACATGCACTCCACGAACTCCAAACGAACGCTCTACTGCGACGTAACTCAGACGCACGTCCGAATTGTGGTAACGTACATCCAGTACATCGCGCTGCAGCAAGGCGGAGCATACAGGCTGCTGGCGCCACGCACGTGCGAGGGGCGGGGTCACGTCGTAGGATTTTTCAGCAGCAAAATAAAAGGAAATAAAAAGAAAGAAGGAAGAAGAATAAAAAGAAGGAGACCGCGGTTGTGCGTTCTGCCTGCTTGGACGTGAAGCGAAATAGAAATTTCTATCTTTGCTCATAATACTTCGGCAAAGTTACCCCAAAAATTGACTAACAGTACAGCCAAGTGATTATGATGAGGGGTTTGTTTCAAACATCAAATAGAAACAGCCAAGAGTGGGAATTGTTGTAAACTGTGTCGACACATATATATTCACAGATTGTGAGAGAGGAAAAGGAACTGCTTCACGGACTGTAAATTGGTGGTCTTCCGCTCTCCTTGCAGTCCTCACTTCAATTTGCGCCTCACATTCTCTATGTACTACATGTGTCCAAATGTCTCGGTCGTTAAGGATTCACTTAGTGTTCGTCCGTATATACCCCCCTCGGAGGAAAAAGAATAGGTCACACTTTTCCGAGGGCAGATTCTCAGTTTTTGGTGTCTGTGATTTATCCAGACCCTCCTACATTCCTGTGACACCCCCATCACAAAGAAAAAAAGTTTGGCTTGCTATTTCAGCTGTAATGACATGCGCTAATTATACGTGTAAAGCTGTTATCACGTAGCTGTAATAATGACCACGCCCCCTGCTTGGGATTCCGGATAAACCACTGCAGTGGTGTATTGCATGAACGAGAGAACGAGAGTAAAAACAATGTCCAGGGAAGGGGATCATTCACAGGTCGCTGAATTCGTTCATGATGGCTATTTTCAGTGTGAGTAAGCATCATGTCACAAGAACTCATGTAATACTGAGTGACAGGCTACGAAGTATTGCGATACTGAAGCTGATACCCCCGCATCACGAGTGACAAATGGCATGGCGGAAAAGACAGTCGCACGAAGCCACATAACCGTGCAAATGTACCGGCAGACACGGCGGTTGTACGAAGTCACATGAACGTGCAACGTGGTGCCGGCAGGCAAGGATGTCGTACGAAGACATGAACGTGCAATGTGCTATGCGCTTGCTTAGCTGTCAAGAACGGGCGCAGCATTGTGCAACAACCCTACCGCGTAAGTAACATACCTCCTGCCGCCGTTCACGTGCGACAGCGGAGGTCAAACGTGACATCCCTCCCTTTCCTCCTTGATTGGTACACCCTGCTTCCAAGTCCAACCGAGTGCAGGCTGACCACACCCTCCAAACAGAATACCCCTCCTTCGCTTACGCTTTTGCAGCCACTACCAGGAAACCCACACAAACACAGGCGAACATGACGCTAGCGTCGTAATCCTGCAGCCGGGCACACCCAACGTAGGCCTTTGTTGGAGTTCAACTTCAAAACCCTATCACCGACTTCGGAACCCATTATCGGAATTCAACTTAAAAGCCCCATCACAAACTTCAACTTCAACATCCATCACAGACTTCAGAACCCATCATAGGAATTCAACTTCAAAACCCCATCACAAACTTCAACTTCAATATCCATCACTAATTTCAGAACCCATCCTAGGAATTCAACTTCAAAGCCCCATCACAAACTTCAACTTCAACATCCATCACAGACTTCAGAACCCATCATAGGAATTCAACTTCAAAACCATGATGGGATCTGAAGTTGAATTCTGATGATGGGCTCTGAAGTCGGTGATGGTTTCTGAAGTTGGAAGTCGATGATGGGTTCTGAAGTTGAAGTTGAATGATGGGTTATGATGTGATGAATTCTGAAGTTGAAGTTGAATGATGGGGTATGACGTGATGAGTTCTGACGTTGAAGTTGAGTGATGGGCTCGTGATGTGATGGTTTATGACGGTGATGTGATGGGCTTTGCAGAAAACTGACCATGATGTCATGTTGAATGAACTCTTAGGAAAATGCCGACATATGCCCACCTGCATAGCGTTATAAGCGTGTTTCTTTGTCAAATAAAATTTCCGTTTTTCAATCAGTGCACTCCGTGTTCGTTTCTTCTTTGTGTCCCTTGCACTGGGGTATGTTTAACACAAAAGATGGTTGATAAACTCTGTTCAAATATAGGCACCAGAATCAAAGACAAAGGGAAGAGGCATGTTATGGCAACCGGTGGTGATAAGATGGTAGGGATCAACGGACGTCATACCAAAGTTTCGTTTCATCGCGCCAAGAGTGAAGTCACGTAAACGCCCATGAAGTTTCTCGCAGATTGCAATTTAATCTGGGGGTACGACAACTAAGGATAGTCTATATAGGCCTCCACATCATGCAAAATAAGATAATTCGTATCGCGGTCATTATTGGTTATTGTGACTCTGTGAAAGCGTATTTTAAAAAGTTTAATCTTGTAAGTGTGTTAAGTCTATATAACTATCGCTTAATGTGTATGCACAGAGAAATGCATAAGGTTTCTTACATTACGGGCAAATGATTTTCCTTGAAATGTTTGGCAAAACAAAAATGGAAGCTTCCGCGTTAACGTACAAATTATGGTCTATACAGTCTGGTTTTTACCTTAAATAGATTCTTTGAACATGGCATTGAAGTTGAGCCACCTCATTTTCTGGGGTTGCAGTCACCTCTGGAACCGTCATTGTGTGTTTTATATGTGTAGTGTGTATGATTACTGGGCATTGTTTTCTTGTTATTGCACTAGTTTGAAGGCTAAACTTTGGCATTGCTTCTTATCGTGCTGGTTCCAAGTGCAAACTTTGGGGATGGGAAACTTTCAAGCTGTCCTACAGCTTTTTCTCCATCTCCACATCCTAATTGAATTGAATTGAATCATTCTGTTCGTCTTGAAATGCCCTTTCTTCGCGTATCGAGTACACCGTATTGCAAATTAGGGCAACGCCCCCAACAGTCTTTTTGTGAAGGGTGTCTACGGAAAACGCGTAAATCCCACAGCACGCATCTCATATATTCCCACTCGTGACATCGTTCATTTTACTCACAAACGTTCATCATGACGACTCAAAACAGCACCAAAAAAAAAAAAAAAGAAAAGGCTTCAGAGATGGTCGAAGTTACGTTGCTAACGATGTTGAGTTAAGCAAGAGTTAAGCTCTGAAGCAATTTTTTTTTGTGCTGTTTTGAGTCGTCATGATGACCGTTTGTGAGTAAAATGAACGATGTTACGAGCATAGGAATATATGTGATGCGCGCTGTTGAATTTTTATGAATTTTCCGTAGATATCCCTCACAAAAAGACTGTTGGGGGCGTTACCCCAATTCACAATACGACGTACTCTTTATGCGAAGAAAGGGCATTTCGAGACAAACACAATTATGTAGATTACTTTCGGGTATCACAACTGGTGGAAGAGTTATGAGGTTCCCAAAACGTACCATATTTTTCAAATGAGGCAAATTTGCGATTTTTCGTCTCCTGGAAGGCAAATCTTAGGATCTTCACAAATTAGGATGCAATGCTGCCCACCCCAGACAGTACCTGAAAAAAAAAAGAAAGAAAAAGTAATAAGCTGAATTATCAAATGGTTATGAAGATGCGTGGTGTCAAGCTGCGTAGGAAGCTCACATCTGAATGATAATTTGTAGTGTCCACCGATAACAACGACGATGTGCCCCTGCTGCCACGCGCTGCTGCGCTCTGGGGCGCGTTCTTGGCCATGATCGCTTAGCGCAGCTCGTCACCGTTGCCACGGCAACGGCGCGCGCACGTGACCCCTATCGTCACCTGCACGTGAAACGCCGTTCTTGGCCATCCTCCACCGCAGCTGCGCATCTCGGAAACCGTCATTTGGGCGAGGGTGACAAACGACGGAAATCTTTGCGTCGTTCGTCCTCAGTGAGCGTCATCTGCGAAGAAAACATGGCGGAGCTCTACGCATTTTTCGAGGATGTTGGCGTGCGTGAGGACGAAATAACACACGTATTTCGTTTTAACAGTGACGCATTCACTGTCCTGTCGGACGATGCGTTCATCAGGCACTTCCGGCTTTCTAAAGAAGCAGTTCGAGAAGTCTGTGATGCCGGGATGTAGTTCCGTATCGGGACCACTGGCTTTTTTTAAAGAAAAACGAATAAAAACAAAAATCTAACGCTTTTACGTGAAAGAGGAAGTAATTAGTAACGAAATTCAACAGGGAATGTCCCTCGTATATTGCGTAAAACGTATAAAAATTAAATTTTATCGCCGGTTTCTTGATGGCGATTCGCCATCTTGGCTGAGGACCTTACTGACCCGAGGCACAGTCTCGACGCCCGCACCGCCTAGTGCGTGCCTGGGGGGGGGGGGGGGGGCGCCCCCAGACCCCCCCAATCTGTAGAACCTAACTTAACCTAACCTCACTGAAGTGAGGTGATTTAGCCCATTTCGACGACCCTACCTTTCGCAAGACGGCAAGTTTCGAATCCGTTAGGCTTAGCATTCCCGTGTTTCTCCTGCGCTAAAAGTGAATCAGATGGGGTTGTTTAAATGCATATAAAAAACTTCTAGTCCACAGAATTTTATAATTCTTACATTTTTAGATTCAGTATATGACCTTCTTCCACTTCTATGCAATATTGACTTTCCTAACCGTTTCAGTAATTTTTAAAAACGAGTGGTCCCGATACGGAACTACACCCGCGATGCCGTCAGGGAAGACTTGAAACGACGTATGTATTGCTTTTCGTTTATTCATGGCGAGGTGCTGTTATTATATTCCCTCTACGCGGTCTTCAACATGTTAAATATCGCTAGAGCGAGTAGAGTAAGAGTAACGTATAGTAAAGTAAGGTGGGATAACTTCACTGTGGATAGTATCTATACTCACAATCGCAACACTTGCAGCGCAGCGGTGGCGATCCACCACGCTTACCGTCGAACAAAGGGTGCTCATGGCACTGCGTTTCTACGGGACCGGGGCCTTTCTTGGTAATATAGCTCATGAAGAATATTTCACCACGACCAAGGGTCCTGTCTCGGAGTCTCTACACGCCGTCAGCTGGCTGTGATAAACTGGCACCCAAGTATCTGCGCTTCCCACAAACACCGGAGGAGAAGCTGGCCGTGAAACGTGGCTTCTACGACGTTGCAGGCCTGCCTGGGTGCCTTGGTATGTTGTAAAAAAACGCTCAGGGCTCAGGTAAATGTTATTACGACCTATGGGGTCCCTATTCACGCAGGTGCAGTCGACGGCACAGCGGTCGCAATCATAGCACCCAGCACCAAGGATCCACGTTTCACTGATGGTAATTATTACAGCCACAAGGGATACCATGCACTGAACGTGCTGGGGGTACGTGATGGGAAGCATGCTTTTTAAAATAGATGATTCGTAGCAATTTTGCTATGGAAAAATTATCAGCGTTACTGTTCATGCACAGATTTGCGATGCTAATCGCAGAATCCTCAACCTAAATGCACGCTATCCGGGGAGCTGTCACGACGCTGCTGTCTGGTCAATGTGCAGGATACGGCAGAGGACTTCAGTCCTGTTCGACGATGGGGAGTGGCTGCTGGGTAAGTTACATGCTTGTAGACCAAATAAACTCACAATCTATATACACAAATATGGGACATTTATTGCTAAAAGAAAGGATAGTAGTAGAGACAGTAAAGAAATACAGTCAAACCTCGCTTTACGAACACCCTTCGTTTCTCAGAAAATCGTTCGTAAATCGATGTATTCGTAAATCGAGGTCCGAGGTGTGCAGTGCACAAATACCTCACCAAACCACGGGAAATTGATTTGAATAAGTTTTATTTTTGAAAATACTGCGTGATTGTGCTTTGCACCATACTTTCTGTAGGGTCTATCCTGTTTAGAAGAGATGACAGAAGTCTGACACTTGACTCATCCACCCGGTCCTCAAAGTACCGTATCGTGCGCGGATGACACTGCTTCCAACGGCAAATATCACCATTGTCCCCGGCTGTCAGGACTGAACGCCTTCTCTTGGAACGGCAAGATGTTTCCATCTCGGAGACCTGGTCCAAACTCACAACCGTTCGGCTGTAAACGCCGGAATTATACTTTCAGGAAATGGTGAATCATGTTTGTGGAACGTGGTGGCGTTGGGACATTGTATGCTGGACCTTGACAGCATGTACTGAGGGACTTTCATTATCCTCCGGTCCATTGGCCTGTCCTCTGTACGTTCATGACGCCCGTTCGTATATCGAGGTCAGAATGGCTTGGCTACTTTGGGTCCGTTCCCTAATAATCCGTTCATAGTTCGGATATCGAGGGTTCATAAAACGAGGTCCGACTGTATACGCCATTTAGAAAGACATAGCTGGAAGATTTGAGCCTTACTATTTGTACCCAATGATGGATGTTAGCATTAATGTAGTGAACGTGTCAGATAAGACAAGGTACAAATGCTAGTTATGGAATAACTATAGTGAACAGTGTAACAAGTGAAATAGATACATGTACACTATACATGTACAATATGTAGTAGGAAAAGTCAGAGGATGACAAAGCTTTCAGGGAAGCGCAAAGGGGAGTTTAGTAACACCGATGTGGGTGAGGTGTTGGCAGACAGTGCTGCAGTCCAGGAGGACTGATCGAAGGCAGCGGTAAACATTGACCCCAACCTCTATCAGGGTTAATAAATTCCTCTGTGTTTTCGTGTAAGCTCTGTTATGGTTTAGCGCAACGAAGAGGAAGAGAACAGTTGCCATCACGAGGTTTTTTGGGGGTTCTTCATGCCTTTTTTAGGAACGTTCTAATTAGTCTTCATTTGTCCTCGGAATAACGAGGTTCGATTATACAGAGCGGAGTAGTCGCGGTCATTACAATCACAGAGTGGAAGTTCCACAACATATACTTTGGTGCCGAAACCCGGGACCCGACTTCACCGCAAGAACGAACGTTGCAGCGAGTCATCATGGACCGACTGAAGGCTAAAAGAGGAGCACGACGTGCCCAGGTAACCAAGCTGGTGGATGAGGTCAACGAGCGTCGACAGGACCTAAGCACAAGCAAGGCGATCTTGAACGGACTTCTTGCACGGCTGGAATCGAGTGATAGAGACCTTCGCAAAGTGAACGAAGAGATTGAGCCGCTGATCAGGGAGGACGATCTTCTGTTGGAATATGAGGCTGTCTTCAGGTATGAAGAGTCAGCAGCAAATGCAATTGCAGAACTCCGAACCCGGATTGCTGACATAGAACTAAATGACCGACGTACAAATGCAACTCCTACGGTGGAGCCATCGGCAGCGCAGACCACTCATCAGGCCCAAGTAGGAATAAAGCTCCCGAAACTGCAGCTGATGACCTTTGCAGGTGAGCTTACGCAGTGGCAAACGTTTTGGGAGCAGTTTAGAACGGCCGTGCATGAAAATCGTCGTCTTAACAAGACAGAGAAATTCCAGTATTTGAGCACATCGCTGAAAGGCCGAGCAGCAGCAGCCATCCGCGGTTTACAGGCCACGGAATCCTGTTACGACGACGCGATCGAGATTCTGTCGCAGCGATTTGGGGATACGACGCAGATCGAGCGAGAGTACCTGTCAAGATTGCGTAGTCTACCAGCAGTGAGGTCTTCAAAGGATGTTGCAGGCCTACGTTCTTCGTACGACTATGTTCAAGCCAACGTAAGAGGCCTGAAGTCACTCGGAGTTTCCACCAACAGCTTCGCCTCCATGATGGTGGATATTCTCCTTTCGGCTATTCCACCCGAGATGGTAGTGGAGTACCATCGAACGGCAAAATACGGAGCGCTTCGGACCGCCAGCAATGATACAGATGACCACGGGTCGTTTTCGCCTTCGACAGAGGCAAGGGCTGCCACTGGCCCAGGAACGACCGATGAGCTTTCAAAGGTGCTCAACTTCATTCGCATTGAATTGGAAAGTTTGGAGCGAGCAGGATTGAAAGACAGCAGGATGACCCATGTGGCCCAAAGCACAAATAGGACGCGGAAGACAAGCGTTCCGACAGGAGCAGTCCTACAAGCTGCTGTAAAAGCAGTACCTAACTGTTTCTTCTGCGCATCAAGCGATCACAGCACAGCGGAATGCGACGCCAGCCTACCCCTGAGAGAGAAGCTAAAAATACTGTCGAAGGCAAGTCGATGCTTCCGATGCACAAAGAGGGGTCATCGCTCGAAAGAATGTCGTGCCAATGTGACTTGTAGTCATTGCAAGAAGAGACACGCATCCGTTGTGTGCGATCCCTCGAAACTACAAACTAAGGGCATCGACTCCGTTCCACTGACCAATCTGATGGCAGTCAGCACCCACCGGACACAGCATCAAGAACCCGACATACTGCTCCAAACTGTCAGGATTTGGGTGTCATCGGGTACAGCCTGCACGCAACTTCGAGGCATCATAGATGGCGGCAGTCAGAGGACTTTCGTCAGAGATGACGTCGCCAAGAAACTGAACTTGAAAGTGGTGGGGGAGAGCAAGCTGCACTTGAACACGTTCGCAAGTGATACTTCTACCAGGAAGACACACCAGGGCAAGGTCGTCGAGCTACGGTTAAGGAGCCAGTACCACCCGGCAGAACATGTAATTCACGCAACGACGATTCCTTTTATCTGTAAGGACCTAGCCGAGATTCCGTCCAATGAAGAGTTCGTAGCATCCTTACGTCGCCAACGAGAGTATATAGCGGACGACATGTTGTTCCCAAACTTGCAATGCGAAAATGGCATTGCCTTACTGATTGGGAGCGACGAAATGTGGAAGTTGCTCACAGGACAAGTGAAAAGGTACCCAGGCGACGAAAGGTTGGTCGCGATTGGAACGGTTTTCGGCTGGACCTTTCAAGGGCCGTCGCCTTCCGTAAGAAGCTACACGGACAATTCAACCACAGCCGTCTGCGTCTTGAAGATCGGAGTAGCAACGGAGCAAGAACCGGATATCCTAGAGAAGTTCTGGAAATTGGAGTTCATAGGTATCTCGGAAGAGACGATGTCCAACAAAGGGTACGACGCAGGGGTACTACAGGATTTTCAACAGAACCTTCGTTTCGTAGACGGCCGTTATGAGGTAGCGTTGCCATGGAAGCCAGACGCCGAGTTTGAAGATAATTTTGAAACGGCTCGCAAGCGACTGCAGAGCCTCACCCGGCGACTGCTACGAGACGATAGCATGCAGGAGTACGACGAAGTTATAAGAGCATACCTGCAAAACGGCCATGCTGAAAAGGTCACGACTGAGACACCGAGCTCTGGTAGGGTCTTCTACATGCCACACAGGGCAGTGTTCAGAAGCGAGTCGACCACGACAAAGGTTCGAGTGATTTTTGATGCTTCCTCACACGCGGTAGGAGCGACCCCTCTCAACGACCACTTAGAAAAGGGGCCGAAGTTAACATCTGACCTTGTACACATCTTACTGCGTTTTCGGATGTACGGAGTGGCAATCACTGCGGACATTCAGAAGGCGTTCCTTCAAATTGGAATTCGCGAGGCCGACCGGGACGCACTTCGGTTCTTGTGGTTGGCGGAGTCACCCACGCCAAGCTCCATGCTGCCCGACTTCGAGTGCTGGCGAATGACGCGAGTTCCGTTCGGGACTAGTGCGAGTCCTTTCCTGCTGAATGCCACCCTGCGGCATCACCTAACATCAGTAGGGGGTCCGGACAAGGACCTTGCCTATGACTTGAGCAACTCGTTTTACGTCGACGACCTGCTGATCGGAACAGACACAGTAAACGAAGGAAAGCAGTTAATCACTAAGGCTCAAGAAATCCTGCAGAAGGCGGGTATGAAATTAAGCAAATGGGCGTCGAACTCTGAAGAACTACAGGATATGTTTGTGGAAGCCGTGGTTAGCCGGATTGACGAGGAGAAGTCCCTGAGCGAGCCTGCTCAGACGAAAGTCCTTGGAGTGGTCTGGGACAGAAAGATGGACAGATTCCGGTTTTCAGTTGAGCATCTCATAGAAGTCATCGCGGGAATGATGGACAACAAGCGGTCCATATTAAAAGCTTCAACTAGATTGTTTGATCCCCTGGGATTCCTGTCACCATATATAATTCGAGTGAAGATTCTTTTCCAAGAGCTTTGGAAGGCGAAGCTGGACTGGGACACGAAGCTGCCTGAGGAACTGGCCAAGACATGGCACGCGTGGTGTGCCGAGTTAACAGATCTGCGTAAGGTCTCTGTAGAGCGATATCTACTTCCATGCAGTGGAGTAACGCATACTATACAACTCCATGTATTTACAGATGCCAGCCCACTCGCCTATGGAGCATGTGCCTTCATCCGAATCACCAGCGAGACTGGCGAAACTAAAGTCCGTCTACAGTTTGCAAAATCACGCGTACCACCACTGAAGAAGATAACACTACCACGGCTCGAATTGATGGGGGCCTTAATTGGTGTACGCATTGCAAGGTTTTTGAATCAGGCTTTAGGTGGACTAATCACTGAGACTATCTTCTGGACCGATTCAAAGATCACACTGAGCTGGATTCAGGGCGACGCAAGCAGGTGGAAGCCGTTTGTGCGGAACAGAGTTGTAGAAAATCAAGAGTACAGCCATCATCAACAATGGAAGCATTGTCCCGGTTCTGAGAATCCTGCAGACGCAGTGACCAGAGGACTCACAGTAAGAGCATTGACGAAAAACAAGCAATGGTTTGAGGGCCCCGACTGGCTTTCCAAATCCAGCGCAGACTGGCCACAGCACGACGTAAATGACGGTACTGAGTTAGGGAGTGTAGAAGAAGAAAAGTGTAAAACGGCGGTTCTGATAGCAGATAACACAGAAGACCTCCGTAATTTGTTGGAGCTCTCAAGATACTCGAACTACAATCTCGTATTGCGCATTACTGCTTGGATCAAGCGATTCGTGCGAAACTGTCGCCACAGGGAATGGTGCATTGGACCCCTCACAGCGATTGAAGTGGAGGACTCCGAACGGTTCTGGGTTAAACACGCCCAGCGTGAAGCCTATGGAGAAGAAGTTTTGGCTTTGAGCCAAAACAGGGACGTCACTGAATCGTCAAAAATACGGCAATTGCATCCCTTTCTGGATGAAAATGGCGTGATGCGTTTGACAGGGCGACTGCAGTTCTCCGACAGCTCAGAAGAAGTCAAGCACCCAATCATTCTGCCGAAGGCACACGCTTTATCCAGGCTCCTAGCTGCAAATGCTCATCGACGGACATTACATGGAGGGGTACAAGTAACCCTGACCACTTTACGAGACAAGTTTTGGATTCCACAAGCCAGACAGCTGGTGAAGTCTGTTATACATAGTTGCAGTACATGCGTACGTTTCCGTGCAAGTCCAGCAACCGCACCGACGGCACCTTTACCAGCAGACAGAGTGAGTGCTACACACCCCTTTGAAACGACAGGAGTAGACTTCGCCGGCCCGGTGTACGTCAAACGTTCTCGGGACTCGTATCAAACGTCAAAGTCTTTCATTGCGCTGTTTACGTGCGCCACCACAAGGGCGATACACCTGGAGCTGGTGACTGACCTGACAGCTAGGGCCTTCATCCTGGCATTTCGCCGGTTCACATCCAGAAGAGGAACTCCCTCCGTCATGTACAGCGACAACGCCCTCACATTTAAGAAAGCGGCGAAAGATCTGGGAGACTTGTTCAAAGTAATTCGGAGCACAGAGTCTCAGGACTACTTATCGACGAGACGAATCAGCTGGAAATTCATCGTAGAGAGGGGGGCTTGGTGGGGCGGCATGTGGGAGCGCATGGTGAGGACAGTTAAGAATTGTCTACGGCGCACGTTGGGCAAACAGAGCCTAACGTTCGAAGAATTGGCAACACTCCTGCACGAGGTGGAGGCCACCGTCAACTCCAGACCTCTCACGTATCTACATGCATCCCCTGAAGAGCCAGCTGCTCTGACACCAGCGCACTTGCTAGTGGGCAGAACTTTAACGGCGTTACCGGAACAACCAGCAACGGAGGTAACGACTTCAACAGCCGACGGCACAGTTAAAAGGTGGAGACACCGACAGAGAATGTTGGACAGCTTCTGGAACAGGTGGAGAAGAGAATATTTACTTCAGTTGAGGTCGGCTCACGAGTACCGGACCTCAAACAAATCAACTGCCCTTCGAGAAGGCGATGTTGTCCTTCTGCACGAAGAAAAGCTCCCCAGACAAATGTGGAGACTCGTAAGGATCGTTGAGTTGTACAAGGGGCGCGACGGCAACGTGCGGTCGTGCCAAGTGAAGCTTCCCAGTGGGGCGGTTACTCGTCGGCCCGTACAGCTATTGTATCCTCTCGAGATGATTGAACAATGACTTGTGTTTGCGTGGCATGTTGTTGAACTTGCGTGGCATGTTGTGTTTGCACATTTCGGGCGGGGGAGGATGTTATGGTTTAGCGCAACGAAGAGGAAGAGAACAGTTGCCATCACGAGGTTTTTTGGGGGTTCTTCATCCTTTTTTTAGGAACGTTCTCGTTAGTCTTCATTTGTCCTCGGAATAACGAGGTTCGATTATACAGAGCGGAGTAGTCGCGGTCATTACAATCACAGAGTGGAAGTTCCACAACAAGCTCTTTGGCCTCTTTTGACTTTTCGTACTTGTATGTGTATATATTGTCGGGGATTAAGAGGGAGCAACTAAGCGGGACAATCGAGAGGTTTATTCTGACCAGCAAGAAGAAGCAGGCACGCGCGATCATTCAGATGCGAGCACGATCAGGGCATCGTCTTCATTATCTTTTTCAATTTCAATTCAATTCATCTTTATTGCAATGCAATGCAATGCAAGGTTACATAGGGGTGGCCAAAAAACAGCATCATGCTGTTTGACGAGGGCGCATCCCCCTGATTTAGTGCAGCAGCAGCAAGCGGAATATACTAATTGTGAACATCAATCTTAATCGTGAAAACTACTACAGTGAAGCAAGGAAACGGAATAAATATACATATATACATCATAGAAAATTAGACATCATCATAGAAAAAAATAAAAATAAAAATAAGCGACATCATTAACTAGAACATAAACATAACACTAGAACATAAACATGGCCCGTAGTGCAACAGCCGACATGGATTTAAGATCAATTCCCTTCTTTAAATAAGAATTCAACAGCTTTGCGATGTTATGGGGTAGCGACTGATCTCCGCATATTGTTCGCGTCCTTGGGACTTTTCAAAATAGATCCTGACGTGTTTTGCTAGCTATTCGACGTTGTAGATTGCATATTGACAAGATTAACGTATTATTATATTTTACAGCCCTAAGGTATGTTTTTAGCAGGAGGAAATCGTAAATATTTTGTACCTTCATAATTTTTAGGCCATCAAAAAGATTTGCTGTGTGATGATCGAAAGGAACGCCTGCAATCAACCTTACTGCCCTTTTATGTAATAGATAAAGTTTAGTAATGTTAGTCTTAGATGTCGTACCCGATACGAGGTGACAATAGGTAAGGTGAGACCGTATTAATGTATTGCAAATAATAACCTTTACGAAGTTCGGGAATGCGTAACGGTAAGTAGACAGGATGCCAATGGCTTTCGCAATTTTGTTTTGAAGATACGCCAAGTGATAATCCCAAGTCAGATTATCTGAAAATAGTACCCCTAGGATTTTAATTGACCTTACAATTTCAATGGACTGGTTACCTAACATGATGTTAAAGGGAATGGATACAGGTTTATTACGTGTCCTATATAGCACTGCCTTAGTTTTGTTTATGTTAATAAATATCCTATTATGCTCTGACCATGTCCCGATCGCAGAAAGAGCCATGTTTGCATGCGTTACAGTGTCACTAATCGTGCTATCAGAAACAAATACACTAGTATCATCAGCGTAGATGAAAAATTTAGCTACTAGAGTTGTGTTTACAATGTCATTTATGCAAATGTTGAAAAGTAATGGACCTAAGATGCTCCCTTGGGGTACACCGGAAATAGTGGGAAGTAGACCTGATCGGAAATTATTATTCCATACATATTGGTACCTATTACATAGGTAAGATTCCAAGAGTGGTAATGGTACTCCACGAATACCACAGTAATGTAGTTTGTGAAGCAATATTGAACGATCAAGGAGGTCAAAGGCCTTTGTGAAGTCTATATATATTCCTAGTGTGTATAGTTTGTCTTCCAGGTTACCGATGATTAGTTCCTTTTGGGAAAGCAGAGCTGTTTCTGTGGAATGGTTTTTACGAAAACCAAACTGTGAACTTGTTATCACTGTGTGCAGTGAGAAAAAATTTGTTAATCGGGCATGTATAATTTTTTCGAGTCCTTTCGAAAAAGTGGGAAGAATAGATATGGGCCTGTAGTTGCCAAAGTCGTTAGTGTTTCCGGATTTCCGCAAAACAATAACCTTGGCAACTTTCATTTTATCTGGATAGATTCCAGATATCAACGAAAGATTATATATGTGCGTCAATACTGGGGTCAACAGGTCGATAACGTACTTGACAGGTCTTATTTGTATATTATCACAGTCGCATGCTTTACTATTTTTAATGTTCATAAAAATTGTATGCACTTCGTTTTCGGTAACCGGTGCAAAAAAAATCGAATCAGAGACGAAAGTAGACAATGTTCTACAAGCGTCCGTGATATCGCCAGGTTGAATCGCGCTTCGGCTAGCAATGTTTACAAAATGGGTGTTGAATTTTTCGCACAGATCGTTACCGGTTATCACTACATCATTGATCTTCATGTCAGTAATCTCGCGCTGATCAGTTTTTGTGACGTTTCTCAGCGCCTTCCATGTTGCCGCAGAACTTCTAACATCACCGAAAAGTTTACTGAAATAAGCAACCTTTGCGCATTTGACCTGCTTGGATACATAGTTGCGGTTATATTTTATATTGTTTAAGGTCGCGAGATTTGATAAACGAGTGGTATAGATTGTTCTTCTCCGATATCAGTTTTAGAAGCACATCGGTGACCCACGGCTTGCGAATGCGCCGTTTCACTTCGTAAGTTTTAAGAGGAAAATGTGCGTCATAGATACATTTGAATTTATAAAGAAACTCATCATAAGCAGCGTTTATGCACTGCTTCGTAAGTACAGGACTCCAGTCAGCATGCTGGACATCATTTCTAAAACTATCGAGAGCAGCTTTGGTAATGGACTGGAGACTGTAGAGTACTGGAGGCTGTTTGATTGGACGATGTGTGTTTACAAAGGCATAAATGGGCAAATGGTCACTGATGTCATGAGATAACACGCCTGACGTAACAGCATTTTCGTTTATGTTTGTGACAAAGACATCAATCAATGATGAAGAAGATTCAGTATGTCTAGTAGGTATCTTTATGACATTAACTAAACCAAATGTATCAAATAACAAGTTCAGATCGGTGGCTGTAGGTGAATGGCTGAGTAAGTTTATATTAACGTCACCAGCCATGTACAATGTGTATTTGTTTTCGGATATAAAACAAAAAAGGTTTTCAATGTAAGTAAAAAATGCACGTGTGGATCCTGATGGTGGGCGATACATCACTACAAACAAGCTATTTGCGCTTCTAGTACACAACACTTCGAAATCTTCACATACACATGAATATTCTGTTATGATCTCATAGGCGCTGTCATTCGACACTAGAAGAGCTACACCGCCTCCCCTTTTGTTTTTACGGTTCAGACAGATTTCGCGATACTCTAGTAGGAGTGTTTCGTTATTGGTAAGCCATGTTTCTGTTAACATGATGATGTCAAATTTGAATTTAAAGGATTGAAAAAGGAGCATCAGCTCATCATTTTTATTGCACACAGAACGAGCATTGATGTGCAGAAATGATAGCGTATTGGGTGGCTTCACAACAGTATCCGGGAGAACCAACGTGACAAAAAGTCAGACCTTCTCATTCAATGACAAATGTTTACATACATGTCAACCGGCAATGCTGATTACATCCTCTGTATGAAACACACATACTGCCAGGCCTGTTTCACTCTTACGGACATAGACCTTACCGTTTTTAACCCAAACAAATGCTAGTGTTGATTGTTTCTTTTTTGATATAGCAAAGCCTAGTACACGTTTTAGGGCAGGGCACAGATGCTCATTGACAAAAACAGCGGTACACATTGAACATCCAAGGTCACTGGTCGTGATACGCTTTTTCTTGCATTTTTCAAGCACTCACGTACCTGGCGGTGCTTAAACTGCACGACAATATTCTTTGCGATAGAATTTGGAACAGGAACGGAGTTCATAATATCGACACTCTGATCTAGGTCTGGTTCATCGATCACTCTGCTGAGGTTAGACAGTAGTGTCTTTACATCCGTTTGCTCCGTTGGTGGAACGCCTTTAATTTCAAGGTTGCGGTTACGCATGTATTGCTCCGCCTCTGTTACGCGAGCGTCTATAGCCTTCAAATCTGACTTCATTACTGCGTTTTCTCTTTTGAGCTCTTCCTTTTCAGACTTGAGCTTGTTTTGTTCATCAAGAAGTTTGGTGAATTTTTCATGCATGTCATCAAATGTATTGCTCATATGTTCCATAGCAGCTTTCATATCTCTCATCTCATTGCGATAGTCTCTCTCTAATGCGTCCTGCATTTCTTTGAATCTAGACTTCATTTCCCTCTTCAGTTCCTCACTGAATTTTGCTATTTCTTTAGCAATTTCCTTTGCGGCCATGACAGAAAAATGCAGCAACAATGTGGTGTCAGCAGCAGCAGCAGCAGTAAATAGCAATTACCAGTACACTAATAAGTCAAAATTGGCTCACCTGTAATACAAGTGATATCAGACACGTTGCTGTCAGAAATGCACTATGCTGCTGCCGACACCAAAAGAAGCAGTTTCAAGAACGTCGTTGGCTTTTATGCTCAAGAATCTGTGACGTATCTAGGTAAGGACGATTGTGACGCCAGCTGCCGAAAGTGAAGGGAAAACCACTCTCACGACTGTTCGGCACGTGTTGGTACTTTTCTGTTCACGGGTACTGTAATACAAGTGACATCAGGCACGTTGCTGTCAGAAATGCACCATGCTGCTGCCGACACCAACATCTTCACGACATTACCCCCCCCCCTCCTTCGGAAGGCTGGGCTGGGGGTTCGGCCGGCCGGCCGGACGAAAGGCTTCATACGCAATACGTGAACAACTTCTGTTCCACGTGAGCGGCGGTCAGGCGGCGGTACCAGGGGTGTGACCTCGTATTTGAGAGAGGAGAGCTGCCTAGTCACGCGATACGGGCCAACGTAGCGCTTCAAGAGTTTCTTAGAACGGCCAGGCAGACGAGTTGGTGTCCACAGGAGAACTTCATCTCCGACGCTGTATTCCACAGCGCGGTGGCGGGGGTCATACCGGGAACGGTCTTCGTCTTGCGAAGCGAATGTGCGTAGGCGAGCCAACTGACGAGCTTCTTCAGCGTTAGCGACGGCGTCGGCCACCAGGACAGGCGGAACGGCCTCGGGAGGAGAAGGCAGCAGGGTATCTAAAAGAGTTGTAGGTTGCCTGGAGTAGAGAAGATAGTAGGGGCTATAGCCGGTAGTGCGCTGTCGTGCGGTGTTTAGGCATAAGTGACGTAGGGTAACACCATGTCCCAGTTGGCGTGGTCGCAGGAGACGTACATCGAGACCATATCGGCGAGTGTGTGGTTGAAGCGCTCAGTTAAACCATTCGTTTGTGGGCGGTAGGACGTCGTGAGGGCATGGACCGTGCTGCAGGCGTCAAGGAGGGAACGAACGACAGCGGACAAGAAAGGGGTACCGCGGTCACTGAGAAGGGTACGAGGCGCACCGAGTCGTTGGGTTGACTACAGACGTGAGGGCGAACAGGAAGTGCAGGAGAAGCGTACATGATGGATTGAAGTTCTTCGGCGACCACACGGCGTATTAGTTCAAGTAGCGACTGAGTGTCGCACGGTGAAGACGTGGCGAGCGTTTGTGGTAACCGCTGAAAACTGGATGATACGCGGCGATTTCGCAATTCTTCAAACTTCCCGCACTCCTCGACGACTTCCGCTACGGTTTTAGGAGATTTTGGTGCCAAAAAGTTGAACAGGTCGTCAGCAATACCCTTCATAATATGGTTGACTTTGTCCACCTCAGGCATTGCAGCATCAATGCGGCGACAAAGTAAGAGCACGTCCTCTACATAGCCCGTACAAGTCTCGCCAGGTAGTTGCGCTCGTGTGGAGAGGTGCTGGAGAGCATAATGCTTACGTTGAGAGGGCCGTCCAAACACCTTTGTTACTTCGTGTTTGTGTCTGTCCCTTCGTGTTCCCTAGTCTCGGGTTTTTTACATTATGCACCTTTGTTATGCCATCGGAAAATGCTGACCAGGACGTAAGTGTGGCCTCATGATTTTCGAACCACTGTAAAGCGGTGACTTTCAAAAAGAAAACCAGATTGGCAAGCTTTGCTGTTTCGTCCCAGCCGTTGTGCGAGCTCACCCGATGGTACTGAGCGAGCCAGACGCTGATGTCTTCGTCAGCCGTGCCGCTGAAAGGCGGGGGGTCTCGCTGCCGCATTTGGCAGGTACGAGCCGTAGGAAGGGGAGCCGAGCGGTCGGGAGGGGCACCTTCGTCCCCGGAGGACGACAGCATCGGGTCTTCGGGGTGGTCTTTCGTCCGCTCCGAAGCTCCAGGAAGGAACGTAAAGCGTCGGAGATGGGAAAAGGTCCGCACCTCCACCAGTTATGTCGGGGATTAAGAGGGAGCAACTCAGCGGGACAATCGAGAGGTTTATTCTGACTAGCAAGAAGAAGCAGGCACGCGCGATCATTCAGATGCGAGCACCATCAGGGCACCGTCTTCATTATCTTCACGACAATATATATATATATATATATAGATATATATATAGATATATACACACATATGTAACATATTTTCTTCAAAGGAGATCTTGGCTACCCCCTTGAGCCATGGTTGATGACTCCATTCCGGGCTTCGGCGTCAGACAAAGAAGTGGCATATAATGCAGCTCACAGCAGGACTAGGGTTCGAATCGAGCAATGCTTCGGAGTGCTGAAAATGCGATTCCGGTGCCTGCAAAGGTACCGCACCCTTCACTTTGCACAAGACAGGGCCTCCAATATCATCATTGCTTGTGCTGTGCTACACAATATGTGCATTTCATACAATTTACCTGAGCCTGCAGAGGAGCCTGAACCGGCAGCTACAGAACATGACAGCGCCACAGTTACAGTGACTGAGGACGAACCCAGCGAGGAGGGTGAACCCATCAGTCAAAATGACTCCTTGATATCACAGGCAATGCGCGTACGTGAGACAATTGTCAGCAGGTACTTCTAGCAGCCTGTCAAGAAATGTATATACATCATCACAACTGCTTTGTCGTTTGTGCATCACCTGTAATTGTTAGTGTGAACTTTGAGAGCAGTAAGTCTTTTTTCACACTTTACAGCCTCTCCATTTTCGTTTGATTTTCGCAACTATGGTTGTCACAAAAAGTTAGAAAGCCTTCTGTTTGTTTCGCTAACATGCCGTTCAGCTGTGTTCATGGTTGTCGCGCCACCTTGTGTTTTGTTTTTGCACCTACTGTTATGTATGTCAATATGTTATGCCATTACTTTGTTGCGTTGGGTCCATCTTTAACTTTGCAGTTGTACACTTTAGCTATCAGTATGCATTGTGAATTTTGTTGCATCATGTCAGCCACGGTAGCACCTCATCTCAGTTCGAGTTGGATAGCCTTGCATACCAAACTACTCAGTTTTGACTTCAGTTCACAGCTATATACATTGCATGTTTATTTACATTAAATTAATGTATTATGTCATTGGACAGATCAGGGTGTGAGTAACTGTGCACAACAAGCCAGGACCCAGGAAAAGGTCTATGTTAAAGAAATATGCTGTAATTGTGTGGAGGTCAATCAGTGAAATAGCAAAAGCAGAATGGTATTGATAAATATGTTTACTTCTCAAAGCTGTGCCACCTCATTGATGAGCATGCAAACGATTTGGTCCACAACAAGGACTGGCACCCTCCTGCAGCTGGGGCGACATTCTCGTGGTTTCAGCGCCTGAGGATCCTTGTGCAGGGGTTTGCGGTCTACTAACATATGTCACTGATGCGTTGGCCCAGCAGATTCCTGGAACCTATATTTTATCAATTTCGTCTTGGTCTTCATATGTCGCTTTCTCTGCACCGTGGTTTCAGGGAGATCTTCACCTAGGATGTCCTGTGTGGGCCGAGGATAGGTCTGCAAAACAGCACTGTGTTACGTAATTTGACATGGTTTATGTAAATCTGTTGTAAATGGGTAGCACATGTATAGCATCACATGTGCGTGTCAACATTGTCGATTCTTGTTCAGTTCCTCTATTTAAATACAAATAAAAATGTACAATGAGCACTGAGTTGGTACCACGTACAAGTGCCTCTACTCCTTGTCCACATACTATTCGATCACATCAGTACACATACCTTTTGTGTGGGGTGCGTGAATAGTATGTCCCTCTCAGTTATTTCACAGGTCCGGGAATTCTTCCATATAGGCTAGGAGCTGCATTTTCTGCGCTTCGCACTTCGGATATCACCATTTCGCTTCAGCTGCAAGTACGTTGATAACACATTTTTCTCGTATTTAGCCGGTGTAGCAGCCGATATACCACGGCTGGATACTTACTGTCGCATGTAATTAGTAAATTTACCAGGGTGTAAAAGAACTAGCATGTTTTTGTTTCAACAAAGGGTATCCGGCGAGAACGGCTTCACAGAGATAGCAGACTATTCTTGGAAAGTTCTCATTGGCTGAGGTGAGGTTGCGGATTTATTGTTACCAAATTACGGTGCCAGCTCTTTGTCGGTGGGTAAAATGCAGCTACATTTGACAACAGAAGAAATGACATCCAATTCAGGCAGAAACAACCATCATATCGATAAGTGTTTCTAATTTTTCTAGCTAAAAACAGGCGTCGGGTAGCGAGAGTAGCGTCATGAAAGCGTCCCGGATATGGAGAGCGGAAGCGCAGCAGACGACGACGTGTTTGAAGGGCGTTCTTGGCTACTTCGTGCATATCGTCATCTTCCCAGCGTCGCGGTGACGAACAGCGCTGACGGCTGCGCTGCGATGAGATGGCCAAGAACGCGCCCTTGGCTACTCCGTGCATATCGTCATCTTCCCAGCGTCGCAGTGACGGTGACGAACAGCGCTCACGGCTGCGCTGCGATGAGATGGCCAAGAACGCGCCCCTGGCTTGTCAGTTCTACCGGCACCGTCCTAGCGTGAGGCCACAACCATCTGCCCGCAGGGACATTCCATCATCGCCGGTCAGGACTCATGTAGAGGAAGACCATCGTCCCCTACAAATTCATTAAAAAATAACCACCAATTATTTTCAACTACGTTCAGCGGCAATATGCCTGCTCGGGACAAGGCTTTAACATACGTTGAAAGAAAAACAATTGAGGAGGTCGACCGGACCACCCTGCCTGATCTGGCGTGGAATCGCCCTATAGATAATTAGTTTATGACCTGTCTGCTATGGATTGCTTTTTGTATATGTCTGATATTCTGCGTACCTCGATGCCTCATCCTGTCATATAACGCTCATTAAATGTTTTTTCCATTATAAACGTAATTTAATTCAATTACTGGCTCATATAGCTAGTCTACAATTTATATTTTGTTGTGTTGAAGTGTTGTGAAGATGCACAAATGTCATTTCATAATTCTCTAAAATATTGCAGGTGTTGTAATCTGTTGGTTTATGGCTAGTATGCTGTTCCCATTTTTTTTAATGTTTCGCCACGCGCGCCTTATGCCACATCATTTTCAGGCATAGGTGCAATATTCTATAAACACATGCATGTATCTATTATTCTGGGCTCTTTCCTGCAATAAAGTGGAATTATTTGGCGAATTTTTGTTGCATTACGGTTTAGATGCGTGCTACTAACGCTGTGGGACATACTTCCATGCATTCAGATGTTTTGATTTACATGAGATAGCGGCGTACGCGGGCTATAGTGAGACGATGAACCCGGTTCAAGTGATGCACTCGTGCTTCTTATTTTTCTTTTGACTGTCGCGAGAACTCTTGTATATTGCTTGCCTTGCGCAAGAACGTGCCTTTTATATCTGTTATTCACGTGATGGATGCGTTTGTCTGTGTCATACGATTTTGCAGTGCAGTGGGCCTAGCTATTGTGGCGTACTGTCAATTGCCAAGTCTTTCCGATGAGCAAAAAGCTATGCCTATACCATGGATATCTTTTAAGCGATAGCATATAAAAGTGAACGGGCTTCCGTCCGTATACATGCTTCGAGCACCTATGTGGTACTGCTGACGTGTCTCGGATGATACGAACTGTTTTTCATGCCCTGTGAAATTCGTATCATCGAGATCCTGTTGTAGCAGCTGTTCTTTTTTTCCTATGAAACGATTTCGCATAATATGCCGTCTTTGCACAGAGAATTGCACCCCCAGAATGCTTCACAGTACTCATCATATCTGGGAACCTTAGACGCGGCGTGATGTCGGCGTACCTTGGGCAGGCAGTAGCTGCAATGCAAAATTGACAGGCAATCCGATTTTTCGGCTACTGCTCTGGAAACTTCTTTCTGATGCTTTTGGCAATCAGGAACCACATACCCTTTTCCAGAACAGCCGCCGGAAAACGGTATCGCGGGTCATTTCAGAATTGCAGCCGTTGCCTGTACAAGGACCGTGAGGTCACGTGACGTCTACGGTGCTCAGGTTTGACGCATACTATGTGGTATTTTTAGGTGCAGTAAGCGGTTTCATAAGGGTAGCCAAACAGCCCATAGAATAACCGGCATCGAACACCACTTAAAATAGGGGTCCAAAATTTGACGATTTTTTACGCTTACTATCCGTCATCCTTGTATGGGTAAGGTGTTGACCCTTAGAATATGGGTAAAAAAAAATACGATTTTTGACCCTTACTATTCGGTCTCTTTGTGAGAGTGTGCTGCATATTATGTGTGTGTCTATTGCTTCTATTAGCCATTGCTTTCTGTGGTACCGAATAAGGCTATACGTATTCAGCGTTCCAATTCTAATTGTCTTTACCCGCATTATCTAATGTTTTATATGTGCCCTGCTTCCGCCTCGTTAAGGTCATCCAGTTGCGATGCGCCAATCTCTTCCAAAGACACCGCGGATCTCAACAACTCAGTCTTTTTCCATCGACTTTCAAACCTTGCGTCGCGTCTTTGTTCCTTCATGTAATCTTTCCCTTTGAACGCTACTAAAAACTCTGTGTGTTGCTTATCAAGCCGTTTATGTTTGCTAAGTTCTTCCCACCCGTCCTCCGAGTCCATATCTTATTTTTCCGTCAACCGGCTGTCAGAATCATCTGCTACTGGAGCTGCCTGGTTATTATCGCCTCCCTCGAGCCTGCCCCTCCCTGGTTATTTTTCCCTCATCTATATGTTGTATCTTATCATCCTCACTTTGTTTCTGCCTTGTCTTGGTCCATCATAATTTCCGCGATTATTTCGGGCGCCTGTTCTTTTGTTCTGCTCGGATAAGATTGTACGCAATCTTCTTCGTCGCGGCGCACCAGTTCTGGATTGTCTGAAACACGTCGCCTTGCGTTGTCTGCGAATGTGGCCTACCTCTTTGACCGCAGGTAGATCGGAGGTTTACCGGGCACAGACACGAGGACAGGATCATCCCAAATGTGAACCATATAGGGGATCCGGTCAGCATTACAATTCTCGGACAGTGTAATTCGGACTATTATTGTCGTTGTGTCAATACCGGCAAATTAGGCTCAATAACGGCTCAGTTTGTTTCGTGGTTTCGTTGGGCAAGTGAGGAGACACCCAGTGCAACTTCACCGTAATTTCTTTTGCGTGGTCGTCAACTGGCACGCACCGACGGTTTCCCTTTGACGACTTGACCTTGACCATGACGACTTGGCCAAAAGCTTGACCTCCTGTACTTTGTTGCAGAAAATTATAGCCCAAACATGGTTGTGCCGGTATGCACCCAAAGCGCATATTTCTTTCCGTTCGACGAATCCTTTCAAAGACGTCAAAATCAATCACCTTCTAAGGCTTAGCTGGTGGGTCTGCATGCATAATGACTGTGTTTGGATACGATCTCAGTTGTCTCGCGACGTAAACACCCAATTATAAATATATAATATGTGTTTGGATACCCGGTGTTATTGTCGAAATAGTAGTCTTGTAGTCCATCTGGGATTCCATAGGCCTATTTTCAGCCCGGCTTGATGCTGTTGTTGCCGCTCTCACGGAGCTCATTCTATGTCCCCACAGCTCCGTGGTCGGTACCAGAATGAGCGGTGTACCACTGAGCTATGGCGACTTTGTTGCCGCCGACATGCTTTCTAAAGGACACTTTGCCCTTGAGGAAATAACACTATGGAATCATTGTGGAAAACCAACGCGCAAAAAGGACACCCAGACACCAGGAGAGTAGTCCATACTTCAAAAATATTCAATGTTTCAATTATGCTACTTTTTTCTGGAGACTCCTTCAGACATGAACAATGCCTACTTTGCCGTCACTTTACAACTGCATGCAAGGAGATTGTCTTATATTTGTTTCAGCCATGTGAGGGCCCCCATAGCGCACTTTTTTCCTCCCACAGCACTGTACAGTCTGTCATATTGTACACATTGGAAAACCCATTGCGTCACGTGTCACTACATGGGAATAGTCCCACTACGCAGGCACATAAATGTTGCTTCCGTCCTGTCGTTGCCCGAGCTTCTTTCCTGCAGGGAACCGCTTTTCACTAGAAGCTTTCCTATGAGTTCAAGGAGACCCTCAACGTCATAGCGCTCAGTAGATGTCAGAACGCGAGAAGTCCACCACAGGGCACCAGCAAAACACGACGCTCGGGTGCGTACTCTTTCTCGGCAGTTGGTGAAATCCTGTCAATGTATCCAGACTGCATAGATTCCCACGGCTGCGACGACCTCGAGAATTTCCCGCCTTGGTGCGTCGCCGAACTCAAGGACCTTGAGGTGCTCCCTCTCCAACAGGTCGCAGGCGTCCGCTGTGTTTCTTACTTCCACCCCAAAATTCAACCATTTTCCTGCAGCTGAGGAACACGTGCTTTAGTGCTACTTCCTCGTGGAAGCAGCTGTGGCAGCTTAGTGTAGAAGGGACGTAGAATCCTTTTTTCTCATCCACGGCTTCACCGGCAGGGTTTCCGTGTGGAAACAGAGAAAACAGTCTTTTACGCCCGTAGGAACTGGCAGGTACTTTTTCAAGACTGGTGACTCTTTCCTCTCCGTGAAGTTTGCTCTGTAGAAAGGGGACGGAAAAGTGGCGATCACATCCTAGTACAGTTTCTTCCTTTTCAAGCTGAAATATAATCCCAGGCCAACCTGTCACTGAGAAACTTTACTGCCTCTGCAATGTCCTTGCAGAACCGTCGGGCTAGGTAGACGGGTAGAAACCCAGATAACCGGTAATGAATTATGTAGGAAATTGCCTGGGAACGAGTGCCGCCAGTATTTTGAACGGAGACTGTTTCTCTGGGCTAGGTGTTTGTTCGCTGCCCCAGCCGTTTTTACAATACTTGGTGTAAGATAAGGTGCTCCCATGGTCTGCATTGCTTCCCTTGTGCTGGCGTTCTTGTCGTCTAGGAACAGCAGGATGCGCGGGACGACGAGCTTTACCTCAACATATCACACCTTTTTGAGTGTAAAGTTGGAGTTTGATAACTCACACCAAATTCCGTGTAAAGTCAGTTGGGTGTAAGATTATACACCCTTTAGAAGTGTGTAAATTGAAATGTTTCTTACACCCCTTGTGGCATAAAGTTGGTGTTTGATAACTTACACCAGTTCTGGTGCAAAAGCAGTGAGGTGTAAGAAATTACATGCCTTAGATGCAAGGCCGATGGTGATCTGTGCTTCAACTGCAAGGATGGGTACAGTCAAGAGCCATCAGGGGAAGCTGTGTTGCATAGCAGGCTACCATTATGCGTGCATCCACCACCCACAACCATGCATCTGGTGGAAGTAAAATGCTAGCATGCATTTTGAATATGTTAATTTATTTCTGACTATCCAGGCATGGAGACGAAGTTTAAACATAGACTTTCTGACTAGACATCACACTGAGTTTGTCTGACTAGACACAGCGTGTACAGGAACCATGGGTAATTTTCTCATCAAAAAGCACTTTGCATGAGCTAAAAGTTAAACGCAGCAGTCAGCTGGGATATGATAAAGAAATCCACTTGATAAAAGGAAAACAGCAAGTGCAGTTACGCATATGCTAAACACTGTTCGGTTGATTGCAGGTTCGGCAGCATTGCAGGTTGCATATGTAGCCTTATCGCAAGTGATACCAGCCACTGGCCCCCCCTTTGATCAAGTGGACGTCCCTGTTTCGCAGGATGTCGCTCCCTAGAGGGTTGACGCCGCTCGTGCGTTTCCCAAACGTTTGTCTCAGCCGGTACACCATTTTTACACAAAGATAGGTGTTGCTATTTTGACTGTGGGGTGTAAACTGTACGGTACACCATCTTTGCACCTGGATAGGTGTTCTGCTTTTGGCTGTAGGGTGTAAATTGCAAAATACACCCCTTCAACGCCTAAATGGGCGTAAATATTGTTAGTGTGTACCAGTTTGAATTCTCCTCGAACCCTGGAGTGAAACAGGTTGCTTCGTCGCGTTTACTCAATTCGGAAGCGCCAGATAAATGTTGCACATAGGCGATGAATTCTATGGGCGGCGTCTCGATAGCAAACGGTTGCAATTGTGCATAGTATAGCACTGCGGGGTAAATTGAAGTGTTGCAGATAAAACTTCTGTTTAGAATCGACACGTAGCGGCCTTCCCACAGTGTAAGCGTTCCCCTCAGCCCGATCAGTCTCGAATTCCATTCTTCCGTTAGCCCCCTTCCAAGGCGAAAACTTGCTCCAAAGTGGCTACTTATCCCGTTGACCACTTTGCCTTTAGGAAGTGCGCGGGTGTTTCTTCCAAAGGACCAAGCCAGGTTTCAGTTGTCTTCTTTAAACTCGAAACTGCACCTGACAAAACTTTTTAATTTCTGTCGCCTCTTCTTCTATGCCTTCAGTAGACGTATAGACCTAGGTTACGTCGTCAGCGTAAGCTTGGAGCTTGATCTCGCTTTCGCCGCATTTCGAACCATGCATACCCCCGCCCCACTCATCCTGCAAAGTGGTATAATATAGAGGACAAACAGTACTGGCGACAAGGGGCACCCCTGTCGCATTGATCGTCTTACCGGTACAATTTCGCTCTCTCATTCACTATGAGACTGGTCGCGAGTTCCCCGTAGGAGATTCGAATACACTCCGTAATAAAGTTGGCTGCTTCCGTCGACTGTGGTGTTGGCCGAGGTGACCAAGTTCGCAGTAGCTGACAATCACTTCAATGCACGGCAGCTAGAGTCAATGACCAGTTTGCACACAAAGGCACACAATGGCAGTTCAACAAGACCACACGTATACACCAGACATTTTCTTTCTTTCTGTCTTTTTTTGCAAATGGTTTACATAACCAGGGAGATGCAACACGATTACGAAATTGCCTTCTCCGCAAGGCGAAACGAACGTCACTCACGCCATTGTGTCCATGTGGGACACTCGTCAAGTAAAGTAAACAGAATTGGAATGAATTTAGTAAGCGCGACTCTGACCATGGGCATTGCCGTGAGAACGCCCTTTCTTGTAACGTACTTCGAACGAATATCGCTAAAGTGTTAGACACAACCGAAGAAACCTGTCGTTTTTCCCTGACACACGATGTAGCCATTGCAACGGTGACTGGTCGGTTTCCACAGTGAATTTGGTACCAGAAATGTAGCATTTCAGTTTTTGAATGGCCCAAACCAGGCAAGCGCACTCGAAAGCTCCGTATATCTCTTGTTTGGCTCACAGTTTACGACTGATAAATAGAACTGGGTGTTATTTTCCCTCATTGTCTTCCTGTGACAACACAGCACCCATACCTCGGTTGCAGGCGTCGCATTGAATCACCGCCTAGAGTAGTCTGGCGACTTTAGTACCGGCTCGCTGACAAGTGCTGCTTTTAACGCTTCGAAGGCCCGTGATTTCTTTCGATCCCAGACAACTACGTTTGGATCATTTTTGCGAAGCGCGTCTGTGAAGGGGCTGACTATGTCCGGATAGTAAAATGCGGACTAGTCCGGATTCTTGACCGCTATTTTACGTGTCATCACCTTACGCTTGGGGCGATGACGGATAGTAAGGGTCAAGAATCGTTCGTTTTCATACTCTTATTTTAAGTGGCAACGGCTGATGGTTACGCCATCCGTCACTTACTCTTATATTACCGCCTATTGCAGCACGTATACTGCATAGCGTGAGTAAACGAAAAAGCTCTGTAGCCGTCAACGGTGCAAGGTGCCTCCCTTCGTGCCCCAAAGGCAACATCGTGCTCCTCTCGCATCGGCTGCAGCGCCAACAAAGAAGGATGACCTCCGAAGAAGGAACCTTTGTTGCCGCCTCATGCATTCCATCTTGGTTCTGAAATCGGCAATTGCATCAGGGCAATTAGACGAACCGATGCAACAGCTACACCTATATCTTTGATAATGAAAAGCATCATTAGTGAAATTGAAGACAATGGCATAGGAACCTGCCAGGGCCTCTGATGGGCCCCTGACACCAGCGAAATGCTGGAAAGCCTTTAGGTGGAGTCACCCCAATGTATTCCCTATGGACCACGCTTTGTGCAGTTCATCTCTGAAACCGCTGCACTCACGATGCAATACGCTGAGCTCATGATAGTAGGACGAATACTGCACATCATGACATCTTTTTTATTTGAGTATGATATATGGGTGAATTTATACGATTTTTTGTGCCTGCAAATGCAAATACATGGAGCTCTAAGGGAGCAACGCAAAAGGCATCCTAAGGAGCATCTGCGACAATTTCAGCGCTTAAAAAAATGGTGTCAAGACATGCATTTATGGTCTCTGATTACCGTACAAGTTTGATTGGAACCTTAGATGCCGTCATATTGGAGATGAACTGGACAAAAGTATGGATATCTGTGCAATGGGTTACGATAAATCTGGGTAAAGGTGCTGGACATGGACAAAAAAAATGGCATCTGACTCAGTGAAGTAACGAATGAGAGAGAGTAGACGGCACCGCGACACGCGACAACAGAAGTAATCACAGTGTACGCCAATGTGTGGGTAACTCACCTACAAGACCGTGGTCTGCTGGCGGGTGGCCACACATCAAACACCAGCCAGGGGGGCATTTAACATGGGCAAACGCGTTAACAGCCCGCAGGTATCCCGAAGAGTCGCAGTTTTGACAGCGTCCCCGCAGCTGACCGACTAAATACGTTGATGTTGTTTGTGTCAGAGTTCGAGGTAACTCGTTACTGTAACTAAGTTCCTTTTTTTTTTGATAACCTGTAACTTAACTCGGTACTTTTGCGCCGTTGTAACTTTCAGAGGAACTCGTTCCTTTTTCAGGCAACTTTGCCAAAGTAACTTAAGTTAAGTTCCAAGTTACTTTTAACTCGCTTTTCACTCACGTCCACATATTTTCTTGCTTTCGCTCTGGTTCCTTCATGGCATTTTTTGCAATAAAAGGTGATATTCAATCAACGGCAGTATTTCTTTCAGGAAGTACGAATCGCTGCGATTGAAATGAAGCTGAACCATTGTGCGCCCACAGGGAGTAAGATGCAAAGCGTTCGAATAGACCTCTACCAGAGAAAGGTCATCATGACATTGGTAGACAGACTGAAACCGAAACAAATCGGAAGGAGAGGGCTGGGTTCCACGAACGGGTACTTGTTCGCTGCCTCCCACTGAAAGAAAAGTAGGACCGAGGGTCGCGTCCCTTTAAGGGACCATATATTAATCCCATCAAGACCGTGGCTTTCGGGCGCGACCTTGTTCACCTCTAGCTTCACCTCTAGCTTCACCTCTAGCCACTAGTTCACCTCTAGCCACTACCGGTACCGCCAACTTTTGTACGCCTTCCTAACCTTCTGGAAAGAAGATATCATGTCCCCCCTCAAGTCCTCCGAGCCCATTTTCATGCTCTTGTAGACGAGAAGTTTTCTACGTTTACGGCAGCATATACCGATGGCGCATCCCGAAACAACAGGTCCGCCTCAGCATTCGTCATACCATCCGAAGGCGTAGTGCACGGAAGACGCCTTTCACATCCAACCTCCTCCACAGCTGCGGAACTCTATGTCATCCTTTTCTTTCTATAACACATCGCTGATTTTACACCGCGGGAATGGGCAGTCTTCACAGACTCCAAATCTGCACTTCAAGCAATTGAAAATTCCGGTACACGAGGCCCATCCGCACCCCTAGTCACAGGTGTGTTAATGGCTTACCACACTATCTACGCAGCAGGTCACAGGCTAGTTCTCCAGTGGGTTTCAGCCCATTGTGGTGTCGTGGGGAACGAGCAGGCCGACAGCGCCGCAGAAGCAGCACTCTCATATCGGAAACGGACCAGTATAGTTCTGCTGAGAGGAGACCGCCGTTCAATTCTCCGACGCCTAGTGACACCCCTGGCTTCCCGCCAACGGACAACCGACATTCTTCCCCCCTCTATGCTGAGCAGAGTTGATCCAGTGCTCGCTTTCCGCATGCCACGAAACACCTCTCGTCAAGATGCTCTATTAATCCACCGAATGCGTCTCGATGTGCCATTTACAGCTCAGTGGCGTTACCGCTTGAGACAAGTTGACTCTCCCACCTGCTGCCACTGTGGTGTGCTTGAGGATCTGGAGCATATTTTTCTTCATTGCTCCCACTACCAACCTTCCCGAACCACACTCTCCGAGTCTCTTTGTCAGCTGGACTCTCGCCCCTTCTCCCTATCGAAATTGCTTGGTCCCTGGCTTAATCCAGCGCAGCGACGCTCTGCGCTCAAAGTTCTTCTGACATTTCTGGACACCATCGGACTTCGATTGTTATTGTGACGGGGCTCGTTATTCTATTCCCGACATTCCCACCAGCAATGGGGTAGAGTATCGCCTGTGGCGATGAACATCCCCACTCTCCAAAGCCAAAATAAAGTTGTTGTTGTTGTCTAGCTTAGAACGTAGTTCAATTCTACCAAATTTTGGCGCTGTCGAACACTAAGACGTCATTTGTTTACAAACAGGCAGAGGTCTTTTGTTGGACATAAACGAGAACGATCTAAGCGTGTTGCACTCCTCCGCAGGCAACTGAAGATCTAACTCAACTGCTCACGCGCACTGCACCTGCGTAATGCGAAATAACTTGGAAATAACTTGTTCTTTTTTTAAGTAATTCAGTAACTGCGAGTTACATTTCAGGCTGAAGAACTTCGTTATTAACTTAGTTACATTTTGCACACGGTAACTTAACTTGTAACGAGTTCTTTTTGACGGGTAACTTCTCAATCTATGGTTTGTGCCATCTTTCCACTGGCGCTTGTACAACCATCACCTGTGCTCTGTATAACAACGAGGGGCATTCACACCTAATAAAACAAGAAATCGCCAGGGCTCACCCACGTGGTCCTGAGAAAAGTCTGCAGCACTCACCTCCTCAACGCGCTCTACTTCACGATAGACGCACGTGCTTCCCGCCGCTCTTGAAGTCCAGCCTCGGCAGTCTAAACGTTAAACGGTACGACACGACGGAGTGGCGCTAGTGTCCATTTGATAAACAGCGTCGTGCAGCCGCGAGCAGAGTACACACCTGAGGGACCGCAGCCGAAAACTTTGGGTTGCTCGAAACGCCGAAGATCCAATCGAGAAAGCCTTGGTTGGTAGAAAGGTTGGTTTATCCGTCAAGGAGAAATTCTATGCGTCAATTTCTAAGCATAAATACACAAAGTGAAAACAAGTTCCTTAACGCATACAGTGCGGGGTTTAACGGATATTACAAGCAAAATACATGATAACGGATAGGGAAGTTGGCGTCGTCGTCGCATATTACGGTTACTAAGAGTAAAACAAGGAGTAAGAGTTATTTTAAGAGTTGCTTTTCCGATAGTGTAATAGCCGACGAGACGTAGAAAACTGCGAATTCCCCTTTTAGTGGTCGGCCGCGGGAACTCCTTTATGGCTGCCACCTTAGCTTCTACGGGACGTCGTCTCGTTGTCTGCCCAATTTCGTGACCCAGATACGCCACGGTTGATTTTCCCCGATGACACTTCTCGGCTTTGACGACCAAGCCGGCTTCCCGAAAACGGCGCAGTATTTCGCTCAGGTGTTCTGAATGAGCGTTCCAGTCGTCGGAAAACACTGCAACGTCATCGAGGTAAGGAACAACGAAATTTTCTGTTTCCTGTAGTACCTGATCCATTAACTCGGAGAAACACTAAGGTGCATTCTTCAGACCGATGCTTAACACCTGTGGGAGAAAAGTACCCATTAGCGTGATAAACACGGCCAGTTCCTTTGCCCTTTCAGTAAGCGGGACCTGCCAATATCCCCGAATTAGATCGAACGTGGATATGTACTTGGCGCGGCTTACGCTTTCAACCCGTTCCTCTATATTCGGTTGACCTTCCGTTATGTCATTAAGTTTGCGGTAGTCTATGCACGGTCGAGGTTGTTTTCCATGCACTTCAACCAGAAACATTGCCGAAGCGTAAGTACTCTGTCCTGGCTTTGTCACTCCCATCTCGAGCATCTTCTTTTCTAAAATCTCGCGCTGTCGCGGAGACATGCGGTACGGTTTCGAACGAACCGGGGTGCCTGCGGCTAACTCGATGTCGTGAGTCATTAGAGTAGTTCTCCCGGGCCGTTCTGCAAAACAGTCTTGATAATTTCTGATCAGGTTCTGCAGATCGTGGCGTTGTTCGGCTGTGAGCTCAGTTGGCGTTGTTATGATTTCAAATATTTCGTGCGCCTAACGAGCGTTGGCATCTCCCCACGCGGGCAACTCAATCACCGCTTCTTGCGGACAGTTCAACGTCATGCTCACTTGGCCGGCGCGTTCTACATAAAGCTTAGGCAGATTCGTGGCATGTCTTTACTTCCTTTCTGCGACCGGACATCCGAATCAAGTATTTAGTGTCTGAGAGCACTTGATCAACCACTCCGGGGCCTTCCCACTGCACATCTAGGCGGTTGTCCTTAGCTACTTTCAGGTACAAGACCCTATCGCCTACTTCGTATTTCTTCCTCCGAGCATTTCGGTCATGATAAGCCTTTGCTTTAGCCTGCGCTCGCAACATGTTCGTACGGACAAGTTCCTGTGTGCTGTTCGGACGCTCCAACAGTGTGGGCACATATTCTATACTACGGTTGGGTCGTCATTATCCGACTCCCACACTTCGCGCGCCATTCGCAGAGGAGATCGGAGGGTCATACGGAACACCGGCTCTGCCGGGCTAAACCCTGTGGATTCGTGATGGACAGACCGCAGTTCGAATATCGTCGCCGGTAAACACGCATCCCAATCCAATTTTCGCTGATAACACAGCGCGCGTAAAACCCTTTTTAAGTCGGAATGCCATTTCTCTAAGCTATTTGGTTGTGGATGATACACTGAACTAGGGACGACTTTGATGCCGCACTTTTCGTGGAAGATTGTAGTGAGAGCGCTCGTAAAAACCCTGGCCTGGTCACTCTGGACCTCTATTGGGAAACCAACGCGGGCAAACACACTTAACAACGCATCCACAACCTCCACGGAGTTTGCCTCCTTTAGGGCAACGGCTTACGGAATTTAGCGGCTGGACAAAGTATGGTCAATAGATACTTGTAGCTGGACACTGTTTTGGGAAGGGGACCGACGATATCTACAACGAGGCGCCGGAATGGTTCACTTATGATGGGTACGCCGACGAGCGGCGCCTTTGTCTTTTCATTTGGTTTTCCGGCCCTTTGACAAGCATCGCACGAGCGTACGAAGTTTTCGGCGTCCTTGAAACACATCGGCCAGTAGAACTTCTGCAATAGCCCGGCCTTCGTCTCACCGATATCGAGATGGCCCGCCCAAGAATTTTCGTGACACAGATGTAAAATGTCGGATTGATATTTTGATGGCATTACGATCTGATCCCAATTCCTGCCCTTTTTGCCGCGGTACGACCGATACACAAGCCGCTCTCTCTTGAAGAAACGAACGTAGTGGCACGAAACGCCTTCTGTAAAAGTTTCCTTTCCTATGTTCAACAAACTAGCTGCACCCTGCTTACTCCGAGCAAAGTCTCGTAGTTTCGGGAGGGCGCCGCGAGAAAATGCGGTGCTTTAGGAAGTGTCTTCATCTCTCTCGTCGCTGTCCATGGCAATGTCCGCGTCGGAAATTTCAACCTTACTCTTTTCAACTGTTCTAACTGTACCTCCAGGTGCCTTTTCTACTGCCCTTCTCTGCTCTCCACTCGAGCACGGTGCATCGTACTGAAGCTGGCCTGCGAGCTCTCGTGTTCTCGAACGCGTTAGAGATAATACTTCGCTGAATCTATCGCCTCTCTCTCGCAGCTGTTTTTTCGAACTGGTTGGAGAATAGATACGGAAAATGCACCGGAAGGTTGTTAGATACCGCAGCCTCGGTTTCCAACACGCCAAATGGGCCCTCGATACGAACCCTAGCCAGGGGAAGGCACACGCAGTTGTCCTCAGCTACTTGCCTAATCCAGGCGCACTCGCTGGAATACTCACTGCTCTTAACGAGGGACGGATGAATTACATCCATCGTGGCTCTGGTGTCTCGGGGTACGTTACAGTTTTTCCCATTTACGACCATTTAAGATTTCTCGCGTGTATGGTCTAAGCAACACCAAATTTTCATTCACATTTCTCACGCACGCGAACGTGAACCTGGGATTCCGACAGTTCCGCGAGAAGTGACCGCTTCTCTTACAGTTAAAACACGTTACATCCTTGCGAGCTGCGAATGCCCTTTTCTGTCTTTCGGCGCCTGCCCTACCTTCATAAGTTCTTTCGCCTCCATCGTTACCTCGCGTTGCTTTACGACGGACGTCTCACAGCCATTCACATTCGCGCCTCCTCGGCTGTTTTTGCGTCCTTTTTTCTTTATCCGCCTGTTCCACGGCTCGGATCTCTGTAGCGATCTCTCTCGCTCGCTTTCGCACCTTCTCGCACCATACCTATCGGCATACTCTGCGGTTTCTTCGCAGTGCGTACATCCTCTTTATCCTGAACCCACAATGGTATTTCGTCAGGTAACCACCTCAGAAACTGCTCCAGACAAATGCACTCAACTACGCTGTCGGGATCCCCGTATGACTCGGCGCATTTGATCATTCGACTAAATGTGCCCGCAAGGCATAAGCAAAATCAGCGTAACTCTGACTCTACCTTTTAGTCGCACTACGGAAGTGTTGACGAAAAGCCTCCATCGTCAACCGGTACTTCCCAAGCAGGTTCGCTTTTACAACAGTATAGTCCTCGGCCTCTTTCTGGTTAAGTCTAGCGACAACATCAGCAGCCTCACAGGGAAGCAATGTCAGCAGTCTTTGCCGCCACGTATCCTTCGAGAAGGCTTTCTTCTCGCAACATCACTCAAATTTGGCCAAATACAATCCTTTGTCTTCCCCCACTTTAAATGGTTGAATTAATTTGGACATCTTGAACGATACATTATCAGATGCTACACTGGCGGATCAACTATCCCTGCCACCAGAGTTTGCTTGCCTGGCCTGAAGCATCTCTGCCTCTTCTGCGACGCGTTCGAACTCAAGCCTCTTGATTTCCACTTCCCGATCCTTCCCGATCCTGTACGGCACGTGCGATAGCTTCTTCCTGAAGCCTCTTTTTCGCAAGGGCGTCCTCCCAGCATTCTGCGAGATCCTCATAGCTAAGCATCAAAGCCTCGATATCTCGGATCATATCCCGCTTCAAATTTTTCGCAGTCAACCCCAACTCCTGACACAAAAGTGCGAGCTCTGGTCTCCTCAAGCTCGACAGATCTAAAGCGCATTCAGTTAACCTCGTTGAACCCCGCAAAAGATTTAACAGCACTCGAAGCAAATCACCACATCTCTATGTCTAACGATCCTACATAATGATAAACGGAACGCAGCCAGGGACACGGACGAGGAAGTGCACAAACGAACTGCGTCCCTGGCTGCGTTCCGTTTATCATTATGTACAGTTACCAACTACCCCGCATTTCTACGCTCGTTCTAACGACCCTAACCTTAGATGTCTGGTGAACACAGTGAAGTACAAGTTGAACTCACCACAGTGAAGTCAGAAACTGTCTTGATTTCCTGGTTACTGCACCTGATGCTCTCATCACATTGGTCGTATTCCACCGCTGCCATCCAGTTGTTGCGGACATCGGGTCAGGACCCTCCGAGCGGGGACGAGCAGGAAAGAGGAGAGCGAGGTGACGGTGTTTATTACAGCATGGTGAGGAGAAGCGTATACGAAGAGGGGAGTCAAGTTCTGTAGATCACATAAACAAAATACAGAAGCCGACACTGAAGATTTTTGTTTAAGTTTAATTTGTACAAGCTTTCACGTGGAGGTTCACGCTTCCTCAGGTACAAAGTGCACTTACAGGTGCAGGTACACTTTGTACCTGAGGAAGCGTGGACCTCCACGCGAAAGCTTCTACAAATTAGACTTAAACAAAAATCTTCAGTGTCGGCTTCTGTATCTTGTTCATGGTGAGGAGTCAAAAACATAGGAAGGGTGGCAGCATTGAAGAAAGACGAAAAGGAGGCGCCCCAGCGGCTCTTCGATAGTAGAGAGAAGCGTGGGGCAAGTGACGTCAGGATAAGAGGTGAGCTGTAGCTTCTTTGGAGCCATGCGAGGGTCACGTTACCTGAATAGCCAATAAGATCGCTTTGCACACGCCACCTTGGGGGCCCCTTCGGCGCGCTACCACCACACCTCTCCAAGTATTCCGAAACTATACGTTGGGGGCTCCCATAGAGATGTATGTAACCGAAACCGGGGAAGGCGAGCGGTGATGTAACTGGAGTGACCCCATATCTCGGCTTCACTTCTCAGAGCAATAGGGCTCCTCCTCTTTTTCCTTCCTCCATGGGTGGCAGCGTCTCGACGATGTCGCTTGACAGCACCGTATGACTGTGGCCAATCCAGTTCAGTTTGGTTCACTGAAGCGTTCAAAAGATTCGTTCTTTCGTTCACCTTTCCGTGACGTCATAACATCATGTGACCGACCCCTACGGCAAGGACGGCGGCCAGCTTGCTGAAGTCACGTGAAATTCCTCCGGAGTGCCATGCCGGCGGATTTCGGAATACGGCGCCTGGTACCTGATTGTGCATGTGTTCTGGATCTTTTGCTTTCTTCTTTCTTTCTTTTTTGTAACGGCAGCTACATCTACACCATTCAGACTGTTACTAGCATGGGAGCGGAAATAATGAGTGAGGCAGAAACGGCGGCAGCTACTTATGTGCAGGGTTGTAGACAGTAACTGAGTAAGAGATGTCAGTTTGTGGGTTGGAGCCTCAGAACTGAAGGGCAAGTGTGTTCCATGATGGTGTTCGTTCAACGCAATACCGCGCTAAATTTGAGAGTCGCATGCCGATCATATTGGTCATATGTTGCGATAAGTAACAAGCTAATGTGTATTTATGGGACCGTCTTTCGCTGTCGTGAAGAAAATAAACAATTCATTCCGCTGCACTGTAATTATCTCGTAGTTTGCATTTGCTTCAGTCCACTTTCGGCTTGCTTCCGCCTCTCGGCATAGCTTTCGTTGGTCACGTAAAATCTTGTTCATGGTTCCTTTTTGGTTCCCTTCATAGTCTACGGGAAACAGCGACGCTCACTGCGACCTGTTAGTAAAAAACGAAAGCCAGCTGCGATCGAGCGAAGAACGAACAATGTCCGTTTTTGTGGTTCCCGCTCGAGATAGTGTTTCCGCCGTTCCCTGCGGTCAGTTGGGTCAAACTGCCCTGAAATCACCGTCAAACAGAGGCCGCCCAAGGTAAATATAAATGGTAGCGAAGGCGGGAAAAAATACGAAATCTGTGTTAGCAACCGTGCGCCCTTCGTGATACACATGCGAGCGTGGTTGTTGAGTGGCAAACTTCGAAGGTAAACAAAAATAATTTAATCGGAGGCGCGAATGATGTCCGTACTAATACAATATGCATGTTTTTAATGTAGCAATTCGCGCGGTCTGCCAGTAATACGTAAGATTACAGACAGAGCCGAGTACTCTTCCGGTTCCTGTCGGTCTCCATGTTGTTAGCTACGAGTTTGCTGTACGTTGACTGCGCACTTTGTGACTGTTCATAGCCGTTTTCTTCTTCATCGTCGTCTTTTCGATTTCAAACCACCAAGTCCAACTTGGGACATTCCTCGGGGGAATGCCACATTTCAGGACAGTAGCCAGCTATTGCTTTATTTGAGTGTCAAGAATGTGGACAGTACTGACTTTGGAGCTGTCGGTTCCTCTTCCTGCCTTTGCGACGTTTGTGGGTGCGTGTGAGGAAGTCTTCAAAGCCAACGTTAAGAGATTCCTCACCTCCCAAGGGGTCAGGTCCAAGCTGTGTGAAGCGTTGGACATACTTGTGCCAAAGACATTGAGTTTGTGTTTTTCATCCGTGTATGATGATCTATTTCACTTTTTTCTGAGGGTACGACTGTTCTGGTTTGCACGAGAAAGGAATAAGGAAGTACGAAGTAGTACGTTACGTCAGAAGGCACTGCAGCAGGCAGCGAGACTAAGTTCGTAATCTCTGCACGTTGTTGTGATGTAACCAGAAGTTTTCTTTCCATGCAAAGGGATATGCATGGTTCTGTTGTCTATCCAGTGCTTTCAGTTGTAACCTAGATTACACATGATCTCTTGTAATTCTTTCATTCCTGTGAAGCATACGATTTGTCAAAGTGCACTTTTGCACATAACAAGTATAGTTGACACTTCACATATAGTAACACAGTATAGTTCCTTACTGTGTTATTTGTATTTTGACAGCCATGCAGAGCTCAGTACTCTGTGCTGCCAATTATTTATATGTTTAGCGTTTGTACACCTGTGTAAATAGATACCTAGCATACATTTTCTATTTTGAATCTTCAGCGGTTTGCCTATTCTTTGATACGTATTAAGTGTATACCTGTGTACATAGATCCCTAGCAGGTAATTTTATATTTTGAATCCTGCGCTGAGTTCAGTAGTTGTGTGCAAGAATGTAGGAGCAGTTATGTGCAGGGCTAAGAACCTGGTGCAGCTTGCAAATCTACACCACATGGAAAAATGTGCACAAAATAGCAGAAGCACAGAACATTGTCGATGCTTTGACATTCCTTTAATACAAAAATGCTGTTGTAATCAAAGTAGAAGTAGTCATCAGCACGGTGTGTACACACTGAACAAGGTTGTCATTGCTGGAAGCTGATACTGTTGTGCCTGTTTTGCAAGATAAAGTATCACAGACTTCTAAAATGAGCTAATGGACTTGTGCCTTCTGATTCCCCCATAGCATTCGTTACAGTGCCAAAAACTGTGGGCAGACATAGCACCACACAGTATGCAAATATCATATAATGTGATCTTCAAGTGCAAATATGTTCACTTCCACCTTCTTTGTACGAGAGATATGTGGAAAGTTCCAGATGTACATGAGGACAGCTATAGCAGCATGCATTGGACATTAATGTCCTGGGCCCCACCTGTGTTTGCTGGAATTTGTACATTATCGTGCATTGTATATATTCGTGCTTATGCAGTACATGGACTGTCATACTGGTTATTTTGCGCAGTATTCTGTCGTGGGTATTTATGATGAAAGATGGAAGTCACTGAAAAGTCTCTGTGTTCCAGCCTCAGAACATCATTTGTCTCATGTGGGTATTTATCCTGTTTACAACGGCATGGCGAATTTACCTGTGGTAAAAGAGAGCAAGCCCCCACCTGGTCTCCTGTATCCTTTGTTGCACGCATGTCGCTAGTGTTGATTCTTCTCTGTTTACAAATAGTTTGAGTTTTTGCTCACGGATTTGCTTTCAACAGCGGTTCTGACATTCCTCGGCTCGACATCGCGATGGAACGCACGCGCAGCACGAGCGCCCGCCCCGCGCTATACGTAATGGTTACGTACCAGGTGACGTCATTATGACGGAATTCGTAGTTTGCCCCGCAACGGATGGATGGCGCTGACGGTCTTTATCATGGCCGCCCTTGAAGACGTTGTGGCCAATGCAAGCTTCGCTACCATCTATATTTACCTTGGGCCGCCTCCCTGTTGTGGAACCTGGTTGCCAGACCAGAAACACGTTGCACACTCAAGAGGGACAAAGCGAGGTAGTTGGTACAAGTCGATATCGGATTACTGCAGGAATAGACAGGGACAAGGAGTTAGAAGACATTCTGCAGGTGGTTTGTCTCTTTTATGTCCGAACTCCTTGTCCCCGTCTATTCGTCTATTGCTGCAGTAAGTCGATATGAACGTTGCTCACTGTCGGCGGAGTATCCGCGTAAAGGACGTTTCTCAAAGTATTTCCCAGTAAACGCATCAGATACAGTACCTGGCTTGAATTTAATTCCTCAGGGGAGGAGTGTATATATGCACTCTCTATGTACTCTAGGGAACACTGCACTGTGTGGTAGACAATATAATACCTAAACACGAAACACATTTTTAAAACTGCTGGAGCGCCTACAAAAAGAAGAATATTTACTTTCATTTGAGGCAGATGTTCGAACAATACAGCGGCGCTTATGTAGCATTGAGTGGACTATTTTATTCATGCAATATGACGTGACGGTATGTCAAGATACTGTGAAACCCTTATTGTTTGCAGGCTCTTCGTTTTTGCAAAGTTTGCAAATTTTAAAGGCACAGAATGTGTGCAGTAACATATGACACTTAAAAGCATTTGCTGGAAGCAAAGTGTACATTGTGCAGGTTACTGCTAATCATCTGAACTGTTTCAAAGCAGTCTGTTTTAACCATTTTCAGGGTGTCTTCCAAACTGCACCTTTCAAATTCCCTGACATTTCCATGTTTTCACAGATTTTTTCAAGCAAATTTCCTGACCAAAACAAAAGGGAACTTGGTGCCTGCTGCTACATTTTCATTTTTTTTTTCGGCGGCTTTTTGGAAAAATCCTTGACAATTCCCAGTTTTCCAGGTTGGTGGGCACCCTGAGTGTACTCCATCAGGCTGTAGTTGCATTAAATGCAGTTGATAAGCATGTGAATCCGTGTTTTAGGAGGGTGCAGCGGCTAGTCGTGTTTTTTATGCACTTGGTGTGTTTAGACGCCCTTTGTGAATTGTGGGGCGTGGTAAGGAATCGGAAATCTGTGCGTGTTGGGGTGAGGAATTAGATCTGAATAAGAGGAATATAAGATAATTGTGTGCGATGAGTGAAAACACACTACACACTACATTTTCCGAGTTGTCTGTGGGCTTATAAATATGTACCAATGAGTCAGTCAGATGATAATAATACCTTTTCCCTGGTTATATGATGTGTGTCTTGGCTTGATCTTGAAATGACTTGGACCATGTAGTATTCTCATATCATTATGACTGTGTATACATGGGACATACTGCTAAGGATATAATTGGTTACCAATTTAAGGCTGCGGTCCCGTTCATCCCGTGAAAACGGCCATTTTCCGCGCAGGATGTCTCCGCAGGTGTGCGTCTGTTTGTTAAGATATTGGTTTGATTGGAGAGCTGGTTCCTTTGGCTATGGTGACCAAGAACCCCTTTTTTGATAGGGCTCTCGACAGCGGACCTACAGGACCGAGAGTAACCGCCGTATTCTTGAACAGGCCTCGACTCGACGCTCCGCCTCGACTCCAACGAGTGGAGGAAAGTGCGCTGCTCCACTCGAAGAGCCCATGCGTTTCATGAACCCGCTTCGGGGATTCCTCCGCCAAGGCGCTCCTCGAGAAACCGTCCTCGAATAAAGCTCTAGTCTTGTCCCCAGCCGTCTTTCGGGACCACTCGAAAATGTTAATTATCGTGCTTAGAACACACTTATGGCATGAAAAATAAATGTAATTCTTTACTTTATTTCGACCAACGTGCATTACAAATACAAACACAAAGGTCTTCAAGTGTTTGAAGAAGGGTGCAGGTGTTTCGAACAGGGAAACAGACTGATAGGTTTCCTAGTTTTCTGGTCTGGCAATTACAACAACAACAACGGCAGCAGCTAGCTTAATGGCATGGTCACCTCGTATCAAATAATATGAAAGATGATGTCACTGCTTGTCACTCTTCTATTATGTTACAATATGTGGCGTGAATGACTGTTTGTTAGCGGATGGGCACGTTTACCCAACGCCTTGAGGGTAGCTATAAACAATCAAACAAACAAAACAGATTTTACAACAACATCCCGAGCAAAGAATCGGAGAGACCATTCTTGGGGAGTCACCGCGAGCATGTCGTACGAACTTTTATGGCCCTCATTCGCGCTCTGCCTAAACGGTGGAGCCTGTTATCCCACCCAACAAACGGAATTCGTACTATTGGAACAACAACACACACACACAAAAAAAATCATGACTATGACCTGGGGTGACACTATTGCGACATCTCCCAAAAACCCTAAAAAAGGGGGAGGGATGCGACAGAACTCTCGCGACCGTTTGAGACGAAAGATGAACGCTTTGCCGCTTTGTCTTCGACTGCAAAAAAAATATGAAAAAGTAAAGAAAACGAGAAAAAAAAACATGAATGGAAGATTTGTTGAGCCGTTGCGGTAATAGCTGGAGCAGGGGTGGGGCTAGCTTGATACAGTATAAAGATTACGGAAAAACATTGAGGACGCAGATCAGATGTTTATTTTTTTTAGATGTCCAGTCACTGCACTGTTTCTTTTTTTGCACCACTTTTTGCATGAAAACATCCTTCAAACACACCTTCTTTGTGCTAAATAGCGCGACAGAAGTAACATTTATTACACCTTGTCTTGAAAAGTGTGCTTGCGAGAAGGTGTGGGATTTTGTCCACAACGCGGCACACCGTCGTTTCTGACACATTCACAATGTCTCCCGTGGCAGTTCGAAAGGTCCTAACGCCATAAAATCACATGTCGACGTGCAGCTGTAGCACAGGAGGTAGAGGCAGCCCACGATTGCACACATTTTCCTCCAGCGGCAATATATCCAAAAGGCTTCGTACGGTTGTCTTCATGAAGCGGTACCGTATACCATATGAGGAACTCGTGATCATCAAAATGGTCAAAAGGAGTTTGATGGCCCCTTATTGAACGTTGTCGCTCAGTGGTAATGTTGTCAGCACGGTTGTCTTCATGAAGCGGTACCGTATACCATATGAGGAACTCGTGATCATCAAAATGGTCAAAAGGAGTTTGATGGCCCCTTATTGAACGTTGTCGCTCAGTGGTAATGTTGTCAGCAGAGAAGGCCATCGTGGCACAAAACGCAGTCGATGGACGCAGCCAACGACCTGTCTTCCGCAATGACACCAGCCAAACTCGAGTTGAGGAGCGTTCTCGAAGTAGCACCGATGCTACCTCGAGATTTTCGAGGAATGCGCGGAGGAATTCCTCCACTCGAGGAGCGTTTCGAGTCAACGTCGATTTATGAAGCGCAAAACCGGCCTCGAGGAGCAGCTCGAGTCGAGTTTCGAGTCGAGGCTCGTTCAAGAATACGGCGGTAAGACAATGTCCTCGAAAATTGCTGTTTATCCCAGCAAGATATTGCGAAAACAAAATAAGGTAGCAGTGTCCAACCATTTGCAGCGTGTTCTTTCGTCCTTTTTGAAAGGTGCTCAAGGGCGATATTTCTGACATGTGGTAATAATAATTTGTAATGGCTTTGGGAAGAGTATGAATAATAGCATTTTTCAACTGGTCGCTGTTGACTGTTCTGCGATTCCGCGGCAGGCAAGAAGAACACCAGAGACGTAGAAGTACGCGTACAATCAGTTCTAGAAATTCCACAATAATCGGCACATTTACAATGGAGATATGACGCCCCACAATACACGCGCTGGCGACCCATGAAACCGAAACTGCTGTACACCGTCTCCCGCCATCTACTGTAATGATTTGCAACCACTCGTGATTGCAGTTCCAGAGATTCTGGGGAGATGGAGGGTTCTGGAGAGTGGGAGATGGCTCTGTAAACCGGAAACGGCCGTGGATCGGTTTCTCTCGGCCCTGTGGCGTTTTCATGCCTTCACCGTGTGTTCGGCGTATGTACGTTGACCGCGTTCCTTTGCGTTGAGAGCTTTGTGTCTGTAGCTTTGGTATCGCCGTCAATATTAGTTGGCTCGGATACATCTAGTGAAACGATGACTCCAAGGGACGAGAATAAAAAAAAAAAAAAAGCCAAGGCGCGTATATCGTCGAAAGTCCTGCCGTCGACACTGCCTTCATCTTCGACGGTAAGCCTCATTGCTATCTCTCATCAGATTTCTCTAAACGGACCACGTGCAGAAGCAACGCACATTGTGCGAGATTGAAAAAAGGAAAAGAAGTGAACAAACGACTTATTTTTTCTTCTAGTTTCAAGACTGAAAAGGCAGTATCCAACAACCGACCGTCAGGCACTGCACAAGTGAGGTCTGTTGATGTCGACAGCATCGACTGCATGGCGGATGTGGGGTTGATTTGATTTGATTTTATTTTGTCTTTTCTTCAAGGTAAAAAGTCACAAAAACTGAGTGGTCCCTTAGCAGAGGCTAGTGATGGGTCCACTAAAGACGTTCATCAATGACATTGGCAACAGTGCCAGCAAAAAAAAAAAAGAAAGAAATGTCTAGAAAAATCACTGTAAAATACAGCACATAACCACAGAATACAGCATGTAACCACAAAATACAGTCACTGTAAAATAGAACGACCATTGGTCGTAATCGGCATATTACGAATTTACGATATATGTACTCGATCCTCCTACAGAATGAAGTCCTGTAATGACTTTGAGAACAGCTGGGTGTTTCTTACCTCTATCGGCAACTGGTTCCAAATGCGCACTCCCAAATGCTGAAGAGTCCTGGTACCATAGACATTTTTTGCACTTGAAATGATAAGCTTTTTATCTGTTTGCATCCTGGTTGGTCTACGCGGTTGCTGCAAGCTGGAGACGTCAATTGGTATGTTGTTTCTGATTACGTTATTCATTATTTGAGCCCATCGCTGAACCACTAACTGCTCCAAAGTTAGAAAATGCAGGGTATTGAAAAGCACATTGGACGGGGAACGGTTATTGGTACCTGTTATAATCCTAACCGCACGTTTCTGTAACGTTATTAGTACCCTTAGATATGTGTGGTATGTACTACCCCATGTTTCCAAACAGTTAGGTGAGGTGACTCTGTATAAAAGAAAAAGTACAACAGTTTCATTATGTGCAGTGGAAATATGTGCCTACACTTGATGAGTAAATGACAGCCATATGCCAATTTTCTTCTAAATGATTCTAGAGGGTGTCCACGCTAATTGTGAACAGATTTTTTTAAAAATATATATAACACTTTTTCCAAGATGAAATCAATTGCAATATAGCATATGCTGAAGGGCACTCCCTAGCAGGGCATTAGCAAAGTCCAAAGGCAATGTCTTAATTAACTTTCATTAATTAACTTTTTAATTATAAAAGCTACAAAGTTGTCCCAATGAGAACATCTGTTCCTTTCGGTCACCTGATATCGCAGCCGTTTTCAGAACAAAAATCCGTTCGATAGATCGCCCGCAAAAAATTCGTGAAGGAACGCCATTTTTTTCTTTATTTTGTTCATTGCGCTTCTTAGAAAACGCGTATTTCCTTCATCCCCAATGGGAGAGGGGGAAGGAGCACAGTGCCGCCTCATGCGTCGAAGATGAGCTTTAACTTGCGGAAACAAAACAAAAACCAATGTATCGGGTGACTCTATCGGAACTGGCCTTACCTTGGGTTGCATTTTCTGTTTCCTTATAATCTTTTTCCAGGACGCGAAAGGCGATAGTGTGCTCTTTCTCCCTCTCACATTGGGGGTGAAAGAAAGACGCGTCTTCTAAGAAGCGCAATGAACAAAATAAAGAAAAAATGGCGTTCCTTCACGAATTTTTTGCGGGCGATCTATCGAACGGATTTTTGTTCTGAAAACGGCTACGATATCAGGTGACCGAAAGGAACAGATGTTCTCATTGGGACAACTTTGTAGCTTTTATAATTAAAAAGTTAATTAATGAAAGTTAATTAAGACATTGTCTTTGGACTTTGCTAATGCCCTGCTAGGGAGTGCCCTTTAGCATATGCTATATTGCAATTGATTTCATCTTGGAAAAAGTGTTATATATATTTTTAAAAAAATCTGTTCACAATTAGCGTGGACACCCTGTATATGTGCCTTCGAACACAGTGTGTTATCAAGTATTATGCCCAGGTACCGAACCTGAGTGCATCACTAGACTTGCAGTACGGAGAATCATGGCAAAGCGTTGTGTGGAAATCCATAACAAGCAAGAGCCCATGTGCATCACTAAAGCAGTTCATTGCCAAGAGAGAAACGGCAAAGAAGAAAGCAGGCATGAGGAAGCGGAAGTTACTGGAAGGGTTTGATGGCGCTGCTGCACCAAAAAAGGAAGAGAGCAACGGATCCTACCTCTAATGCACACTATGGGGACAGCTCCCAAGAACCAGATATGCCACCAGAGCAGTATGAAGAGAAGGTATCAGCACTGCTATCCAGCCAGCTTGTAGGAGTCCAAGAGAGAGAAAACATTGAAGCCCGCACTGAAGGTCAAGCAGCAAATATGGCATGGGCACAAGAGCGCAGAAATCGGTTGACGTCTTCCAACTTTGGTAAAGTCTGCGAGCGACGAAGCATCACTATCAGCGGTAACTTGGTCAGACAAATTTTGTATCCTAAGCCATTTTCTATAGCAGCTACAGAGTACGGGAAGCAAAACGAGGACGTCACCATAAGGTTGTATGAAACCGAACCGAAATGCACTGTGCAAAAGTGTGGTCTGTTCGTTGACATTGAGCACGGCTTGTTGGCTGCATCTCCTGATGGCCTTTTGGAGGAAGATGTTATTGTAGAAGTGAAATGTCCCACATCAAAGAAAACCTTGGCACCTGAAGACTCAACAAAAGCCAGAAATACACGGAAGTACCAGGCAAAGCAACCTTGTGTAAAGGACATGACTACTACTACTATCAGGTTCAAGGGCAACTGCATATTACTGGACGTTCCTTCTGTGATTTCATTGTTTACACCCAGCAGGGCATTCACGTTGAGAGGATCAACAGAGACGACGAATTCTGGGCAACTAAAATGAAATATGCGCTTGTCTTGTTCTACACAGAATGTATAATGCCAGAAATTGTCGACCCCCGAGAGAGCAACATGCCCCTGAGGGAGCCTGAACGTATCCTGAATGCCACCGAGGAACACAAAGAGAATCTCAGAAGAAATGCAGATAAGAAGCTAGCAAGGAAATCGCACTGTCCACTAACCGTCATCGGAAACTAAACAGCCACGTCACAGGCGGTGGAGCTGTTCCAAGCCCAGATATCCAACAGCAGCCTCACAGGCACCAAAGTTGTTACAACATTGTCCTGGCACCTCACGGGGTAAGCATAGCCATCATCCAACAGCAGCCTCACAGGCACCAAAACTATTGCACCGCTGTCCTGCCACCTCACAGGGAATGCAACGTTCTTCCTCTGTGACCGCATAGGTCTTTGTGCAGCAATGCAACAGCAGCCTCATAGGCAACATTGCTGTTGCAACGTTCTCCCTCTGCGACCTCATAGGTCTGTTTAGGGCAATCCAACAGCAGCCTCATAGGCAGCACAGCTGTGTCTACCATCTTCCACAATCCCATAGGTCTAAGCAAAATTAGCAAAGGCATTCAACAGCTACCTCAATACTGCTGTTACACATTTCTCTCTTTCAACACGTCCTTAGCAGTATCGAGCAACTTTCATTCCAGATGGGCAAACCAGCAATGAGAGGCATTACAGGGTCCTTGCCCCGCTTTATATTGTTCTGGGCATCACTTGTAAATACACAGACCGTGGAGTCAGTACCGAGACTCAGTGGGACAAGACTAATGCGTCAAATTGCATACGTTGCGCCTTGTGACACATCACAAGTTCCAAGGAATTTGTCGTGGAAGCGCCACATAGACGTCATTGAACAGAAAGTCCAACGCTGGGTCAACGTGATTCGTCACTTCGCAGGTATGAGATGGGGGCGAGACGAGAAGGATCTCCTCATGCTGCACAATGCCCTGGTTCGTGGCTCAGTGATGTACAGCCTTCCCGTCCTACACGGACTTCCTCAGACACTGATTCAAAGGATTCGAGCCATGCTAGCGCGCAGCCTTCGGGTATGTCTTGGGGTCCCACGAGGCGCTGAAACCCGTCTAGTAGTGGCTGAGGCCAGGGACATCCCCATTGAGGTTCTCCGTACTCGGGAAACTGCACGCCACTATCTGCGTCTACGTGCCCATCATAACCGTCACACTCTGATTCGCAAGCTTTACGCTAGACGGAACGCGACGGTTCATGCTGCTGTGACATCATTCAGACCTCATATCCCCAAATTCATAGTCGACCAGACGGCACCCAAAGTGCCTCCATGGACGTTGCCATCGCCGTCTGTCACTGTCTCCATCCCCGGTCTCAAGAACAACAAAAAGAACTATCCTGATTTTATTCTTAGGCAACTTACCCTTGACTTCGTCGAGGCTCAATACCGCAACAGTACCGCTGTATACACGGATGGATCGTCGACCAGGGACACTTCATCTTCAGCCTTTGCCATTCCATCACAGTCTGTTACACGTGGGTGTCGTCTATCTCACCGTACCTCATCGACATCCGCTGAACTTTATGCTATCTTGTTATTTTTGACATATGCGGAAGACTGTGAACCGCGGCACTGGGTAATTTACACAGACTCCAAAGCAGCTCTCCTGTGCATTACAAACATGGGCATCCGCGGTTCCCTTGCCTCAGTGGTCATAGACATCCTGTGCGCCCTGAAGTCCCTACAAGATCGCTCCCACTACGTTGCCTTTCAGTGGGTTCCAGGGCATTGCGGAATAACTGGGAACCACGAGGCCGACGCTGCCGCTGCCGCTGCACACCAACAACGACCTTCTATGCCCATTATACTCTCGAGAGGAGACAGAAGGTCCCTCCTCAGGCATTTGTCCGATTCCTGGTCTACCCTACAGTGGCAACACGACATTCCAACTATGTCCTCTTTGGGAAATGTAGACCCAACGCTGCCATACCGACTGCCTGCAAAGCTTCCTCGTCCTCTGAAGTCACTCATCCACAGGCTACGTCTGAATGTGGCCTTCACTCCGTCCTATCGATACCAGCTAGGCTGTGAGGCTAGCCCTATGTGCAACGAGTGTGGCGTACTTGCCAACGTTGAGCACATACTCCTCCGCTGCCGGACCTATGTCAACGAGAGGCGTACACTGCAGTCGCAGCTTGCCACCCTTGGCTGCCGCCCCTTCAACTTGTCGACCATCCTCGGCCCTTGAGACACCGCAGCCGACTCCAGGGCGGCCTTACGTCACGTGGTTGACTTCTTTGAGGCGACAGGCCTAAAGGACTCACTATGACCCCTGCAGCGCCCTCGGACACTCCCACCACCACATTCACGTCCAGCATCGTCATCGCCACTTCGATCATTCCCGTCATCTCTCATCGTCATCACTGATCATTGTCACCACTCATATTAGACCCCTAGCTATGGGGTAGCGTTCCACTCCTAGAGTGGAAAACCTCCCCACTTCATCATCACAATATATATGTTGTTGTTGTTGTTTCATGAAATGCAAGTTTTCTCTCTTCCTCTACCTGGAATCCCTCATAGTTCGAGCTACTGTCCGAAATCTTCTTTGGTACAGCTTGAAATAAAATGTCAGGTGAGAAATCTGGTGAGAAATCTGTGTCCGTCAAAATTTCTCTTGTTAAAAGTTTGTGTCACATGGTCCTGAAGAAGAGTGCTCGTGATGCCCCTCATCCAAATGTTTAGGTGAGAAAAGAGTATGTATGTATGTATATCTTAGTATTTATTTATTTATTTACCCTCAGGGCTACAGCATTAAAGAATTATGAATACAATACTGACGTGAGTCACGGTGTGTCTGGGACTTTATTCCATGTCATTTGGAAAATACAGAGGTTGCTCACAAGACATTGTACTTGCTCTAATGAGACACATGACATTGTTCTTGATTGTCTCTGACCTGGCATTGTGTGCTCAATGTTCGCACTTCCTTTTTTATTATTTTTGATACTCATTCCAGAAACAAGAATACTGCTGTTGCAAGCTGAATCGAAATAGATCAAGGTAGAATTGACAGAAATGTTCTTTGTTGTCAATGGCTGTTAGAATACATATATATACACACAAACTATATATTCAGCTGCCTCTAAAGACTTCAAATCATCATGGTTCATAATGACCATGTATAATGCAAGATCAGGTAGCAATCAAAGTGTTACCCGTTCTGTTTGAATACTTTGTGTGCCCTGACCGAGGAGCATGCACTTACACAGCAATCCTAAAAAGCTATTACGTAGTCTTTTCTCATTTTATGCTGTATGTCGGAGAAGTGCTTTTTGCTTCTGGAAAAAAAAGGAAAAAGAAACGAGAGAGAAAGATGTGTGGTGATGTCAAGAAATCAAATTTATTAGCACGAGAACAAGAAATCGAAACATTAGAAACTGCTCAAGTTACTTGAGTATGATCATACTGACCCAGAGTGAGGGACCCTGGCATTGGAACAAATGTGCGCCATACACTCCAGGTGTTTCAATAATCCTATTTTGCTGGAGAAAACACGCTACGGATCATATGTGTTTGGCCACATTTACCTGCAAAATAAATTTCGCTTTAGGAATTGAACTCCGAAATTTGCGAAGCCAGCGTAACATGTTCTGCCATGTTGCCGCCCCCCCCCCATTTGTCACATTTCATTATAAGACTTTTACGTTGGTACCATCCAGCTATTCCACAGATGAAAAAAAAAGGGGGGATCAGCAACCCTGCATGGTTCTAGATCCCCCTCTTTTTTTTTTCGAAACTACAAGCATGCCGGAACCATGGTTTCGGTGTACTTGTAGTGGTAAAACAAGCAAGGTTTGGCACAAAGCGACAATTACCTGAAACAATGGTACAAAGGAATCGGAAAGTGGTCGGGTCACTGTTTCCGTGTCTCGACTGTATGACAGACACGAAACTGACCAACTTCCCAATAGTGCTTTCGCAAAAAGCGTCGGCCGCAGCCGACCCCGACTCTTGAGTTTTTGGAGAGTTGTAAAAAGAGAGAAAGAAAGCGAAGAAAGTGTGGGGTGAGTCACCACCACCTGTGATGAACCGCACATTTTCGCAAAATCCGCTTCTATGGTACGTTATGGGTACCTCCGTAGTCCAATTTATACACGGCTTCTCCACAAAGGGACAACAGACACGGCATCTTATCACCAAAAAGCCTGGTGGCATGGGGCTGACCAAACAGACTATGGCATTTTTTGATGGTAATTCCCCTTCGTTCCTCCTTCTCTCTCCCTCTCTGTTCTTTCGATCTTTTCCTTGTTTTTTTTTTTCTTTTTTTGCCTTTTCTCGTTTTCTCAAGCAAGTCGGCGTGTTTTTCAGGCAAGCTATTTCGGTTGTTGGATTTTTTTACATTGTACTTTCCCCTAGGTTACGTCCAGGCGATGTCGTAAATGCGTGAGTCAATCATATTCTGTGGTTGGTGTCAGGTTCTGCGGAAGAAACGGAAGTTGGGGAAGAACAGCAATCCAAAGGTGTGGAAGAGATAAAGAAGCGTGACCACAGAGAAGCTGCAATGGTGAAGGAGAGATTTTCCGAGTTTGAAGCATTACTTTTCACTTTTTTACCCGCATCAATTCTAAAACTGTAAAACGGGGTTTCAGCACAGGTATCCTATCAAATGCCGTAAAAAAATCTTGTTATCATCATATCATTCCCTCTGTGGAAAGTCAGTTTCTCCGTTTGAATGATGCTGGTTACCCCCATCACATGTTACTTGGTGCTTTAAATGTTTTGTTAAACACCTTGCTTCCTGGTTCACCTGAAACTAAGCCCTCTGTCCCCAAACGGGTGGTTTTACCTTTCTTTCACAAAGTGTCTCACAACTTGTTAGCCGTTGCGAAGAAGTTTCAAATCAACATCGTTTTCAAGAACAACTTCCGTCTTGACCTCCCTCACGCCTTTCGCCAAACCTCAAGTTTTTTGCAAGAATCACAAGAATAAATTTGTCCCCTGTTCTTCAAACGTTGTTTACCAGATCCCCTTAGCTTGTGGTTTCTGTTATATTGGTCAGACAAAACGTTGCTTAAATGATCGTTTGAGAGAGCATTCATTAAAAGAAAAAAAAGCTTCAAACTCGGAAATTGCAAAACATTTGGAAGAATGCTCAGATTGCTTCCCTCTATGGGATGAAACAATTGTAAAGGCATCCGAAGTGGACCCCCACAGAAGGCTTTTGAGAGAGACCCTTTTCATAACTTCCTGGGAACTGTGTCAGCAAACCTTCCGTAATCCTCGGTCCAACCTTGAACAGACTGCTCGTTTCCCCGAAATGAGCTCCTATTTTGTTCTCAACTGGTGTTCCCTTCCCTTCTGTTTGTATATATTTCTTGTTTGTGAAGTAAAATTTTCAGCTGTGTTTGAGACTTCGTGTTGTGTCTGTCCCTTCTTGTTCCCTAGTCTCGGGGTTTTTACATTATGCATCATCTTCACCAGCTCGCTTGCTTCCTAGCCATGTTTTCATTGTCATAAAAATATATACTTGCTTCAACGACGGCGGTGCTGATTCTTTCATTTGACACATATCTTGTGATTGGAACTACCTGTTGAATTGCTTGGCATGTATTTCCTGGAATAATCTCAGTGCCATTTGTGATTATATGAGTGAAGCATGGTTATCTTGTAGCCAAACATATTCTTCGTTCCTACAATTTTAGACAACCTCTATAATGACAAACAGTCTAACATCATTGCGTCTTCACACAGTCACCCCACACAAAATCATCAATATCTAAAAAGATTTAAATCAATATATGTACTATCTAAATATGAGTGATTTAACGTCTTTATGACCAGTACAAGACCATAAAATATTTCTTCGCTTGTATTGGAAAGTACTCAGCCAGCACCATAAAGGTGTTTGTACTAGTGCCACCATACTGAATGTGTAATGTGCAGAGGTGTGTGCATGTGGAGCTGCATTCCAGTGGTAGCAGCTGTCGTACTACATATCCTGCATTTTCCTTCTTACAGGAGTATACTGTGTATCAGCCCTGCAGGGGCAGCAAGCTGAAGAACAGAGCCACACCTTACGAAGAAGTTCTGGGGATTGTTGCTAAAACAGCAGAAGTGTAAGGGAACGTCTTACTTGGTAACCAGATACACTTAATGTACTTTGCAACTCTAAGATGTTGTTTTGATCTCTGCAGATTCAACAGAGTTCACAAATTTTTCCACCCTTTCGCTGTATGTACAATAAATGCTCGATCCTGCGCTCTATGACTTGTGTCACACATTACTGCATGACTTGCAATTCCATTAAAGGAAGACACACACAGTTACACATCCTACAGTGCTGTTCGCAAATTTGTGGGAATTAATGCACTGCACACTTCAACCAAAAGCCGACTCTCTCAGGTGGCCGTGAAAATTAAAGGAAAGAGCTGGCAACATAGCTGCCATTAAAATCCTTGTAAATTTTATGGCTACATTTTTTTGTAAGACACCGTAATTTTCACTGAAAAAAAAAAACAGCATTCTGGTTACATCAAAATTGCCGTAAATTTAACGGCTGTACTTCTCCCGAAGTTGCAGTAATTTTAACGGGAAAAGTCCGGCAACATAGCTGCCATTAAAATATTCGTACGGTGGGTTTTACGGTCGTTTCTTTACAGTTTACATATATGTTGTGCCCTGTGTGTTAGGCGTTTGTGCATCATGACTATGCACGCTCGTGATGGACATGCATCATTCGTGAAATGGATGTAATTTTCGAATAAAGGTATTTGTTTGTGATATTTATCGCACAGCGTAGCTTCCTGGGGCTGTTAATATATCATAGAGGAAGAGAGCCACTCCGACGGGTAGGCCTAAACGCCCTTAGGCCCCGACGGGTAGGCGCTCTCCGTTGCAAGCACCGCATGTGAGAGCGCGTGTACCTCTTAAATTTAAGAGGTACATTTTTTTTTAAAATGTACCTCTTGGCCAAGCGGTACTTAACTGTTACATGTGCGTTACCTGGTTTAGCGTGTTGACAAGGTGAATACGTAAATATTCTATAATGTCTGGCCAGATCTTGCCGCGAATGTCCATCTTTCTGCTACCCAACAAAGGGTGGGGTGCATTGACATAGCCGACTACTAAGAATTGGCAAGAAGACCGACAAATATGTTCCTAATAGTGCGAGATGTAACAGCTGCCGACGGTGGAATGTACAGATTCACAACAGTCAATACAGTACGACTCAAGCGCACTCTGCACTCTATGCAGTCAAATGGGTTACGTCGAGAGTGAATCATGCCGAGGTCAGGTCATTTCTAACGCACAGATTAGTTCCAGATGGAGATGTAATGTCCAATGTGTAGGTGATACATCGACTAAGTCTGAAGTCTTTGGGAACATATGCTTAGCAAATTCTCAGCACAGGTGTTTGATATCGAAGCAGGTAACTTATTCCGCACACCACACATGTTCCGCTCCATTATAGCCAGTGGCGTCTCTAGGAGGTGCGGAGGGTGCGGGCCGCACCGGGTGCTGCGCGGAGAGGGGTGCAGTCTCAGCGCTAAAGGCGAACCGACGACTAGCATTCACGCTCCAGCCTTCAGGTTGGCGCCGACAATGCAGCGTTTACCACTGCCGCTCACGGGTGCTGTCCACAAGCGGAAGACCCCTCAGGCGGACACCCAAGACGTCGAAGGCAGTGTAGGAAGTACGAGTAACTGGCAAGGACTCGGTAAAAGGGTAAAACTGGGAAGGCGTGACGTCCATCTCAAGGAGTAGAGCGTCAAGTCCTACATGTTAAAGAGGCTCAGGAGAAAACGACATCACGTACCGAGAAGCGAACAAGACGGGCACCGAGAAACAAGTGTTTGCGCACATAACCAAGGGCGCGCCTTCAGAGCATCATCATTTTTGCCTGGTGCAAAACTTCCAGGCTGGTCAGCCACTCGAAGGTTCCAGGCGGTACCTCGGTCGAAACTGTTCTGTGTCTGCGTTCTCCTTTCCCCCTCCCACCAGGCAACACACCTCGAACGCTTCCAGTCTGAATGAAGCAGTGTAAGCGACACACGGATTTGCGGTGATGTGATGTGAGATATACGTGGACTGCGTGATGTTCTTGTTGTCGTGGGGACGGGAAGAGGGGTGTCAGATGCTGTAGCCCCACCGGCAGACGCCGACCCTAGCGACGCCACTGATTATAGCAGCAGATTTATACGCTTGCTTCACTGCTTTGCAAAAAGAGGCTGACCGCTGCCAGAAGAGCTCTTACTTCAGGCAATTGGGCAGCACCCGGGAAAGCGGCGACGACAGCCTTCAAAGTTACAACAACCAGCATCGACAGTGTGTGAACATGTCATACCTGCTCTGACCGTCAAGCTCGAATGTCGCAACCCGCTGGACACTGCCGGCCGCCGCAGAGGACGTGGCGGCTGATAACGGGCTCCTTCCGCGTACGAAACATTAGGTGGAGGCCAAGGCAGCTGTTCGCAAGCAGTCTGTGCTCGCATTCAAATAAATTGTTGAGTCAGTGGAAGCCGTCACTGTGCTGCTGGTGAACATTGGTAGGAAGTGTCATGTGGGAAAGGTGACAGAGACACACGGGTTCACCTCGAAGGAGGTTAGCAGTCTTAGGCGTGGAACGGGCCGGTGGGACGCGAGCACTCGCTTGGGAATTGATGTCGGGGCTAGTAGGTCTTGGCATCACGATTATTTTTTTCTGGAGACAACGCGGATCCGAAGCTACCTGAGGACGTAATCAATGAGAATTGGCCGAGGCAGACCACCGTGAGGGACGACACAGACACGTAAGCTGCAAACGTCCAGAAATGAACTAGTTCAGATAACTCAAGGAAAAGAGATTGTGCCGCCAGGTATCGAACCTGGGTTTTCTACGCAGAAGACCCAGGTTCGATTCCAGGTGTCAGCACCACTTTTCCCTGGGTTGTTTGAATGCTACATGAGGGTCCTCGCAGTTTGCAGACCTAGGCTGCAGCTTCACTCTGCTGTCTGTTAGCACGTGCGGTCCACACATATCTTGCTCATAGTTGAACTCCGGCAGCTGCGAGCATATGACCAAACCGCTGTCATTTGAAGCACTGGACAGGCACCCAAAATACTGACGCACAGCGTAATCGGTGAAACCCAGTCTAACGTTGTGAAGAAGTTTAACGCTGGTCTTGAAGACAAACACCGATCTGCGGGGTGTACTTATCCTAACTATTTTCCGTTGGGATACCTCGGGCCTGTCGTCGGGCTGACACCACCTCTGAGCCCTCGAGGTAGTATGCAATTTCTTCGTTCGTATATGGCAGATGAACGCTGTTGATCTATCCCACGTTCGCAACATAGAACTATAGCAATGCTAACTTGTACACGCGCGCCCGTGACTGTTTCTTGGCCAAGCAAATTGACAACAGGCAACAACAACAACTACATGAATCACGATGGGATGAGGTGATTCACCGCAACAATTGCACAACAGGCAACACGAACAGGGTGTTGTATGGGGAATCGTGAAAGCAACCCTGGTGTACACGTATAAAAGAGCACTTCAATAAACGAGCCAGCCAGTCTGGCTTCAGCAGTCAACTCAAACGATGTCTTATTCATGGAGTCAGAAGTGATCTCCCTATCCGTGAGAGCGAAGCAAAGGGCGCGTCGAAACGCGACAGCCAAGTGCATATGAATGGAATTCCTCCCACCGCCAGAGCCGTTGATTCTACTGGAAAATGCAGAAAACTCGAAGAAATTCAAGCAACGGCTCCTGCTTTACCTGCAGGCAACGGAAAGAGGGTCCAGATCAAGTAAGCAAAAGAGTGCAATTTTTCTACACTTGGCGGGCCAGGATGCCATCGACGTGTTCAACACGTTCAAGCTTGGCGATGTGGAAAAAGAGGATTTTGACGCAGTGATGAAAAAGTTTGAAGAATATTGTACACCGAAGCGGAATGAGACATATGGACGCTATGTGTTTCGATGTCGCGTGCAAGCGGAGGGCGAACCTTTCGAAAGTTTCCTGAGGTACCTGCAGCTCAAGTCTCAAACATGCAATTTTGACAGTGTGCATGACTATGATCCGTGACCAGATCGTCTACGGCATTTGTGATAAAAAGATTCGAGATCGATTGCTGCGCGACAAGGACCACACTCTGGATCGAGCAGTCGAATTTCGTAAAGCAGCAGAACTTTTGAAGAAGCAAAATCAGCCGTGGGAGACTCCTGGGGAGAAAACAGTGGAGGCTGTCACCGGGAAACGAAACGGGAACAGGGACAAATGGAAGTTCTGTAACCGGTTTCACGCGCCGCGACAGTACCCTGCCTATGGTGAAACATGCAGAAAATGTGGCAAGCGCAACCACTTTGCGGTGTGCTGCAAACAGAAGGTCATACGTCAGATCCAGGATGAGAAGTCTGAAAGTGAATCAGAAGAAGGGGCAGTCGACGACGTGGCAATTCTCAATGTGAGAGCCTGCAGTTCTAAAGACGTTCAGGAATGGGTGGAAACGGCACGTGTTGGGGGTCGAGCTGTGGAGTTCAAGATTGACACTGGCTCCCAAGCCAACCTCCTGCACTCTTTGTATAAGAAGATAGGAAGTGACGAAGCAATCGGGGCAGATTGTTCCGCCCTTAGGAGCTACAGTGGCGACATGATCAAGAACCTGGGAACTGCGAGGATGACTACCGTGTGTCGTGACAAGGAACAGCATCTCGACTTTTTTGTAGTAAAGAAAGGACGCTGTGCGATTCTGGGTTTGCAAGCCTGTGAGCAGTTTGGAATGATTTCAAGAATTCTGAGTGTAACTGGCAATGGTGATTTGCGGGCGCAAGTTTTGGCTGAGTTTCCAGAAGTGTTTCGTAGAATTGTATGCTCACGCCGGCAATACAAGATCGTACTGAAGGAGGGGAGCGTGCCTGTTGTGCAGCCGGCCCGCAGAGTGCCATACGGATTAAAGCAACCGCTGCAGAGAGAGTTAGCACGCTTAGAACGAGCTGGCATAATCGCTAAGGTGGATGATCCAACTGATTGGGTGAGTACTCTTGTGGTTGTTCAGAAGTCAGACGGAAAGCTCCCACTCTGCATAGATCCGCGACATATTAATCGCTGTATCAAGCGCGAACAGCTTGAGATGCCGAGACATGAGGACATTGAGGCGGACTTAAAGGTCAGATATGCCGATTTTGAAGTGCCGCAGAACTGAGCGATACTCGCGCTGTGTGTTCATTACCGAACACTGAATATGTGTGCGAAATATCTTGCTCCAACTGTTCGTAGTTTTTTAGAAAACAGTTTTTTTAGTTCCCACGCCCGGCCGTCAGACCGTCGGCAAACCCTGCGCACGGGCGCACCGACGTCACTGCTCTCGGTTTATCTGTCTTTGGCTTGGCATGGACTCTTGGCTTGGCTGCTTGGCTTCTTTCGTTTCCTCCTCTGTGCATCGTACATAAGCGAACAGCTGTTATGTTGTTGCTAAGCCGGAAACAAAGCATGTGAATGTTTTTTTTTTTTTTTTTTGGCACAGCGTCGTTTGGAAAGTGCACTTCCTTGTTCTGACCTTGCCTTTTATGGGCTGGAGCGATATGATTCGTAAATATGCCACGGCGAAGTTGTCGAAGATGCGAGAGTGCTACGCTGTTAGAACAATTCATCGGTGCATTCAAGTGTTACCTATTATAAGCTGCCAAAAGACCAAGCAGTGCGAAGCTCTTGGCTGACAGTGGTGCCTGCTAATTTCCACTGCAAGGATTTCATCCACGAATGTTATCATAGGTTACGCGCGACTCCAGAGGCAATTTGGATTCTCGGCACGAAATCGTCTGATGAAAATCTGAGGTGCCCGACGCATAACATTTTGAACGTGCCACGGAGGATCAAGGCAAAAAACGAGAGCAAAAAATGGTAAGTCGAGGTTCAGATATAAAAAATAGCAAGCTTAATGAATCGATTGTGCAGCTGTCCTACTGCGCTTACTCTGATATAACCACGATTAACAACACAATAGTACTATTGATAATCTAACTTCTGAATTATCACAGGTGCACGCTGAAGGCGGAAATGAAGCATGATCTGGCTTGCATCTGGTCATGAAGAAATTGCTGACACGTTAGTTGCAGTCCACCTCCACCAACAGGTATGACAATGTGATGTTATAATTTGAGTATTCATCTATGTTCAACTTTTCATGTGCACTCGCATGCAGACATTTTGACACCACTTTTAAATCTGCCCTCAAAGTTACAACCTGTGCTTCCAGGGTGGAAAACAAAGATCGCCATTCCGGTTAGCTGCTATCTCCCAGTTCAAGCACTTTTGTGTCTGGACACTGGTTCCTGTGGATGGGCTGTTACAAGCTTTACTGTCCGATATGGAAGGTACGTTACATTAGTTCATTTAATTTATCTTTTGCACATATTTCTTACTGTTAGCTGGATTACTGTTGGACATACAATCTTTTGACACACCGAAGCTGATGTCGCCTCTGATAACATTTTAGAATTTTCAGTGCCATCAACGTCCATTGAGGAAGGTGCCTTTACTATCTGTGAATCTTCAACTGAAGAATAGCCCAGAATTCATGTTAACATTGTCTACTCTTATTAATTCACTGTCTGTTTTCTGAGAGCTAAGAAAAATGGAAACTTTTTATTTGTCACAACTTCACACTGGATACTGGTGTGGTACTGGCTTGACATGTAAGCTAAAATACCTGGATTCTACAATAATTGTGTTCAACTTGGTGCATTACCGTGGGCAATGCCACATTCACTACATTTTTAGTGGGTCCGGTGCACAAATACTGTCTGCATACTGCATACATACATACTGTTCGATAAGCAAAAATACCTGAGCAGTGCTGCGTATTTTTTTTACCCAAAGTCCATACTCTTACTGCAAAGTCACAGTACGTAGAACAGTAATGTGCAGGTATGCTGCGATAGAGATTCACAACAGAAAGAAGACTGTTGAGAGCATCTAAATTTTAATGAGACGAGACTTTCGTGCACAAGGCTGCTCTTGTTAATGTCTAACATGAAGTTACAAAATCCCAGAATATATAAAACATGTTGTAATGTAGAGAGCGAGGGGTGGTACAGACATAAAGATAATTATATAATCATATATAATAAAATAAAAACGGGGTACAACTGCCCCCTCAACTCAACTCGACAACTCAATAACTCTACTTATTCTCTACCTTACAACATGTCATATATTCTGGAATTTTGTAACTTGATGTTATACATCAAGAAGTACAGCCTTCTGTGCAAAAGTATTCTTTCTGTTGTGCACAATCATTATGCAGTAAATGCGACTATCCATTTCTTGTCATTAAATGCTTTTGCTTTCTTTCTTTCTTTTTTTCTGCAGTGATGAGCACCCATAAGGACACATGCCAGAAAGGGAGTCTCTTTGGGATGACAAACCCTCATCACCTCATGAGGATACAATGGTTGACGAATGGTTCTCAAGCACATCGAAACTTCCAACAAATAATTCACGAAAAAGCCAGTCAGTGCTAGCACCAGGAATTGAACGTGGGCCATCCTGCTACCAGTCAGAGATGTTCAGTGGTGTAGCCACGGGGGCGCTAGGGGGGGCTCGAGCCCCCCCTACCTGCCACCGACCGACCCACACAAATCGTGCAAATCCGAGAACATAATATATGGGGGGGGGGGGAGGGGGGGGACCAGTGTGACTATCGCGAAAGTTCTTGCAGTTCATGGCGTCTATCTAAGAAGCATTCTTGAATGGTTTTCAAAGTATGAGCTTTTCAAAATACTTCCAATCTCGTGACACCAGTTCATTGGTCATGACAGCCTATACATGTAATCGTACTGTGAACGTCTAAATCAACTATTTTCGTTCCCTTTTTTAATCCTCAGTTTGAAGTGTGCACAAGTATGTGTGTGTTGTCGACACAGGATCAGCGGGGGGGGGGGGTTTCGTATCGAGCCCCCCCCCCCCCCCCCCTACCTTTGAGGTCGGGCTACGCCACTGGAGATGTTACATTTCAGGCGCTCATTGACTTTTGGTGAATTACTTGTTGACTTTGTCCCAAGGTGGAGCTCGTTACAGCTCATTTGCTATCTGTTAATGTTGTGGCGTGTGTTGCGTTTTTCTCTTTGTGTGTTCCAGACTCAGAACGGTTAATTTGGATCAGGTCAGGTACGTTTCATTTAGACATGGCAAACATAAAGTGGTGTTTCTCAACACAACTTAGCAGTGGTCTTCATGCATTACTGCTACGGCCATTAAGCATGAATAGAAACCTAGCCAGAGCAGCTGATACACAGAGAGAACATAGCCCGTGTGTGTTTGTCTTTTCCACCGCAGCCCTTGGGTTTCCTCCCTGATGGCTACACATGTCAGGGATAGGTTTCAGAACCGGTAGTTCCCGCCAAGTGTGAATTGCTTTTCAGGGGATCATCACGCTGGCAGATGAAACATATGGTTTAAATTATTTGCAGGACAGGAATTGCGCAGCTTCACACAAATACTACTACTACTACGACGTAAGAGTGGTTTAAAATCTATATTTTTTGTGTTCCTGACATTATCGCACAAGATGTAGTATCCACTATGATCCTTTATGTGGGGGTATGTACAGTGCAATCAACAGATGCTATTTACAAATCTGTGTTTTCTACTGTGTTGAAATGGGGTAGTTTGTATCTGAGAGCCATAGTGAAACACAGGCCCTCGAGAAACATGGCAACACATTGCAGGGACTCTGGATGCTGCCTAAATTTCCAGAACATACAGCTCAAGGCAGCGGTTAAATAACAAGTGGTTAGAGAAATCCAAGATAGTTGCATCCGTAAGCAGTCCGCTGTTGGATTTGCTTCTGTCAGAGATACGTTATCTCAAAGGGAACGCACGGACACACTCAGAATGATACTAGGGCTGCCTGGGAAATAGAGTGAGGAGAGGGGAAGATATATAACGCTTTTTCTTGTCTGCTATTCTATTGGTTAAATTGTCATTTTCTTAGCAGCATATGTGTGTATATCCCAGAGTCTGCTAATAAATATATCAGGTTAGAGCTAGCAGTCGCATTGTAGATGTCTCATCCTGTCCTTGGTTGCTTGTGATTCACTATGGCCATGCTTGCTAATGCAAAAACAGAAAACAAAAAAAGACAATAGAAAAACACGGAAAGAGCGACCTAAAAAGCTGCCTGTTCTAGTGCTCACATGGAGGCAATGCAATGAGGTAACATGTTTCATTCATGAACTGTGCATAGTAGTATATATCACAACGGCAACCGATTATTCAGATTTTTCTTGAAGTACTTTGTTTTTTTTTAGCTTTGTTTGCACAGTCTATTGTTGGAGCTTTATGTGATTCCCCTCTTCAGATACTTTAAGATTGCTGATGCTGTGCAGTTTGTTAATTTCGAAACTGTACTGTGCTGAGGTACAAAAACAGAATTGTCATATCTGCATTTGAGCACATAGGAATAATTTGTAAGTACTTTACTTGTTGACATTAATATTTGCACCAGGTCACAACATTGTTGATTTATGGAAAATGTAAATAAATATATTTATTTGCTTGCCAAACAATGCACAAATGTCTTCTTTTCTAGTGAGATATTCCCTGTTCACCAGACATAAATGTGGAAAAGTTAAAGGAGCACAATGATGGTAGAGTCTAGCGTTTCTTTTTGCCACTTCACGTATATGCACTGTTATTCGTGTGCACATGTAGGAATAGGAAGGTAGAGGATGCGCATAAAAAAATTCGTATGCAGCCACACATATGGTTCAGAAGATTAATTAGATGATGTCCAAGCATATATAATTGTGCTTCATGTGCAATGGGTATGCTAACGGATTGCTTCCATGAAGCCTTTTTATTTATTTTTTATAAATTCTTTTTATAAATGTTATTTTTGATTTTATATAAATTTCATATTACATATTGTATACTTATATTTTTATAAATTTTATACTAAAAACTCAAGTTACACGGTCCCTGTAAGAGTGCCCTTTGCAAATGGTTTGGTAACGTGTCTCGAACTGTAAAGGTAAGAGGCAATCGAGAATGCTGCAGACAAGGTTGTAACTTACATATTGCTTATCACGTCCTACATACAAAGTGCTTTGTACAGTAATTCCTGAGCACGGAATTAATCCCGAGGCTGGCCAGTGGTGTCACCCACGACGACAAGTCACATAATTGCCTTTAATACTTTTACACCCCATGGGCTGAGTTGTGAATTGAAAGAGCACTCTACAGAAGGATAAGGTGCACCTGATTTCTAGGATCTATGCTATGCCCTAACTCTTCAGACACCACATTTCTAAGTGGCAATATGTGCTCTGGTACTTCTTTTGCGTCTGCATAGTGTGCAACCACATGGCTACTGGAGCTTTCGTGTGCATGTTTTTGTGCGACGGTGTTCATTACAAACAATATCCAGATGTTAGACATAAAATGTAGTAGTTTGTAGCGTACCACACAACGCAGCGTGACATGGGAGTGCGTGATTCAAAGAAAGCTTTTGGAAAATGCACAGAATCCCACAAAAAGTTGAAAATGTGATTTGTATTTCGTTTTACGTCTTTCGTCGTTACATACCATCGTCGACGCTGTTGCACATTGATAAATCGTACGTAAAACGAAACTTGTCCCAAAGCAGTATGCGGTTTCTCAAATGCATAGCACAATTTTCCTGCAGTAATAAAACGCTGTCGGCATTTTCTTGCTGACACGGCTGTCGAAACGTCAGCCTCTACAATGGGCAAGTGCTGTAAAGGGGCTAACGCAGACGCGACTTGATACAAATTGTACGTGCTCACAAAACACAAACGACGAATTCCAGTCACAACATCGCACAGAGGTTGGTTCGCGAATCAGTTCGCAGCTGCTGCACTGTTTACTTATCGCGGAACGGCGATAAGTAAACAGTCTGGCTGTCCGCCATCTTCAAGCACAGATACGTGAAGCCGCGAGAAGCCGTAGCTGAAATCCACTGACAAGTACGAAGGCGCGTACACGTCACTATGCCCGTTCGGGCGCATCTACGTCATAAAAATGGCTGCGGCCATGTGTGTTTCGGAATGAATTACCTATTTTTTTGACATGGGTACTGTACCGAACTGAGAGAATGAAGGTGTATTTTGGGGAGAGCTGGATGTGGGCTTTCAGAATATCACAACCGTTTCGACTATTTGGGATACCGGCATAGCTGACCTTTAACTGCTGCAAGGTACTTCTCACGGCTCGATGCCAACAACGGATTCCACAAGGTCCCTTAGGCGAAGGATGTTCGCGCATATGCACAATGGGAACTCCATTTGGGCGTTATAGATTCTGAAGGTTGTCTTTTGGAATAACGTCCGCCCCTCAAGTTTTTCAGAGGATGCTTCATCAAGTCCTCGAGGGTCTCGAAGGGGCACGAGTTTATATCGATGACATTTTAGTGTGGGGCGCTACCAAACAGGAGCATGACAGGCCCCTCTGGCGAGTGCAACACGCGATAAGAGGAGCTGGCTTGACACCCATTGAAGAGAAGTGTAAATTTGGATTAGAAGAGATGACCTTCCTGGGTGACCGCATTGACAAGGATGGCATCAGAGCTAGTTAATGGCACAACCGAGATTCCAGATCCAAAAGACAAAAAGGAAGTCCAGCGCCTGTTGGGGACAGTCAATTACTTTGGAAAATATATTCCTAATCTGTCTCACAAAACAGAAGTAATGCGCCAGCTTGTCCAAAAGGACACACTGTTTGAATGGGAAGAAGCCGACGCACGTGAATGGAGCTGCCTGAAGGAAATTCTCACACATGCATTGGTGCTGGCTATCTACGATCCGCAAAGAGAAACGAAAGTGTCAAGTGACGCTTCGCAGTACGCCCTGGGAGCAGCACTTCACCAGCGCTACGAGGATCTTGGCGGCCAGTAGCCTACTCGTCGCGGGCGTTAACCTACACTGAAAGGCGATATTCGCAAATTGAGAAGGAAGGGAATAACGTGCTTTGAGAGCTTTGAGAGCTTTAAGAACAAATTGAGAAGTTTTGGGAATAACGTATGCTTGTGAAAGGTTCCACGATTTTATCTACGGCTACCTCGTGACCGTGGAGACTGATCATAAACCGCTTATTGACATAGCGAGAAAAAAAAACTGTTGCAGCGATTTTTTATACGACTTATGAAATTAAAGGTTGAGCTGCAGTATGTCCTGGGAAACAGCTCGTTCTAGCTGATGCACTGTGACGATCACAGACTGCAATATTACACGGAGAGATTTTGAGGTTCACGCGGTAAAGACTATGGAAGCTATTGTGAGCAAGCCAACATTTGAAAAGCTTCGTTTGGCAACAACTCATGACAGTGTTCTGCAACGTGTTATTCGGTGCATAGAAGACAACGTGCCTGTAGAAGGTGAATTTAAGTCGTGTGTTTCGGAACTGTCGGTCGTAAAAGGCCTCCTGTTTAAAGGGTCTAAGGTCGTTATACCGCGTTCTCTTCGCAAGGAAATGCTGATGAAAGTGAACGCCGGCCACCTGGGGCTTCAAAAGTGTAAAGCAAGGGCCCGTCTGTTGATGTATTGGCCCCGTATGGGTGCTGACATTCAAGAACTCATTGCAAGACGTGAAACATGTAAACGGTTCGCTTATCGTCAACCAGCAGAACCTCTTCAAATGAGACCTCCGCCGGAACAACCTTGGTCGCGCATCGCAGTGGACTTATGTTTATTTGCTGGGCAACAGTACCTTGTGGCTTATGATGCTTGTTCAAACTATCCGGGCTCGAACACCTTCCTGATCCCACCACACAGAAGGTATGGAAGTATGTTTGCTCGACACGGAATTCCCGTGGAGGTGTGCTCTGACAAACGGACCACAATTTAACTGCAGACAATTCAAGGAATTCTCTGAGCGCTACGACTTTTTTACACACCACGTCGAGCCCACGTTTTCCCAGATCCAACGTGCTGGCAGAGAAAGGGGTGCAGGTCGTGAAACGACTGTTAATGAAGTCCAAGCAAGCTAACCAGGATTTTTGACTGGGCCTCCTCAATTAGAGACAGTCACCCCTGGAGGACGGACCGTCTCCGATGGAGCTTCTCATGGGCCGAAGAGGAAGATCACTGCTGCCAGATTCCAACGTCCAACGTGCAGCACCTGTGAGAAAACACGCCCAGAAACAGCAGGGCCAACCACTTCCCTCTTTGAACCAAGGATCAACAGTGATCATCCGTGACGAAAAACACTGGACGACCAAGGCCAGGGTAGAAGGAACTGCGGGACCAACTACGGGACCAACTGCGGGACCACTGCGGGAAGATGGCCAAGTCTTTCGTCGGAATCGGCAACACTTGCTACAGACAGACGATTCCAAGAGGACACAACATCTACAGGCACGAACATCCCCACAGCACCCTCGATCCTACGGACTTCGGCAGGAAGCCATCTTCAAGAACTGGAGAGACCCCATCCGAAGATCATGCCACAAAACCCGCGACAGCGGACAGCCCACCAAAGAGAGCGCCTTCAAGGCCATCCAGACCATCAAATACGCTACACTACGACCGAAACTTTATCCAACTATCCAGTTGGACTATCCAGCGTGACCCTTTCTTAGTGTTTTCTTTAATATTTGTGTTCATTTATCGCAGCGATTTTATCCATATCTTCTGACCACCTTTCGGTTGTCTCCTCATTAAAAGAGGGAGAATGTATCGGTGTCTGGTTCGGGTGTATAGGGTTTCCTATAAAGAGCGAATTATATTTATGCAACACTACTGCTACAAAATTTATTCCCGAGGAAATATAGCGACCGTGACTATTTTGATTAAATGCAGCACATGAGCTTTTTTTTCAGAACTATTCTTTTTTTCTCGGCTTCAACCAGGCTTCCTATAAAGAGTGAAATCATCTTCAGTGACAGAGCGACACAGAAAATTCGGCGACGTCATTAACTGATATGGTTAACGCCTTTAATGAATATTTGGGGGATATGTTTCATAGAAAGAAAAGAAAATGGGAAATGAAACGAAGAAAATATTAGGGGCTTTGTGAAGGAGTCATCTCTAGGGTACATTGCTTAATCCCGGTTTCAAAAAAGCCAGTTGACACTTAAACCGAGATTAGACTTCCCCTAAACTTGGTGTTAATCGTCAACCCTGTGTTCCCAAGGGCTCTACGTGAGTAGTAATGTATCAGCTCAACTAGCCGGCAAGTCACATCTTCGTCTGGACGCCATTAATTAGCAATTAGAGCTAATTGGGACCCCCCACATTAATCAGGACCCACCAGGGAGTCATTACACTAATTGGGGATCATCTAAGACACGTCCAGACGAAGATGTGAGTTGCCGGCTACTTGAGCTGATAAAAAATAAAAAAAATAGGTAGAAAAGATAGAAATAGAGTGGAGATAAACAATTTATTCGAAAATCAACGATGCCGCGGCGAAGAAACGGCTCCGGGGTGACCAGTGCTTGTTGACGTCGGGTAGTTGCAGAGATCGACGACAGGTGGCCACTTAGTTGCAAGGCATCACACCAGATGGCGCCACCATCATAGCTCTAGAGGAGAGAGACAGAGAACAAGATACTAGCGGCAGGTAAAAATGACAGCACTGCTAAACAAGTCTAGGCATGCGAGAGAAAAGGTCTAACCGCTACTGCTAAACAGAAAACAGTACACATCGGGGGAAAAAGGCTTACGGGGGGACGATCGCTTTGGCCTAACCACAACACTACGCAGCTAACACAAGGCGGGAACCACACATCGCTAAACATGCGAGAAAAGGCTTAACACGAGCGCGGTCACCGCTAAACACGGCAAACATACGAGAAAAGGAGCGCGCTTGGGCCTAACCTCAACACTACGCAGCTAACACAAGGCGGGAACCACACATCGCTAAACATGCGTCAACAGGCTTGGACACCGCAAAACAAGTCTAAACATGCGAGAAAAGGCTTAGCACGAGCGCGGTCACCGTTAAACACGGCAAACATACGAGAAAAGGAGCGCGTCAAATCACTCACCTTTTCCCCCGCGGCAACTTCCAGGCAGAAACTGAGCGAGCGCGGAGAACACACACGTCTGCTCTCTACGAGAGGCAGCCAGAAACTGAGCGAGCGCGCGGAGCGCACGTCCGTCTTCCGCGACGGTCCGAGAGAAACTGAGTGAGGCGACGCGCAGCGGCCGCTATGGATGCGCGCGCGCCCTCTGCTCCACCCGTCCGCGCATGCGCGCGCGCGCTGCTAGCTCCCTCTGCGCCGGCCGCGGGTGTTTTCGGTTTCGGCTCTCCGCTGCGCGCGCTCCTAGCGGCGACGGGTGGCTTTTCAGTTTCGCTTTCATTCTCCGTTCTTTGCGCGCGCGCGTTTATCTGTATACAGGCAGCGCGCACCGCGCTCGCGTCATCATTCTGACCGATACGTGGAAAACGCCATGTGTGGTTTATTCTCCTGCGTTTCTCGTCGTCGCAAGGAAAAGACAAAAAACGAAGAACTTCGCGAATTTATACGCGGCATCGTGGAGGAAGCCTTTCAAGTCCACCGTCTGGAATGGTTGCAAGCACGTCAAGAAATGTGTCAGGACAAGATGAAGACGCTCGACCGCATCTTAGCGGCGGACAGACTGGCGAAAAAGAAGTCCAACTTTAGCCTGGACAATCTGTATTGGGAACGCAGTTCCGATGTAGAGGACGACGACGAGGATGTGTAAATAAAAGCGATGCATTTCTCTTCGAGTCTCAGTCTCTTCTTTTTCTTCGTGCAACGTGTACGCACGTAACATGTCTTCCCCCGAACCTTTTCGTTTCCGTCATCCCTTTCGCTGTATCTTAAGCGGCCCCTCCATGTGCGGCAAATCTACTTTCGTTGCTAACGTGTTGAGGAACCTGAACGACGTGGTGGACAAGCCTCCGTCACAAATATTCTACGTGCAGAAATATGCTTCGCCGAGCATGCAGGACGAATTCGGGGACTCCGTAAAATTTACCAAGGAGCTACCGCGAGAGTGGGACACGTCGCGCGCTACGCTGATCGTCGTCGACGATCACATGACCGACGCCGGTTCCTTGAAGGAGGTGACCGATCTTTTCATTCGGGGTTCTCACCACGCCAACGCGTCGATCTTCTTACTCGTTCAAAACATCTTTTTCGACAGTAGCCATTTTAGAACAATATCCTACAACGCCAGTTACGTCGTCCTGTGGCGCACCGTGCGCAGCGTGCACCAGATGGAACATTTCGGCCAACAGCTATTTGGCAGAAAAAGATTGGAGTATTTTCTGGACGCATATAAACAAGCGATGTCGTCGCCCCACGCATATTTACTCGTGGATCTTCACAACTATACGCACGAGGATCACAGGTTGCGTAGCAATATCTTTCCCGGAGAACGTCAATATATCTACGCTCCGAAATGAATCTCCGCCCTCACCTCACTTTACTCAAAGTACTCTCCACTCTACCCCCTCCACGCCGCCGTGACGTCTTGAGACGTTCGTCCTCGTCCGACATGAAACACCTCTCCGAAATTTGCCTCAATGTATTGAACGGAAAGGTGGCTCTAGCTCCAGATACGTTCGCGCGTTTGAAGAAGCACAAACGCTTTTTACGACGGCTCGCCTACAAAAAGATTCACAAGAATCCGCAACGTTTGAAGCGCTATCTGTCTCAGCAGCGAGGACAGGGCGTTCTTTCGTCGGTGGTTCCTCTACTGCTTTCCGCCGTGTTGAACCTTTTCGCCAATGGCCAAGAGAATTGAAGTGACCACCTCCTCCTCCATCGGAAACATTCTTTCCTCGAAGGAGAGTGACGACGTCAAAGTGAAACTCATACTGCAAGCACTGTATCGCATACTCAAGCAGTGCGGATTTGACCCCTACGACAATAAAAACAAGGCGTCCGACGCTACAAATGACTTTGACTATTCGCTCCTCTCTCCAGAGGTGGACGAAGAGGAAGCGGAAAGGGTCATCTCGGAATTAAAGAAGGTTCTTTCCTGGGATCGCGAGGGTTGTGTCTCCGTGTCGGGCAAGCCCATCAGACACTCCTCCGTTTACGAACTCGTCAATTATTTGTTGCAACGTAAGACGGGAAAGAAACCTTCCTGGTTCCCCAAAGTCTCGAAACTATTGCGTCTGATTTCTCTACCCAAATCTCGCGAGCCTCAACAGCAGCAGCAGCAGCAGCAGCAGGCCTCCATTGCGTGGACGACTTATGGAGGGATATGAGAAACCAGAGGGTGGTTTGGGGGGGTGTGGAACGCTATAGAAAAGCGCATCACTTGAGCAAAAAGAAGGCTCTCGCCATTCTCAGAAAGCTGGATGCCTACACGCTCCACCATCCGGTCAGAAGAAAGTTTAATAGGAGACGCATCATCGCGCTCAAGATCAACGACGTCTGGCAAATGGACCTCGCCGATTTTTCAAAATACAAGAGATTCAACGGTGGCTACCGCTACATTCTCGTGGCAATCGATTCCCTCTCCCGCTTTCTGCGCACCCTCCCGCTAAAGACGAAGCGCCCCGCCGAAATGAAAAGGGCCATGATAAGACTTTTTTGGGGAGGTAACGTACCTACACGCATCTTTTGCGACAGAGGCGGGGAATTCTACAACAAGACCGTCAAGGAGTATCTCTCACGAAAGAAGGTACACATGTATTCTACCTTCTCTCCAGTAATCAAAGCATCGCAGGCAGAGCGCGTCATACGCACTTTACGTGACAGAATATTCCGTTATTTTAGAGTAACGGGAAAATACCACTTCGTTTCTGCGCTTCCCAAGATCGTGCGCGACTACAACACCACCAAACACAGGACTTTGGGCATCAGCCCGTCCGAAGTCACGCCCGAAAACGAATTGGAGCTGTTCAATAAGATAAATGGGAAGCCCGTCGTACCCTCCGTGAAAAAGAAGCTCAAACTGGGGGATATAGTGAGGGTCCTACTACACAGAAAAGGTTTTCATAAGAGCTCGGAAGGGAGTTGGTCGCCTCAGATTTTCACCGTCTCCCGCCTGAGAGACACCTCTCCTCCCGTCGTACACCTGGAAGATTACCAGGGTAAGGAAGTGGACGGATCTTTCTACCCGGAGGAGGTACTCGTCGTAACCCGAGACGCCAATCAGCCTTGGCCAGTAACGAAAGTGCTGAGAAGCGACGTGGTCAAGATTGGGAAATGATGTCAGACATCTACGTCCACCTGCTCTCGAATGCCAGCATGGATAAGTTTCCCTCGAATAAACTCAACGCCTTCACGGTAGCTTTCGATAGTCCGCTTCAGCTCTCGAATCGCTATAAAGTCGGTCTGATGGATCTCAGCATAAGTAACGATTTTTTAAATATCGGCTACGAAAGGCAAGATGCAAAAATCGAGGTTTCTTTCGAGGACACGGTGGAAGCCGGCAGAACTTTTCGTGTCACCTCGGATCTCGAGAGGGATTTGGGAAAAGCCCTTTCGGAATTCAACGTTTCTTTCGCGTACAATAAATCGCGATACGACTTCGTCTTACCCGTGGACGTGAAAGCCGTGGAATTGGACCCTCGGCTCGCGCAAGCGCTCGACGCCTCGCTAGCGTCCCGCGAAGCAGGTCGTGCGGTGAAACCCCCCAAATTGAGCGAACGCGAAGCCACCTCCATCTTATTGGAGCACGCCGCACCCGTCGCTTTCGGCGACGTCACTCTGAATTCGGAAACCACGTCCCTACGGAACACACTCAACAAGTATTTCCAGACGCACGAGCTGGACGCCTCGCTAGAATTCGCGGATAACGTGTACTCTCTGAAAACACCGAAAGGGTTGCACGTGCCGGAACCCTTTGTCAAGCTGCTACATCTCACACCCGTCGAGGGACACGAAGAAACGCTACGCGTCTCTCTCCCCGTAGCGCGCCAATTTTCTTTCACGATCAAGACGAAAATTCCTCGATCTTTGCAAGTACATGTGCCTCCCGGCTATTATGCGACGCCGCAAGCACTTCTAAATGCGATTAATCAGCGCGTAGGCGAACGCGCGCGCTTCAGCTTCGACGGAACCGAACAGAAATGTAAAATTCGGCTTTCCGAGGGCACCTCCACCCTAAGACTTTCCGAGTACCTGGCCGTGCTTTTGGGCTTCGAATCGCGTACCGTGTTCACGGGGGATGAGGATGCCACGAGCTCCGTCGAGGTACTCCTGGAACCCCCGTTTCACAACATAATCGTGTACACGGACATCGTGGAACCCACGTACGTGGGGAGCGGGAAAAAACCGATATTAAAAATACTACCCTTTTATTACGAGAAAGACAAGCACGTCGTCACCTACACGTTAGATAACATCCAGTATTTTAACCTGTCTCAATTCGAAATTCCCTCAGTGACGATCGTTCTCGCGGACGAAACGGGAAGACGTTTGCCGCGGTCCAAAGGCAGAACCAATCTAACGTTGCATTTCAAATATGTACTGTTGTTGCAGAACTCTCAGAGGGCAGCACAAGAACGGGGTTTTTCTTCTTCTTTGGGAAAACGTTTTAATGTAAGACACATTGTCATCGTGAATAAAGGTATGAGGTATGTTCGGAAAAGGAACGTGATATGACGAGGAGGCTTGGGGCTCTGGGAAAGACATCGCTGCGACAAAGCCAGGACATAAAATTTTGGTGCCGAAACCCGGGAACGTTTCACGAACGGAGTCTTTGTCTGTAGTGATCTACTGGTTGTTGGATAAACAGAGCCCTACGATCGACTATGGAACGTCTCAAGGTGAAGAGGACGTCGCGAAGGAGACAAGCTACGAGGCTTGTGGGAGAAGCCAAGACTGCACTGAGCAGCACTCCTAATGATCGGAAGACCGTCGAAAGCTTGTTGGAACGTCTACGCGTGAACCTTGAAGAGCTGAAAGAGATCAATTCCGAGTTTGAAGGTCATCTCAAGGACGATGAATTAGAGGTGGAATATGAAATGGCTCTGGAATACGAAGAAAACTCTATAAAGGAAATGTCTAACCTACGTGTCGCCTTGCAAGAGCTCACCTCAGTGTCGACGCCTGCCACTCAGGTGGCCGCTCCAACGAATGTGGCACTACTTGGGACTCAGTCTGCCGCTCACACGCCGTCGCTTCAGGGCAATCACGCTGGGACCCGTCTGCCAAAACTTCAACTGATGCGTTTCCGAGGTGACCTATCGGAGTGGCTTCCCTTTTGGGAACAATTCAAAGGAACCGTACATAACAACAGTAACCTTTCACAACCAGAGAAGTTCTTCTACTTAAGGTCACTGTTGGATGGAGCAGCTGCAGCCGCCATATCAGGTCTACAAGCTTCGGAGGTGTGCTACAACGATGCCATTGAGATCTTGATGGAAAGATTTGGAGACAAGCGTCGCATTGAAAGGCAGTACCTGACCAAACTGAGGACATTGCCTCCAATTAAAACTCACAAAGATTTTCGAGGGCTTAGGAAGCTATATGATCAAGTTCAAGCAAACGTGCGAGGTCTCAAAGCACTGGGTGTGGAAAGCAGCTCCTTTGCAGCAATGCTGACAGATACTATCCTTTCAGCGTTGCCTACTGAAATGGCCATGGAATATTATCGTACTGAGAAGAGAGGCCAGCAGCTTGGCACAGCAAGTTTGGAAGGCAATGGAGACGAGACCAATGCCGGAGTGAGTACCGCTGGAAGAGAGATTGTTGGAACTACGGAGTTAGATCGAATTCTAAAGTTTCTCCTAATTGAAATCGAAAGCTTTGAGCACCTCAAGTTCAATGGATGTGCCTATGACGACAACGAGATGAGAGGACATCAGAGGCAAGGTGATCGACAGAATTCAAACAATGGTGGATTCAAGACACGACCGGCAGCGTCAGTTCTCCACACCACTGCTCGGGAAATGACCAACGATTGCATATTTTGCAACACCTCGCGACACATAACGGAGCTGTGCGACGCAGACATCCCGCTGGCAGAGAAGAAAACTACTCTTGCAGCTCAAAAGCGATGCTTCCGTTGTACGAAACATGGACATCATGCAAGAATGTGTAGGAAGAAAATAACCTGCTCTGCATGCGGAGGAAGGCACGTAAGGACGATGTGCGATCCTTTGTGGAAACCAAGTGAACAGACAAAAGTGAAAGAAGTCGTCAGTACTAGCATGCACACGAGTGGGACTGGCGAAGATGTGAAGACAGGTACTGTCGTCTTACTTCAAACGTTCAGGGCATGGGCCGTAGCTGAAGGTCGCAGTCTATATCTCAGGGGAGTCATTGACGGCGGTAGTCAACGAACCTTCGTGCGCCAAGATATTGCCAGAGAACTGAATCTTCCTTCTGCCGGAGAAATAGACGTCACGATAAATACTTTCGGGAACAGGACTTCCAGAAGTGAGAAGCAGCGTCGGCGTTTGGTCAAACTGTGCTTACGCAGTCAATACGGAGGGGAAGTACATGTCTTTGAAGCAATCGAGGTACCATTCATTTGTGAAGATCTTGTGACATGCCCAGTGGATAACGAGGACGTGCGTACTTTTCTTCTAAGTGAAGAGAAACTAGCCGATGAGTGTCGCTTCTCAGGGGTACGGACAGAAGATGGAATTGGCGTGCTTTTAGGCTCTGATCAAATGTGGAAGATCATGACGAGGCAGGTGCGGCAAAGCAATGTCCAGAATAATCTTGTTGCCATCAACACTGCTCTGGGTTGGACTTTTCAAGGACCGGTATCAGTTAGATCTTCACTCAAGAACAAAGACAGCACTCTAGTTTGTGTGCTTCGCACTGATGCCACTCACGAGGCGTCATTACAGATGTTCTGGGAAATTGAGCATCTGGGTATTACGGACGGAAATAGTAATGATGAAGGCGACGACAAAGTTCTTTGTCAATTTAAGGAAACCGTACAGAAGGTTGGCGGAAGATATGCCGTCACTCTACCTTGGAAGAACGATTTCGTCCTTAACGATAATTTGGAAGTAGCCGAGAGTCGGCTCAACGGACTCCTAAAAAAGCTAAAGAAAAATGGTTTGATGGCAGAGTACGACGCTGCGATGAGGAAGTACGCAAGTGACGGACATGCGGAGAAGGTACTCGTCGAGTCAGAGAACGGGAAACAACCTCAGCAAGTCTATTACATGCCGCATCAAGCTGTGGTCAAACAGGAATCAGAAACCACAAAGCTTCGTGTTGTCTTCGATGGATCCTCGCATGCACCTACCGTAGCTTCACTGAACGATTGCCTGGAAAAAGGACCCAGTCTGAATACGGATCTTCTGCCGGTCTTGATACGTTTCCGAATGTACCGTATCGGTCTGGCAGCAGACATTGAGAAAGCCTTTCTTCAGGTTGAGGTCCAAGAAAGGGACAGGGACGCTTTGAGATTTCTGTGGTGTCAAGATGGTCCTACGGAAGATATTTCTCAGAATCCGGTGGAAGTATGGAGAATGAAACGTGTACCCTTCGGAACGACAGCGAGCCCCTTTCTTTTGGCGGCCACACTGAGACATCACCTAGACAACGTCAAAGGGCATTTCCAACGGACGGCACGGCACATTGTCAATAGTTTCTACGTGGACGACCTATTGACGGGTTCATCAACGGTGGATGGAGCAATAACGATATACAACGACGCTTCATCTATCCTTCAGGAAGCTGGTATGAATTTACGAAAATGGATTTCAAACGCAGAAGAGGTACGAAAACAGTTTGGTGAGCAAGACACCAACAGTAGACAAGAGAGGACCCTGAGTTGCAGGGAGGATCGGAAAGTTCTCGGTATACTGTGGGACACGTACGGTGATACTCTCAAGGTATCAGGCAAACGCATGCTAGAGGATGGCGTAGCGCTCATTAGCAGTAAACGCGGAATTCTGAGCGCAGCAGCGAAGCTGTTTGACCCTCTGGGCATGCTCTCTCCGTTCAGCATTCGAATCAAAATGCTGTTTCAACGTTTGTGGGAGGAGAAGCTTGATTGGGACACGCCTTTGACCGGAAATATACAAGAGCTGTGGCATACCTGGTGGTCGGAGCTGCCAAAGTTGGACAACATCGCACTAAATAGGTGTCTCGTTCCAGACGGAAATTACAACTTCAAGTATGAGCTTCACATCTTCAGCGACGCTAGTCCTTATGCATACGGAGCCTGTTTGTATTTAAGAGCCATTGCAAATGGAAGAACAGCGAAGGTCGGGTTTGTGTTTGCAAAGGCTCGGGTGGCGCCTTTGAAGGCCCTAACTTTACCACGACTAGAGCTTATGGGCGCCCTGTTGGGAGTGAGGCTATCAAAGAAAATAACTGAAGCTTTGACGCGACTGAAAGAAGTGACCTGCGTATACTGGACAGATTCGTCAATCACCCTTTGTTGGGTACGAGGTTCTCCGTTACGTTGGAAACAATTTGTAAGAAATAGAGTTATTGAGATCCAGGAAAAAAGCGACGTATCAGCTTGGCGATTTTGTCCTGGGAAAGAAAACCCAGCTGACCTATTGACCAGGGGGGAGTCACTTGAAACGCTTGAGAAGTGTGACATATGGTGGAACGGACCAAAGTGGCTCGAACGGGACGAAGACGAATGGCCTGCTCAAACGGTGCTTCCGGAAATAAAGGACCTTACTGATCAAGAGGATGTGCACAATGACGCCACTACGTTGCAAAGTTCTGTCAATATAGGAGTTCCCGCTGTACTGGACCTCGACCGATTCAGCAGTTTGCGTAGAGCTCTCAAAGTGACAGCGTGGATCAAACGGTTCGTCGACAATAGCCGACCAGGTAACCCACGGGTCTTTGGGGCACTCTCAACAGAAGACATTAGTTGGGCAGAGAACTATTGGATGAAACGAGCTCAAGAGGAAAGGTATGGACTCGAGAAGCAAACCCTGAGTCTGGGAAAGGCGTTAGAGAAGAACTCGGCTGTAGTGAAGCTAGCACCTTTTCTTGACAACGAAGGAATCATGCGGATCTCCGGACGTCTTCATTTCTTGGAAATCTCAGGAACAGTAAAGCACCCGATTCTGCTTCCACCCGACCATCGATTTACGGTACTGACTGTGGAATCAGTGCACCTGAGGGTTCTGCACGGAGGAGTGCAAGATACCCTAACTGAACTTCGGGAGCGATTTTGGATTCCAAAAGGACGACAGATTGTGAAAAAAGTAATCTTTCACTGCAGGGGTTGTACCAGGTACCGCGCCAAAGCAGCGACAGCAAGAATGGCTCCATTACCACAGGATCGAGTAGAAGCCGGTACGCCATTTGAAGTCGTCGGGATTGATTTTGCCGGTCCTGTTTTCTTCAAAGGAGCAGTACGCGACGAAAAGTCCTACATTTTGCTCATCACATGTGCGACAACTCGAGCCATTCATTTAGAGCTCGTATCTAAAATGTCCACAGAATGCTTCCTGCTAGCCTTCTCCAGGTTCATTGCTCGGCGAGGCATACCTAAAGTGATATACACTGACAATGCACTAACCTTCAAGAAGGCGTCGAAAGACATAAATATTTTCTGCGACACTTTGCAAAGACAGCGTTTTCACGACTATTGTACAGAGAAAATGATAACATGGAAGTTTATCATGACATATGCTCCATGGTGGGGAGGGTTCTGGGAACGTTTGGTAAAAACAGTGAAAGGGACCCTCCGGAAGACACTGGGCCGTAACAGATGTGGGTTTGAAGAACTGACTACAATCTTACAGCAAGTTGAAGCAGTTGTAAATTCAAGGCCACTTACCTATCTTGGTGACTGCCCAGAAGACCTTTCCCCTCTAACTCCCGCACATTTCCTGACGGGAAAGAGACTCACGTGTTTGCCAATGGCTCCTATACCAACGCCGCGATCAACGAGTGCACAAGTTAAAGCTAACTGGATAAAGCACGAGAGAGCTATTGACAGCTTCTGGAAGAGGTGGCTGAAAGAGTACTTGCTACAACTTCGTTCAGCTCATAGTTGGAGTGTACATAAGTCTTTGCCAGTGAAGGAGGGCGATGTGGTGTTGATCAGCGAAGAAAAGGTTCCTCGACACATGTGGAAGATGGGAAGAGTTGCTACTGTGTTTTGGGGGCGGGACAAGGTGGTGCGGGCCTGCGCAGTGAAGCTGCCAGACAAAACAGTACTGCGACGACCGGTGCAGCTTCTGTATCCTCTCGAAATGGTGTAAGGGTCTCATTGTGCTTTTTCGGGGGGGGGAGTATGTTGCAGAACTCTCAGAGGGCAGCACAAGAACGGGGTTTTTCTTCTTCTTTGGGAAAACGTTTTAATGTAAGACACATTGTCATCGTGAATAAAGGTATGAGGTATGTTCGGAAAAGGAACGTGATATGACGAGGAGGCTTGGGGCTCTGGGAAAGACATCGCTGCGACAAAGCCAGGACAACTGTAATTCACCCAAAATAATCCCCGTGTACACGGGACCCCTTTTCCAACGAGGGGGCGGTGTGTTGAGCAACATATCCAAGTTTATCGTTCCCATCTGGCAGCAAATAAAACCGATCGCCAAGAGAACGTTGAAGCGCTTGGCGCGGAATGTGGCCGATGGCGAAGGAATATCGCGCGCAGTAAAAAAGACGGCCATAGCAACGGGGAGAGACGTGCTGGATTCCATGGAGGGCTCTGGAAACAACAATGGGAAGAAACGCCGCAAACGACAACAAAAGGCGCCGACACACGATGCACCTGCAGATATCTTTGGTACGCCGTGAAGGTCACACATCCGCTGCGCGCGCTCCGTCATGACGTCAACGAAAGGAAAAATACAGACGCCGATCTGTCTAACGAGTGATGTGATGATATTCGAACCCCCTTCCATTCAATACGGCGTGGAAGATACTTCGTACCAACTTTTTTATCCGGTCAACGGAGTAAATAATTCCGTGATCGAGTTTTGTATTCAAAATTTGCAAAGGGCACACTTGGATCTCTACGGCAGTTTCGTGTCTTTGACCGTGCGCATTGTTCGCGACGACGGGGAAGAAATGGACGAGAAAGATGTCGTTTTCCCAATAAACCACCTGTTGAGCGGCATGTTTAAGACGGTCACCGTTTATGCGAACAACAAACTCGTCAGTTCCAACGAGTTGTACGCCTACAGGAGTATTTTGGACGTCGTGCTTCATTCCACGCCCGCGGCTCAAGAAACAGTGCACGCGGCTGGACTTTATGTCGAGGACGACGAACATTTAAAGGACGATTACGACGTCTCGTCTCGCGGTCCGAAACAACGTTACGAAGCGACGAAGGGTGGAAAATACTTTAACCTGGTCGGTCAGATCAATACCGACCTGTTTCAACAGCCGCGCCTGATGGTACCTGCCGTCGAAATTCGCGTCGTTTTCCTATTAAACAACGACGAATTTAAACTCGTATCGGTCCCCAAAGACAAGAAAACGTACAATTACGAGGTGGACATTAAAGAAATGACGTTACACTTGAAAAAGGTGACGCTGGCACCTTCCCTGTTTTTGGAATACGAGCGGCGGCTTCAGACCACGCCGGCCATCTACGTGTTACGCGGATTGGAAACCAAGGTGCGGAGCTTGAGTGCCGGGAGCTTGGACGCTCACTTTGAAAACGTTTACCCCGAAAGGGTACCTTCCAAATTATGCGTCGCCCTGCTCGCCACGTCCGACTTTCTCGGCGACATCCAATCGAACCCCTACAAATTCCGTCATTACGACCTGTCTCATTCGATGCTCTCCGTGGACGGCCAGCAAGTGCGAGCCGAGTACGACTTTCAGAACGACCTCGTCAAAATTCCCTACTTTAACTTCTTGCAAGAACTGGGAGAGAAACATTTCAAGTATAGCTACGAGCGATTTAAAACGAACGGGTTCCTTCTCTACTTCAACTTGGACGTGGACAAGTGTTCTTCTCCTTCGCATTTGAACGAGTGGCGAAAAGGAAACGTTCGCCTGCAATTACGCTTCGCTAAAGCCCTTCCACACGCGGTCACCGTCCTCTTGATTTCCGAGTGTCCCAAGCTCATGTGCGTCGACAAGGACCGTACGGTCACCTTCCCATAAGAAAAGATGTACGAGAGCGACATCTTGGAACTCGTGTCCCTGAACCCCCTCGCTTCCTCCATGCTGAGAGGCATTTGCGCTTCCAACGAAGCCTTCGTTTTACGCAAGCCCGGTTATTTAATCATCAATACGGAAGAGCGAAGAAGGCGCGGGCAGCACTGGGTGCTCTACCTGAAAAACTACGATGGGTCTGCCGTGTTTTTCGACAGCTACGGACTTCCCCCCATCGAAGCAAACCTTCGAAAGATTTTACCTGTAGTGGACGAGTATAACGACAAGTGTATTCAATCACCCTTTTCGCCTTACTGCGGGCTTTTTTGTATCTACGTAGCCACGCGCATGTCGAAACGCTACAGCTTGAAAAGTTGTGTATCCATGTTTTCCTGTAACCTCGAAGAGAATGACGAAACAATAAAACGTCTCCTCGTGAGCGAACTCGTTTCGTAAAAAATAGACTATTTATTTTTTCACGACATACACAAGACCCTTGCGAGACGATCTTCCAACGTGCTGACCCGACGCTCACCGTCGTCGCCGGTCTGCACCGTGACGTCGAGGGATGTGTGGAGAAGCCAGTAGCGACGGACGATAGGTCGGTTGAAACCCGCGTTGATGAGACACGGGTCGACTGTCTCTCCTCGTCTATACTTTTCCAACAGCTCGAGCTTGTAATCTACGAAACGCTTCATTTTCTTTGCAATCTTCCCACTGACGGTGAACAGACGTAGGGGTATCGTCTTGAGAATCGAGCGAAAGTCTCCCTCGCAGCTATCGCCGTGAATATAATCGCGTAATCGCAGCAAGTCCCGATACATTCGTGTTTGCACAAAGGTGGCAAACCTCTGCTCGGGCGTCATCATGACTGAGACGGAATGAGAGTAGACAACCTTTTTTTATTTCTCGTTACACATGAATTAGGCTCCAGCTTTGGTTTTGTAGCCGGGAAGGCAGCCCAAATACGGACGAAGGCTCGAGTCTAACCAATGGCTGGGGTTTCTCGACCAGAGTCCACCGCAACGACAGGTAGTCAGTTGATCGCCGATTCGCAAAAAGAAGGTCTTTGGAGGAGGCTTGAAGGTTAGGACCAAGGGTAGATCTCCCGTCAGTAGCCATTCGTAATCTGCAACGAAAGGAGTGTGAGAAACGCGTGTTTTTTTAACTGTGTTGAGTCAGAGAAAGGACTGCAACGGAAGGTTCTTTATTGCCGGCTGGGTGCCAACTGAACTCGATCAGGGTGGCCCAGTACTGGCGCGTAACACGAGGGGCGTGCAAGACTCGATGTGCCTGCGCACGGCGCACGCCATCTGTGTCGTCTGCTACAGGGCCCTCCCGCTGGAGACAGCCCAGGCTGTCCGGCCATGAGACATGCTTAGAGCGGCCGGGTGCAGAGGAGCGGCTGTTGGGAGCGACGGACGATGAGGAACCGGGCGCAAAGGAGGCGACAATGCCGGGGTTTTCGAGGTACGCCGGTTTCAGCCGGCCGACCGAGACGGTATCCTCTTTCCCGTTTAACAAAATGCGGTATGTTTTGTCGTTCCTGGCGAGGACAGGATGCGGTCCGGAGTAAGGCGGAGAGAGGGACTTGCGCACCGAGTCTGTCCGCAGGAACACGTGGGTTGCCGTAGGCAGGTCTTGGGGGATGTTGGGGCTATGGTGGGATGAAGCTCTCGACGGGGTTGCTCGCACAATGCTGAAAGAGCGATGAAGGCGCTGAAGGAGGGCCGAAGGTGATATGTCGGGTTTCGACGGGCTGAAGAACTCTGCGGGGAGGCGGAGTGAACAGCCGTAGACGAGGTCGGCGCAACTGCATCCGAGGTCCGGCTTAAGGGCGGCACGAATACCCAAGAGCACGAGAGGGAGATGGGAGACCCAGTGATCTCTGTCTTCGTGGGCGATGAGTGCGGCTTTGAGGTGGCGATGTAAACGTTCCACCATGCCATTAGAAGCAGGATGATAGGACGTTGTGCGTATCCTGGTGGTGCCGAGGAGGGTAGCGAAAGTGGTGAAGAGCTGGCTTTCGAACTGCCGCCCCCGGTCAGTTGTGATTTGGGAGGGTACGCCAAAACGCGATATCCACATAGACAAGAATGTGGCGGCGACAGCTTCGGCTGACATGTCTGGCATGGGGAACGCCTCTGGCCATCGAGTGTAACGGTCCACGGCGGTGAGGAGATAGCGATTGCCGGAGGACGGGGGCAGCGGTCCCACTATGTCCAGGTGGACCATGTCGAAGCGGGCGTCGGGGAGAGCGAAACGCCCTAGTGGGGTCACAGTGTGGCGGTGAGTTTTCGAACGCTGACAGCGTAGGCAGGCACGTGCCCAGGTTCGCACGTCGCTGTTCAAGGAAGGCCACACATAGCGGTCTGCTACGAGGCGCTGAGACGCACGGATGCCAGGATGGGCCAGGTTGTGCAGCGCAGCAAAGAGTGACCGTCGGAGGTGGGCGGGGACGAAGGGTCTTGGCCGGGGCGTCGTGGTGTCGCACCAAATGGTGCGGGAAGAACCGGGTACAGGGAAATCCAATAGCTTCAGCGAGGAGCTCGGGCGGAGGCGCAAAAGGCGGAGCTCCTCGTCGTGGGCTTGGGCTTCGGCTATGACGTCAGGCGACGAGGGGTCAGTGACTGTTGGGATGGAGGAAATGCGACTGAGGGCGTCGGCAGGACCGTTGCGGGACCCCCTAACGTGCTGGATGTCGGTCGAAAATTCAGCCAAGAATGCAAGAAATGCAAGAATGTCGTCTGCTACAACTCAAACACACACGTACAATCTTCTTCAGTCACAGAGTGACACTGATGGTCCATCTTCTCCATCTTCCTTCAATAGTCGAAGTCCTTCGCAACGTACGTCGAACGGTACCGTCCGACAGCCGAGAAACGGGCGAATCAATCGGTCCGTCCAATGCTTTTGCTCTGGAAAAAATGTGAACGATTATAGAACGTATTAAAAAAAATAACGAGGAAGCGTACCTTTGGACCACAATCCACCGCAATTGGTGCAGAAGAAGCGGGCGCTGCCAATCTCCCGAAATATGTGAGGCGGGAAAAAACCGACTTCACGCGCAGCAAAAGTGTTGTACACTGGAAACGAAACTCTTCAAACATTTCGGCGATGATGACGTCATGGGTATTACTTACGAGGATCTACCAAGCTGATCGTGATGGAATGACGATCGTCCATTCGCTTCGACATTTATAGTAAAGCTTTGCCTCTCACTCTCTATGACGTCATTGAACGTGTTTGAACATGTTAAGACGTGTTTGAACATGTTTGAACATGTTCGGACACGGGCGGCGAAGTCGCCCCTGGACACACTCGTTCCTCTCTCTTCCTCTTTATGACGTCATTGAACGTGTCTGAACATGTTTAGACGTGTTTGAACATGTTGTGACGTGTGTAGACACGAACCCCGCAATACGAAAAACCTCACGCAGTACGAAATAGACTAGTGGTTAGTGTGTCGCGCCCAGTGTAGAAGGATCCTGGGTTCGAATCCCACTCTGGGTCTTCTCGTCGTCATGTACAAGTCGTCCCAGAGTGTTAGCTAGAAATTAGTGTAATGTTTTATTCAACGTCGATAGTATCATTGTCATATGCGACATCGCAAAAAGGCGCGAAAGACGGAAGGCGGGGTGGTCAAAGTACAGACGACACCGTCGCAATGCGAGGAGGAGGAGAGCGGTGTAGCGACTATAAAAGGTGCGCTGGTTCTACGACGATTGATCGAAAGCCCACGAGGGGCATCCATCCATCCATCCATCCACGACGTGAGTCATTTCGTGGACCAAAATGTAAGTTGACCGTCTTTGCTGTGAGAGTGTATTCTATGTATGACATTGTTTTTCAGGAACCAATAGCCGCTGTCACCGCATGACACTGAACACAGGAACTCATCCCATCCTTTCTCATCATCAATCTCAAGCGTTCCTCAACTGAAGGGAAAAGTGAGCATTGTTTCGTGAGGGGGAATCTGGTACTGATTTTGTTTGACCGCAGTGCCGCGCTGTCTCGTATGTCAGTACGACCCCATCGATGCCATGCTCGTGGCCGTAGAAAGAGAGCACGAAGCTAGAATAGAGAATCTCGGTAATAGCCCAGTCGTCCTTTCAGATGACGACGACAGAGACAGTAGTCCGCCTTTCGTAATACCTGAAACGGACGACGACGAACCCCTAGATGGACATGACAATGCAGACGAATTGCTCATGTGGGAAGGGGATCAGTCGTATGCAGATTTCATTCCTCTGTCTGGTAGGGTTAGAGATGAATCACCAGATGCAAGCCCAGAATTTCGAAACGAAGCTGAGCCTGTCCAGGGTCGTAGAATCGTTGAATTGAGAGAACACGTCGTAGAGAATCATCCCTCCGTCACGGAGAGACGATTCCTTCCTTTCTTTGTCACAGATGAGGCATTTGACGGAACGGCTACTAGGTACACGCTTCTCTGTTCCCCGCACGACGACAACGTCGACGATTTGCGACTCTATCTACCGAGCATAGCTCCAGTAATCACGCGCGTCCTCGAAGCTTATCCCATGCCTTTCAAATTTTGTCTGTGCTCGAAGGCGCTCATGGTTAAGGACGGAGGCGACGGGTTGACTTCTCATCTCCTTCACGTGAACCTTCACATGAGAGTCGTTCATAACCGCCGAGAAATCGAAGGCGCGATAAATGCTGCCATCGCAGAGTCCTCGCAACGCGTTGAAAACTATGCGAGAGAAGGGTCTGGTTTCACCTCGAACGACGTCCAATGTGTCGACTTAAAACTAACGCGCTTAAAACCGAAGCGGATTGGATGCACGATCGAGCTTCCCGAAATGTTGAAGAAAAAAACAAAGACTCTCACAAACGTCAAACTTCCACCGAATCACGAAAACGAGTGTTTCAAGTATAGCGTGCTGGCACTCTTGCATCCGTTGAGAAACAAACCAAACGATTATGTCAGATACCACAAATACATGAATCCTTCGAATCCGGAGACGCGCGTAACGTACTGGCCACCCTGCTTCCCAGTCACTTACGAAGACATTGCCCTGTGGGAGAGAAAAAACAAAATATTTGTCTACATCTACGTGTTCGACGAGCAGACGAGTTTGATATCTACCGGGCGGATTCCCTGCACGCTCTATCAGGATAAAGTCCACCTGCTCGAGGTTAGGGATCATTTCTATGGAATCAGAAAATTTAGCACTTTCATGGGACGAGGAGACTATTTTTATTGTGAGAAATGCACGAGCGGTTATAGGACGAGAGGGGCGTTGGAGCAGCACGAACGTTTGTGTCGAGACGTAAACGAAGTAATTCTCGAAATGCCAAAAGCGGGGGAGAGCGTCTCCTTCACCAAGATACAGTACATGCATCCCTACCCCTATTTTGCGGTGTTGGACACGGAAAGCATACTGGAAAAGGACGCGCTCGTGAAGGACGCCTCGAGTGTGCACAGGATGAGCTCGTATAGCATTGTGCTAGTGAGAAGTTGTGATGGGAAAATAATGGACGTAGATGGCTATTTGGGACCCAACGCGGCAGAAAAATGCTTGCTCGCACTAAAGCGATTTAGCGAACAAATCGATAGGCTGAACCGTCTTCCCTCACCGTTGGTCATGAGTATGGAAGACCACTTTCGGCACGCGAGCGCTATGCACTGCGAATTTTGTGGAATCGAATTTAACCGACATACGCGGAAGGTGTCGCATCACGACCACACCCGTTTCGTAGATCCCGGTACCTCGAATTTTGTCGCGACGCTGTGTGATACGTGTAACCTTACGTGTCGTAACACCAAAGAACTCGTCGTGTGCGTGCACAACCTGCAGTACGATTTGAGCTCCCTTCTCCGCCACATGCACGTTCTAAATCTGGGCGAACCGTGGATCTTAGCTCCGAGCTCGGAAAAGATAAGAGGGTTCAATATTGGAGATCTCTATTTCCGCGATACCACGCAGTTTTTCAACCTGTCCTTGTCGAACCTGGTGGAAACCCTTCTCGCCAGCGGTGGCGAGAGCGCGTTTCATTGTACCCGTCAAATGTTTGGTGACCGTTTCCGACGGCTTCTCAAGAAGGGAATTTACCCGTACACCTTCGTCGACAGTTTTGAAGCGTACAATATGCGCGCACTACCGCCAAAGGAAGCTTTCAAAAGCGACCTGAACGACCAAGAGATCACGGACGAGGACTATCAGTACGCCCTCGAGATTTTCGAATTGTTCAAATGCAAGGACCTAGGAGATTACACGCGTCTCTACGTCACGCTGGACGCTTGTCAGCTCTGCGACGTCGTACTGTATTTCAGGAAGATCGCGCTAGAGACGGATGGGATGGATATCTTACGTGCCATGTCCCTCGCCAGTTAGGCGTGGAGCAGCGCTCTGAAGCTCACCAATGTCAAACTCGAGCTCATGAGCGATCGCGAGATGTATGAAACGATCGAGAAGGGGATCAGGGGAGGCATTTGTAACAGCTTCCACAGATACTGTAGGGCTAATCACGAGGGGTGTGACGATTACGATCCCCACCAAGAAAAGACTTTTATCCAGTACCTCGACGTGAACAGTTTGTACCCGTACGCGATGACTTTCCATCTCCCAACAGGAGGTTTTGAGTGGGTGGATCCTTCGAGGTGGAGCGAGATCGATTTTCTCAACATTCCTCACGATTCGGAAGTGGGTTACGTGTACGTGGTAGACTTGTCATATCCAGAAGAACTGCACGCGCTCACCAGGGATTTTCCACTGGCACCAGAACACAGGTGCGTGGACGAGAACGAACTGTCCCCCTACCAACGCCACCTGAAAGATGCGTTGTCGCTGAACGCCCCTCCCACCAAGAAACTCTTGCTGACGTGCCACGACAAAGAACGCTATGTCGTTCGTTATGCATTGCTCGCTCTGTACGTGAGGTTGGGCATGAAAATAAAACGTGTTCACAACATCCTCTCGTTCCACCAAGACAACTTTTTGCGAACCTTCGTGCAGAGAAACGTCGCGTTGAGGAATGCCGCGACCACGAAATTCGAGCGACTTCTGTACAAAACCATGTCGAACAGCACGTTCGGTAAGTCGATACAAAATGTGAGACGCATGAAAAGGTACGCTATAGCCTACGACAAAGAAAGCGCGCTCCGAAAAGCTAGCTCCGTCGACAGTCAGCATTTTCACATTCTGAGTGATAAGTGCATCTTATACGAGATGAAGCAACGCCGCATCAAATGCACGCACCCCCTTTACGTGGGCTTTGCCATTCTTGAAATATCCAAAGTCCGAATGTACAGCTTCATCTACGAATCGCTCTTTTCTCGCTTGACATGTCCAGTGCAATTGATCTATAGCGACACGGACAGCATAATTTTTTCTCTCACGTGTGAAAGCCTGGAAGAGCAGCTGATGAAGATTGAGAGTGAGTTAGATCTATCTTCCTATCCGCCGGACCACCCACTTTTCAACGACGAGCACGCGAATCAGATGGGGTACTTCAAAGACGAGACGGGAGGTGGAGTTATTCAGGAAGTCGTAGCCATCCGAGCGAAAATGTACAGCATCCTCTTGGCTGGGACACACAAACAGATCGCGAGAGCGAAAGGAGTTAAGAAAGACGTGGTGAGGAAACATTTATTGCACGAAGTGTACCGAGATTCTCTGTTCAATGAAAAGGCGGTCTCTCAGAAGCAGTGCACCATCCAGAGTATAAAGCAAACGATGTACACCATTTCGAGACTCAAGAAGAGCTTGGTCCCCTACGACGACAAGCGCTATCTCGTGGATGCCGTACACTCCTTCCCTTATGGAAGCTGCGAATACGGTAAGCTTTCCTAGTGTTTTGACGCGTATAGGATTACGATAGTGCTCTCTCTCTTTGTGCAGCAACGGAAAACCCGGAAGAGAGCCCGAGAGCGTCGACGTCGTCAGGCATCGAGTAACCGTGGAACAAAGAGCTGCACGCGCATGTAATCGAGAATAAAAGTTCTAGTCGAGACATGCTTCTCTCTCTCTCTCCCTCAGACAGGAGAAGCACGGGTCATCGTGGCAGTGTGGTAGCGGAATGGGTGTACGAAAAGAATGACCATTCCGTCATCGTGCTGGCGCAGTAACCCGCGCAATGACGGCGCTGCGATGAAGATTCCCCTTTTCTGGCACGTCTGATCATCTCGTAATGCTGCGTTCGTGAGATCAGACAAGGGAGGGAGGGTGCAGGCATCTATTGACCAAGTCCTTTGTATGTATTCAATAAAGATGTTTCAGTGAAAGAACACACAGAGTCTCGTCAAAGTTATTCGGACTGTTTAATGCGTTGCATGTCAATAACCAATCGGTATTTCAATAAATCAATGACAAAATTGGCGATGTAGACTGCTTGCAAATGTCGCTGCTTCCGCAGGGCGTGCTTAATATGAGCGATGGCACGAGCGAGAAGGTCCACGATGTCTGCAGCGATGTAGTTGAATTCTGCGTTGGCCAAGCTCACAAATTCGCACATTAGTCCCAGGGGTCCGTCAGGAACCGTTATGCAGACGTTCTTGTAACGGGCGTAGATCCGACGCACCATCTCCTGCAGTGGCCCCGGCGAGATCTCTCCTATATTGCCAAAGCCTACCATGTCTATCACGTAGCGAAAAGCAGTGATGACGAGCTCGTTGCGGGGACTTTCGCTGTTGAAACATTCCTTCTCCACTTCTTCCCAAGAAGCGTGGGTGCGGGAACAATTTTGTAAGGAGTGGTAACTGAACATCTTCACGTAGTGATGACGCGAGCGCGTTGCGCGCTGCCTTTATAGAGATAAACGCGCGTGCAAAGAAACGAAAGTGAAGCTCAGAAGCCACCCGTCGCCGCTAGGAGCGCGCGCGCCCAGCGGAGAGCCGAAACCGAAAACACCCGCGGGCGGCGCAGAGGGAGCTGCGCGTGCGCGCATGCGCGGACGGGTGGAGCAGAGGGCGCGCGCGCATCCATAGCGGCCGCTGCGCGTCGCCTCACTCAGTTTCTCTCGGACCGTCGCAGAGGACGGATGTGCGCTCCGCGCGCTCGCTCAGTTTCTGGCTGCCTCTCGTAGAGAGCAGACGTGTGTGTTCTCCGCGCTCGCTCAGTTTCTGCCTGGAAGTTGCCGCGGGGGAAAAGGTGAGTGATTTGACGCGCTCCTTTTCTCGTATGTTTGCCGTGTTTAACGGTGACCGCGCTCGTGCTAAGCCTTTTCTCGCATGTTTAGACTTGTTTTGCGGTGTCCAAGCCTGTTGACGCATGTTTAGCGATGTGTGGTTCCCGCCTTGTGTTAGCTGCGTAGTGTTGAGGTTAGGCCCAAGCGCGCTCCTTTTCTCGTATGTTTGCCGTGTTTAGCGGTGACTGCGCTCGTGTTAAGCCTTTTCTCGCATGTTTAGCGATGTGTGGTTCCCGCCTTGTGTTAGCTGCGTAGTGTTGTGGTTAGGCCTAAGCGATCGTCCCCCCGTAAGCCTTTTTCCCCCGATGGGTACTGTTTTCTGTTTAGCAGTAGCGGTTAGACCTTTTCTCTCGCATGCCTAGACTTGTTTAGCAGTGCTGTCATTTTTACCTGCCGCTAGTATCTTGTTCTCTGTCTCTCTCCTCTAGAGCTATGATGGTGGCGCCATCTGGTGTGATGCCTTGCAACTAAGTGGCCACCTGTCGTCGATCTCTGCAACTACCCGACGTCAACAAGCACTGGTCACCCCGGAGCCGTTTCTTCGCCGCGGCATCGTTGATTTTCGAATAAATTGTTTATCTCCACTCTATTTCTATCTTTTCATTTTATTTTCTACCTATTTTTTTATTTTTTATCAGCTCAAGTAGCCGGCAACTCACATCTTCGTCTGGACGTGTCTTAGATGATCCCCAATTAGTGTAATGACTCCCTGGTGGGTCCTGATTAATGTGGGGGGTCCCAATTAGCTCTAATTGCTAATTAATGGCGTCCAGACGAAGATGTGACTTGCCGGCTAGTTGAGCTGATACATTACTACTTACGTGGCCCTCTTTCACAGGGGTGACACACTCTAGCCATTCTTGTAACTACCCTCAAGCGGGTGCTTTTCGCTAAAACCGTGGTCAAATCTTATCGTGGTCACACGTCATAGGCAACATCATTTTCAGGTCATGTGACTTTGTTTACATATCATTTTAGCGCTTGCCGACATATTCCCGTTGGCATAACGTCAAGAGATGAACAATAATTTGCCAGCCTAATCTATACAGTGCTTCTTCCGCGGCATGATATCCAATTTCTCCACAGTTTAAGTACGTCACATCGGCTCAGTGCGTCTTAAAGGAACTACCGCATCCGGGAACGTATGTATGATACCGATAAGGCAATGTTCGTCACCGCTTCAGAGTCAATTTGTCCAAATTTCTCTTCCGAAAGGAGCTCACATATTAAATAAACGAGTTTTAAAGGTTCGCATTCTATCTGTAGCCAACACGATGATGAGGTAAGCCAGGCACACGAATGGGAGCGCAGCGCAGGCGATTGTCTCCGAGGCTGTCTGCTTGGCGTTCGCATCGCAATATCCTAAGTGAAAAGTCATTGGTAAATATGCTGACTTTCGCTAACCAGTATGAGTCCTGACGTAACCATGTTGCGTGAAACACTGTGTTACCCTCCTGGCTGGACGAACACGTTCGACGCTAACCACAAACAACATTCCGCGAGCCGATCATAGAGAAGACGCCGTCTCCTAGCATTCCGGCTCGTCCGCCCGCTTGTCAGTCGGTCGCCAAGGCTACGAATATTCCTCCGGCCCCTCCATGAATGGTCTCCTCCGTGTCAAAGGGCGGGCAGTGATTGGCCTCCTCCAAGAAAGAGCAAACGCGCTATTTAGAGAAGATTTGGCCGCCGATCACGGGCGCGACCATCTTTGAGGTCACGTGTGCGGTGACGTTTGCTCTGACGTGTTACCCTCACCTCTCCAGAATGCAATGCGTTCGCCCGGCACGCTTTCGTCTATGGAGCAATACATTAGATGGCACCCCTGTGCATTGTTTGACGGAAAATATCGTTATCCAGCATTGGTGAAACAGGGTTTACGATTCACACCAAGTTTAGGGGAGGCTAATCTCGGTTTCAGTATTAACTTGCGTTGGTGAAATGCGGCCTTAGTCATGCAAGCAACGATAACATTTGGAACGGCGACGCTAAGCATTTGTGCGACGATAAATCAAAAGTGCTGCTTCGGGTACGATGGTGTACGGATACGATGGTGTCACGCAACTTGTGACGACACGACCAATGACAGCGCAGAGCCCACGGTGCTTTGGCAGGGAAATCAGCGAACGCGTTATTGTTTCAGGTGGAGCTCGGGCGACGGTCATGATATTCCTGCAACCTTATAGGGGACATCTGGATTTCGTGACGAGTCGATTCCCCACGAGACTGTTTTGAATTGAATGGTGTGGATGGCGGTGAAAGATTGTGTGTGTCGAAATACTTGGAGGCATCGACACAGGTAAGTGATACACTTCATGTTTGCCTTATTTTGTATAGCCGTGCAGGGCTTTCGCACTTTGTTCGAGCTCTTTGCGTTTCCTCTAGGCCTGCTTCTGCTTTAGGAATTTTTTTAGGGAGCTCACGAGGGCTTTTTCATGTTGACACGCCTACATAGCTGTGTTGAGCGGTGCATGCGCTCACAAGTGTCCCGTTACTTCCTCATCAGAGATTATCTGTGTCATCAGTTCCATTCTTGTTCAGACCTGCCTCCATAATGATGAGAGTGGGGCCCTGCCCTGATAATGGTGGTGCTCCGTGCAGTGTATTTCGAATCCCTGACCGATACACAAGAGGGGCGACGGTGCCGGTAGAAAACCCTGAAAACCCGGTGTGCCGCTGTACGGAAGCGAATTTCCAAACGCCATGGCGGCCTCCATATACATCAGTGTTACGTATCGGTGGCAGGAAGACTTTACGCAATAAAAGTTTGATTTCGTCGCTGTCCCTTTGGATTACAAGCAAGTGGATCCAGTTTGTCTCTTGGGATGAAGTATATCCGATGGAACGTTACGAAATGAGTGTAGTCCACATAGGTATTATGGAACACTTGGGGCGAAGAAATAATGTAGATGGCGAACACATAGCAGCAACTGTTCATTAAAAATGGCTGATATCGGAAATCGCTGTATAAGCAGTAATGTTCCTTATCGCACTGAGCAGAATGTCGGTGCCGCTAATTGCGCTATAATAGGCGGTGATGATGTGAACAGAATAAGCAGGCCGCTTATTTTCGCACTCTGTTTACTATTTATCTCCGTCTACGTTCGTAGCACAAACTTGGTCTCCTCGGTCAAGGGGCTGTCATTGAAGGTCCACCACTGGTAATTCATACGCGGCAAGTAAGCAGAGCGAGTAGAATAGACCCCTGGTGAAGTGCACAAAACATGTAATGATCCCTCAGTATACAGTGTACTACGATACAATGTGCTTTGAGTCCTGTGCTTTGCTTTGTACCAGCGCTTTGAAATTCTCTTTGTGGCTAGTTCTGTTTCAGAGCTACTCGATTAATGGGCTCACGAGTATTTTCACTGTGCATATTTCCCTCTGTTGTCACGCTTAGCAACAAGCAGTTTGCAGTGGGATGATCTCTGTTCTTTCTTCTTTTTCCTTTTCCTTTTTTTTTGTATCCGTGGTGGTGACTATGGTATCTGTGTTCCTATTTGAGCAGTGCCGTTCTTGTCCTGGCCTGCGGAGACCTGCTGCCGCCATGAAGACAAGAGTGCGGCCATGTCCTGATGATGGCGCCACGGCGACAAGAGTAGCAGGAAGAGAGTGATGCTGATGAGTCATTCATCATTAAATCATATTAAAAAGTCTATGCCTGTGTATCTACACGTATGGTCGCAGTGACTATATCCTGACCGCTATTTTGACCACTGTAAAAAAAAAGAAGACAGGTTCTTTTTTTTCTTTTTTTCAAAGTGCTCCGTTTTGTACGAGCCTTTTGATATTTCCTTTCCGGCTAGTTCTGTTTTAGCTGTTCGATTAATGGGCTCACGAGTATTTTCGCTGTGCATCTTTTCCTTTGTTGTCACGCCTAGCAACAAGCAGTATGCAGATGGATGGTCTCTGTTCTGTTTTTGTCACGCTATGGTATCTGTATTCCTATTTGAGCAGTGCCGTTCTTGTCCTGGCCTGCGGGACCCTGCTCCCGCCATGAAGACGAGAGTGCGGGCATGTCCTAATAATGGTGCCCCGGCGACGAGAGTAGCAGGGAGCGAGTGATGCTGATGAGTCATTAATCATTAAATTATTTTACAATGTCTATGCCTGTGTATAGGCGCCAGTGCTCCGCTTTGTACGAGCCTCTTGATATTTCCTTTACGGCGAGTTCTGTTTGAGCTATACGATTAATCGGCTCACGAGTATTTTCGCTGTGCATGTTTTCCTTTGTTGTCACACCTAGCAACAAGCAGTTTGCAGAGGTATGATCTCTGCTTCTTTTTTGTATTGTTTTTTGTTTCACGCTATGGTATATGTATTCCTATTTGAGCAGTATCGTTCTTGGCCTGCGGAATCCTGCTGCCGCCATGAAGGCCAGAGCACGGGCATGTCCTGATGATGGTGCCCCGGCGACGGCAGTAGCAGGGAGAGAGTGAAGTCTATGCCTGTATACAGGATGTCTCAGAAAACGTGGCATCGAATTATAGTAAGCAAACTATACCGCATAAGACTACTGTGGTCAACGACATTTGTTCTATGTTTTGCCACCTCCTCAGGTGAATGTCATCTAACGCAAGTTTTATTATGTGAATTTTTGGCGGGGAGTAGTCTGTATGTAGCCGTGGAACAGATGTGCATAATTGAGTTCCTTGTGAAGGAGAACGTCAGACCAGCTGAGATTTTGCGTTTATTACAGGCACAGTGTGTTGCATAAACGATGTCAAAGGGAAGAGTGTACGAATTGCGTTGAAATGTTTGGCGAAGGACGAGATATAGTCATGAATAAACCACATGGACACGTTCGTCCTAGTGCAGTCACGCCAGTGTACATCGCAGGCGTTGAGCAAGCCGTCCTTGAGATCCGACGAGTAACAGGTCGGGACACTGTAGCCCAGCGTAATATTAGTGTCGGCAGTGTGGAGGCAATTACTCACGAGCACTTACGGTTCCGCAAGGTCGGTCCGTGCAAGATTGCTTTCCCGACAACTCACTTGTGACGAGTAGGGAGCGCACATGGCAGTGTCTGAGCAGCTGCTGAACCGGTTTCAACCCAAGGGGGACGAATTTTTGCGATCAATAATCACAAGCGGTGCATCATTTCACCCAAGAGACAAAAAGAAGCAGCATGGAATAGCGATACAAGAGTTTAAATATGGCTGTGTTGTGTTCGTCCCTTTGTATGTTCCAGCCTCAGAACTTTCCATCATAGCAACATAAGGCTTCGCCGCCGCCAAAGAAAAGCAAGATGCAACCGTCTGCTGGGGAATCAATGTGTACTGATTTCTGGGACATGCGGGTTGTCATCCTTGTGGACTTCTTGGAGCAAGCGGTGAGGATTAATGCCCAGTATTACAACACCTTCATAAAGGGTGCCGTACAAAACGCAATTCGCAAGAAAACGCCTGGAACGTTGTCCGGAACGTCTTTCTTCTTCAGGAGAATGCTCGACCAATTTGGCTGTAGGACCATGGCCGCAATGCGCTGCGAGATTTTGCGCCATGCCCCTTGCACCATACATTTTGCTCCAAACGATTACCATTTGTTTGGGCCACTTAAAGAACACTTTAGAGGAAAGACGTTCACACAGATGAAGCCCTCCTAGAAGACCTCCTGCAGTGGTTACGGCAGCAGCCCACTTTTTTCTATGCCAAAGGCATCACAGAGTCGCCAAAACAAACGGCAGCGGCGTGTAGATGCGCACGGTGAATACTTAAAAAACTGCCGTAATTTGGTGCTTGCCACATTTTTCATTGTATTTAAAGAAATACAAGTATCGGTCAAACATGAACGACACTTGTAATTAGAGAGTGAGGGAGAAATATCATTACTACTTACCTTGTTATTTTCAAGTACTACTAACTGTCCTGTTATCAGATAACTTTGTTTATTTCGAACAGCAGTGACATCTAAGAGAAGGAACGCAAGACCCTGTCGTCTGAACATGGATGCTGAAGGCCAGGTTCGGTCACGCACGACGGCTACCCAACTGTATAGGTGGGAATTTTCTGCCTGGACGGCCAGGGCAGGATGTACGAAGAGGGGTGGGTCGTGTCCTGCCTTCGTTGTTCAACATATGCGAATTAAATAGTATGATCAGTGAAAACTGGATACGGCATCTCGTTTCTCTCATGAGCATCACATTAAGGTAAAGCATATCCATAGAGGCGACAAGAAAAAGCGTGGGTAGAAGCGCACACAGAAACAGATATAGTTTCAACCACATTTTACTTTGACATAAAATTACAACAACAGGGAGTTTTAGGAGAACGTATATGTATTGGTGACGTAGGAGCGGCTGGCATCACGTTGCTGATATCTGACAGCGATAGGAAGGCTAAATCGGAGGACGCTTACGATTTTCTAAAACTCAATCAGAGAGAGTTATAGGAAAACGCAGAAGTTTCACGATAACGTTTCATAAAACATGATAAGCCAAGTGCTTTATTCCTTTGGAGTAAGTGACATCAAAGGACCTTCTTTGCTCCCTTCCTTTCCACCAACAGGAAATCGTCGACGCATCGAAAAATGCAAAAGTCGATAACGCTTCTGAAATTCGGATGGTGTCTTTAGCTCACGTACCTAGCGCCGCCGCCAAACCACAACAACTTTCTTACGGGATGATGACTGGGGAGTTTCATCGCCGGGGGCGATACTCTACCCCATCGCTGGTGGTGATGCGGGGAATGAAATAATGATCCCCTTCAGAATAAGGATTCCTGGATAAGAAATAGGGATCAGGAACAATAAGGATAAGGAAGTCCTGCGGTGTCCAGAAATGTGAAGAGAGCCTTCCTTGAGGGCAGAGCGTTGGTGTGCCAGGATGTGGATGTGGCCAGGAACCAAGCAATTTTATGAGAGAGAGGGGGCGGGAGTCTAGCTCGTTCAGGGATCCGGAAGGTACGGCTCGGGAATGTTGGTAGTGTGGGCAATGGAAAAGAATGTGCTCGAGGTCTTCTACAGCACCGCAGTGACTGCAGTGGCGAGAGGCCCCACATAAACGCCGCCATATAAACGCTACTTATCCCTTCTTCGACTAGTTGTACTGCTCCTGTGACTCAGAGCGCGCGAATCTGCCTCTCGCCCCAAATCCGAGCTGGAGGAGTCATACACGAGCCGAGCACGGCAGCAGCCCTGGCAGCAGGAAGACAGCAGATATGGAACTAAACGTGAATTGCAGCTGTCCGTCGAAGAGAAAATATAGAAGTGATTGGCACCAAAGCAATCATGCCAGCGCGATAAGGCTTCTCTGCGGTAGTGCCTACAATGACGTGACCGGAACCACCCAAGACCTTACAACCGCTCTGACGACACTGCCCACAGTGGCCCAGAGCGCTTGAGAAGAACCATTCGAATGCAATGAGAGCGCTACGCTTCTAGCAGCTGAACACCGAGCGAGACAATCAGTCGAAGACACCACTAGTGATGGGTACCAGCCTGAACCCTTGAACCTAACCCACATGAACCCTTACAAGCTCGCGTTCACGAGTGAAATTGCGCCCAAGGGCAACCTTCAACCTTCAATTATTGGTAGAGGTGAGTGCGGGTAGGTAAACTTGGACCCGCACACGCACAGTACCCGCGCGTGTGTGACCCGCGCCCTTACCCGCAGTGGTGTCTGTATACCCGCATAACCGTATTGGGACCCGCAGGGGGAAGTGTTCCTCGTCCACTTTACCACCGTTTCTATTTTAAAAGAATGGAAATTCTGAGCGTTGGCTACGTGTCTCGAACGGCTTCAATCGTATGCCAATAAAACTGCAATTCAACACACACCCACACAAGTCTGCATTAATGATCGAACTCGCCCGCCAGCACTTGGCTGCTGCAGTCTGGCACGTGGATTTATACGGCCAACGACATGGGCACTGCGTGTGTGCGTGTGACAGAGATGGATCACTTACTTGGCCATGGAGTACGGGTAATGCCGGTACGCCCGCATTTTATCCGCAGCGATCCCGAATTCCTACCCGCAAATCGTGACGATGTGCGGGTAACTGCGGGTGCCCGCGGATATACCCGCACCCGCGCTCAGCTCTAATTATTGGATGCCTGGATCGACCCCGGCCTTCAACACCTATGCTGGCGGTTCGCTCAAAGGATGGAGAGACCACTTTTGTCCTTCCGCTCCAACAATTTAAAGCTTGTCGAATCAGCTGTTGTGTCCAATCCGATCACTTAGCACATTTTGTCGGAGCTATCCCCACAAAGTGGAGGATGATACTGTCGGTTTTTTATATTAATTATCAAGCAACTCGGGAAGCTGTGAAAGGCAGGGCATCCGGATGAATTCGTACAGGCCGTGATACGAAGGCTGCTGAAGAAGCGTGCTAAGCACAGAAAAAAGAATCGCACAATAAAAGAAAAGGAACAAAAAGTCAATGTCTCCAGGAAGGATACGGCAGGGTCCCAACTTGCCAGACATGTGATGACCTGAGTGTGCCTGGCTGTATTTGATACCATGAGTTTGGTATAGAGATCGAGAGATACGCGTCTGATGGCGATTTCGGGTGATGTATCCGGCAATCCGAGCGAGCGCGCCCAGGTCCAGTGCATGCTCTACACGGGAGTCGGTCTAGGGCAGTCATCACCGGATTTTGTCGGACGCTCTACCGCTCTTCTGCGAGGGTCGCTGCGCTCGCTACGCATTGTGCATTAGTCGTGTTCGTGAACTTCCGGCAGCGTCGTTGGCGTCGTCGCGCACTGTCACGTGATCACAAGCATAGCTTGCGAGAAGCTGGTCACATAATCCTCTTTGTCATTCGCATTATCGGTGTCAATCGAACTTTCATCGCTACTATGCTTTCGTAAAGATCCATGCCGTCAATGGTGAACGCAACAAACAAACAGATGACAAGCCACGTGACAGGCTGAGAGCCGCCGGAGCAATACGTAACAGATGACGCTCGCCAGGCGCATATATGCGCATGCTCGCCGTCGAGAGCGGAAGAAGAAAGTTGAGGGCGGTCTTGGGTCGGCCTCTCGCAGCAAGAGCCAAAAATGTGCGCTTGGGGCGAGCGAACTGCTCCGTAGTGCATCATCCGAACACGCGGCTCTTGCTCTGACCGCACTACCCGAATTTACCGCACGGGTTCGGGGCAGAAAAAAGTGTTCCAAATGGATCACCCGAAATCGCCATGAGACTGGTGGTTGGAACTTGTAAGATTAACTGCATGTGTTCACCCACAGCTGCTTTGTCAACCAAGCAAGATCATTTCGTCAATCTGGTATGTGGTTCAAGGTATATCTAAACTGGTAGCGAAGACAAGCGAAAATACTAAATCAGACCCATCGGCAAGGCTACCATCATGAGGCGCGAGCGATCCTGGGTGTTGACAGTAGAGGTACGATCGTAAACACAAACACTTTAGAACGTGGGCATGGGTTGTGTGCGTACTAATAGGTTATTCATACTTTCAATGTAGAAAAAACTTTCTGTTGCCCCACTCGTGCACATATACGAAATCATCTACCACCCGAGTACGTTTCCGTATCCTGCTCCTTTGCACATGTAGCCACTGTAGCACATGTGCACGGAGTAAAAGGAAGGAGACCGGACTCGACGGAAAACATGAGTCTGAAATCGTCGTATAATTACGGCCGTGTGGCGGCGCTGGCGCGCCCTGGTAGGCTGGATACCGAAACTAATAGCCTTGACAGAACATCGTGTGTGATGCATTTTCTCGTTACCGAAAAAAAGAGAAAAATGATCCGTGCCACGGACAGAACGGTTTTGTGTTCAGGATGAGCTTTCTTTAAACTTCTTTCTGTTTCTCTTAGCTGTAACATCGTCATCTTGACTGCTTTACGTGCCATGAGGGAAAGCCCACCTATCCTGTTTCGTCGTGTGCTGTTCTCGCGAAGTGGTGTTGTGGAAAGATAGAGAGTAATTTTGAATGTGTAACAAGATATATGCACACGGCAACGTTCTGCAACATCGTCGCTTCTTCTAAGCACTGCGGAGTTAACTTCGGTTGTGTTAATTTCACGTTTCCTTTACCGTTATGACGGAAAGATGTTCCAAATGCATTCCAAAATTGTGAAGGGACTCCAAGTCATATTACAGCATTGTGAAAATGATGTACTGTGCAATAAAATATGTTTCGTGTGCAAGCAGAATAAACAACCTTTCAGTCACTGATTGAGTCGTTTATTACCCCGGAGCCGGTTTTATGATGCGCACTACCAGTGCGTGTCAAAGGTACCCCGCGCAGTAGTGAAAGTTAAGTGCTCAGCTGTTCACCAAGTGTTTTGCTACACGATGCTGTGCTGAATTTAACAATGAGTAGAAACTGCTTCATACCTGGATGCGACACCGGAAATTCTCTTGCGAAGAAGAGAAACAAAGAAAAGGGGCAGAAAAATCCCTCTCTCTTTGGCGTGCCAAAGGTAAGAAAGTGAAACTAGTACGTGCGCATTTTATCGGCCTCCATCTCGGAGATACGGAAACCTCTAAGTAGATTTTGACTGAAGTATGGACTTATACGCGGTGTGATTTCAAAAGCAGGTCCGTTCAAAATGTAATCTAGGCAATATATCACATACGATATAGTTTTGCTAGTTTATTGAAAGTAAAACATCAAATAGGTTTCTTCTTCCTCCTTTGTGAAGTGCTCTTGTGGGCAGCCACTTGGCAGCACTATGGGCAGCTTGGTGCTTGACTGCACTTGGTTCTCGGCTGGAATATTGCAAAGGGAAGCAAGGCATACAGCACCTGTTACAATTATTCGGCACAAACTGTGCAAGAGCTTTTTTTTTTTACGCAAATTAATGTATCCAACATCAGTTTTGCTCATCATAAACTATCATTATAAAGTCCAGTTTGCTGGACTCGTAAAAAAATGTGTGGTGGAGATATTTTCTACAATTCAAATTTATAAGAAAGAAAACAATCAATTTTGGGAAGTTCTAGTTATAAGGAGAAAAGTTGCGCCCTGAGGATATGCTCGTTTCATTTTTGTATCGAGATTGCCTGGCATTGTGGATCATCTGCTCCCAGAGAACACGGTAATGGTTTGTATTTCCTACGGCTATACAACTTTTCACTAACAATGTATAATGTTTTCTTGCAATGAGCGTGCACTCTCTTTGAGAGAACAATTGTCAGACTGCTTCAGCAGTTACTTGCAATATTGGCTCTTGTCTGTGAATTGAATTGAATTCTAGTCTGTGCCCTGTCCCTTCTGTTAGTGTATTTATATTGTGCTAAAGAACAAAACTTAAATGTATGCATGCCAATGAATTTCCCCTCGAAATATGTAGTGGAATGAGGCACAACATTTCCGTTTGCTTTGTCTTGGCTGTACTATTATTGTACTGCATTATACCACATTGTATTGCTGTACTGTATTGCATTATAGTGCAGAATGCCTCGTATCTTCCTCATGCTCTTTAGGACATTTTCTACTTGATAGTGGACATTTGTGATCTTATTTTCAGAATGAAGAACTGTTCAACAAATGGAAGACAGTCATTCCAAGACTTGACAAAACGCTGTCTAAGACTGATAAAGTGTGCATCCTTCACTTCAAGGAGAGTGACATTGAAAGGTACTACACCACCACTCTGAAGGATGGCACAGTGCACAAGCTGGAAAGAACAAAGTCAACGCTAAAGGAGGATGCTGTGCCTTGTCTCTTTCCGAATACCTCGGAAAGTAAACGGAAAGAAGGCAAACGAAAAGCTCCAGCTGAAAGATCTGTGCCTGTAAAGCATGCGCGTGGACCAAGTGACGAGCCGCAGCCTGGCTGTTCTCACCACCACCATGAGTTCCCTGTACCGACAGGTGATGAGGACGATCTCGTGGATGTGACTGCACCAATAAATCAAGATGACCACGACACCTTCACAAAACTGTTGGATGAAGTGACACAGATACAGAAACCTAACTCTCAGTGGGCAACTTCAATTGATGTGAAGAAAAAATACATCGCTTTTGTTTACGTCGATGACATGTTCAATGTGACAAAACGTATCATTGTGAAGGCTGACCTTGAAATCTTAGTCTTTTTCAACGAAAGGTGTGTTCAGTTGCCAGAAACAAGTGGAAAGAAAGCAGTGTCTGGTTCAGAGGTCACATCAATCTTGAAAACCATCGATGAGGCTTGTGTGTGTCCTGGAGTCAAGGGGTCCTCCAGGTGGGTAATTAAGGCCTCGTAATATATTTTATAAGACATCACAGGATGTTAATGTGCTGGATTTTGATAGAACTCAATCTTGATGCATAATGCTTTTTTCATTTTTCAATTTTTCATTCTCAATCTTGATATGAAATGTTAATGATTGCTTAATTTCAAAGAATTTCAGACAAGTGCACAGGGTACTACATGGGAGCGGAGAGCACCTCAAGAGGGCCAAAAATCGACAGATGCATCTATTGTCGACTGGACACCACTAAACAGAAAAACACAATGCGGCGACAAAAACATGCAGTGAAATCTGGACGAGGACGACCACCGAAATCCTCTAGAAAGAAGTTGAACCAGCAGAGAATACGCCTCCGGAAAACAGTAATATATGCTTGCCACCCCACTTCGTTGATTTTTTAGACCTATACAACAAAAGCAGCACCACAAAGGAGATATTAAGCATGCTTTCTAATATCTTTTTTTGTTTGTTTACCAGGTTGTTAAATTACATCAGAAAGTCAACCACTTGAGGGAAAAGTGTGCCAACCTGTCAATTGAAACTGTGGAAGCTGCATTAACCTCTCTACCTGATAGTCACAAAGAAGCAATTAAGCTAATGTTTTGCAAATGCCAAAAGGAAGGGTCCACAAGGCCGTCGCTACACTTTGGAATGGGTGTACGAGTGCCTTCTCATGAGGATAAAGAGCCCAGCACTCTACAAGCACCTGCGCTCCAAAGACCTGCTCCCACTTCCCTGTGTTGACACACTCAACAACTACATCAACAAAGTCAAGGGCATTTATGGGTTTCAGGAAAGCGTCTTTGAATGCATTAAAATTCGGTCAGCTGCAATGGCACCTGAAGACAAGCACGGTATGTTATATTACTTGCTCTATTATGGAATGGTGGTGATGGTGAAAGGGCTCACCATTGTCGGCCTCACATATGTGGGCAACGACCGACGCCCTGCGGAATGTGCGTCCTGGGCCGACTTCTAAGAGAACTGTGCTGACATATGGCTGAAAGTGTCTGAGGAATAAAAGAGAGCCCCTTTGCAGCAATCAATGAGGTGTCGAGAAAGCACAGATTGATGGCGTCCAATCAGACAGCAGATTTCATAGAATAGTTCGTGCACTTTTCAGCAACAATACATGATAAATACTACCTTTATTACTACAATCCGTAGCTTACCATGTGCGGGATATTTCACCTCACAAATCTGAGCATAAACAGTCTATAAACACTGTGACGGATGTGCAAAAGAATCGAAGTGGGACACTCACCTGTTATTTTAATCATGTAGAGTGCAAGCAAATGTGTTCCTGATGCCTGGAAAAAGTATACACATGCATGTGTGTAAGAGCTATGATAGTGATGCTGGTTACTTTCAAGTCTTCCAAGGAAAAACATGGAATACTGAATGGCAGTGGTAGCATTTTACTGAACTGCAACAAATGTGTGCAGTTTATCCTTCTTTTAAAAAATATGCATTACCTTCGTTGCTCGTACCCCATATCACTGTGTGGTAAAACTTGAACATACGCACTAGGGATTTACACTTAATATCGCTAAATTTCAGGAGCCCTCCTCGTTGACGAGATGAAGCTGACAGAGGGTGTATCACTAGACCGGTCCTCATACAAGCTTCATGGCTTCACAAATTTGGGAAAATACACACCAGAGTCCCAGAAGAGCAAGAAGGGAGACCACGCCCTGGTCTTCATGTTCCAGCCTTTCAGGGGCAAGTGGGTTCAGGCCTTGGCATGTTTCCTCAGCAAGGGCAGTGCACCAGGAAATGTACTGCACAAACTTGTCCTCGAGTGCATCATCCTACTTGAGAATGCAGGACTCCTGGTAGATGTAGTGACCACTGATGGGGCATCGTGGAACAGGAACATGTGGTCTCACTTTGGAGTCAACACCAGTGAAGTCAACTGTACCCATCCATGCAACTTTTCAAGGCAGCTGTGGTTCACATCTGATTTCCCACATTTGATAAAATGCTTGAGGAACAGCCTTGTGAAGAAAAGAAAGTTGACAGTAACTATCATTACAGTTCTTATGCTTTACATCTCTTGGTAATGCCATTTCAACACTTCACAGACACCGGACGGAATAGTTGACATCAAGCACTGGAGTGCAGTGGTAGAAATGGATCGGCCCAGGGCGCACAACCTGAAAGCATGCCCTAAGCTGACGCCGGATCATGTAGATCCACGCCCATATCAAAAGATGAACGTGGCCATGGCATTCCAGGTGAGAGACATGAATAAAGTAACATATTCCTGTGATGAACGTCACCTCTAGCCTGATACCAAAGATGTAGGTATCGCACGGCAATGATTTAGGCTTCAAAATATGTGTGTACTTCATCCAGTTCTCTCAATCGGCATATTTGCCCATCGAGCAGAGACTGTATAAGAGCCACGGTAAAATAAGCAATATTAGCAATAAAAAGCAGCTATTTTCTATTGCTCACACAGTTGTTCAGCGACAGTGTTGCAAAGGGGATGAAGCATTATCAGCCTCATCACGACAACCTGACAGACTGCGATGCATCTATTGCATTCGTACAACGTGTCAACCAGCTGGTAGACGTCATGAATGCGAGGACTCCAAAAGATGCACTCACTACAGACCCACAAAAGCTACAAGTAATGAGTTTATCTAAACAAACTTGTTCTCAGTCTATCATACATATGCATACATTAGATAGAGTGTGCTGTATATTAAATGAAATAGCAGACAAATAATAATGTAGCTGCTATGCATATGTTTATGTAGCTTCCTGTAATTTATTTCCTCTAATTGTTTTTTTTTTTTTTTCTATCTAGACAATCAAGAGCTTTCTTGCCTTCATAAGCGAGTGGGAAACAATCTGCAGCCCACCAGGCAATACAGAGGGCTTCATGAGCAGACAAACTTCAGATGGGCTAAAGGTTACATTGCAAGCAACACTACAGTTACATCAGTACTTGGTGTCTGAATGTGAATTCCGGTACCTCATGACAGCTCGCTTGAATCAAGATGCTTTGGAGGTAGGCATAACTTAAGTCATGAAGAGAACCATGGCTCAGTCACATTGGCTTTTACAGCGTTTTTTCGGCATGATGAGGAACTCCTGTGGGCAGAACCAACATCCAGACTCGACACTCTTTGTCCAAATGTTTCGGTTGCTTAGCACGTACTCCCTCATCAAGCCACCACGTGGCAGTAATGTGACAGGAGCTGAAATTTTGAAAAGCTTGATTGACTTCAATGCAGCTGATGCATCGCAACATGGACCCACTGAACTGCTACAAATGCTCGATACATTTATTGCCACAGTATCTACCAGAGAAGTGCCACAAGAAGTAACCGCAGGTCAGCATGACTACAGTGTGACCCAATCAAGAACAGATATTGTTGCTTATGTGGCTGGGTTTGTTGCAAGGAAGATACTCAGCTTTTGCACATGCCCGCTATGCTCTATGAGCTTTGTCACAAATGAAACCGTTGACGAGCGGTATAACTTTATATCGCTGAAAAACAGGGGAGGGCTCATGTTTCCATCGAGCGAATTTCTCGCCTTAATTGACCACTTAGAGTCTATAATAATGAGGGCACTTAGCAGTCCAATGCATGAAACGATCCTCTTTTCCGTTGTAGAAGAGGTATCCAGCACAACAGTCCCCTTTGTAGGATGTACTGAGCACAAAACCGATGTTACAAAGTCAGTTGTACACTACTATATTGTAATGCGCCTGCACATCGCATGCAAGATGGAAAACCGCATACACGGTGAGAAGGCAAAGAAATCTAAACTGCTGAGAAAACAGTCTCGCCTTCAATAAATGAAGCACTCTGCGTGCTCCCAAATCGATTGTCATCACTGGGTCGACTGCATGCTGATAGAGTTATATAGTTATGTGCCTCCCCGTTTTGCGCATTTGTGACTGCAAGAAGTTTCGAATACCTTCGGGGAAATCGTCGCCACACAGCTCGAAAGTACGCAATAAAGTCCAGAAAGCATTTCCTTCTCAGTTGCTCTTGGGTGCTCACAAATTACACACCATGGGCAGAGCTGCTACAAAGTACGCGCTCGAACAACTCGCATTAGCAACTCGCGCAAGATGGCGGATACAGATAAAGGTAGGTTGGGCTTCCCCTCAGAGCAGAAAGAAAGTCTTTTTTTTTCTCAGAGAGTATTCAAGCAATGCAAAATAAAACTCTCAGACATCACCGCGAATGTACACATATTAGATTAAAATATAAAAACATTTCTTAGCGGTGCTCCCTAGAATGAAATTGTTTGTGGAAGAATGCACTGTGAAGGCTACTGGTTTCGGAATCCAGCCTCCCAGGTCACAACAGCGCCGCGGCGCGGCCGAAATTATACGACGAATTAAGACTCAGATTCTACAGCAGGGGGAGCGGCGGAGATCGGACTCCTTCCTTTTACTCCGTGCACATGTGTCACAGTGGGCGTGTTCATCCGTGCATCTGTGTATCCGTGCCGTGTGTCCGTGCATTGTAATGCGGAGTTCGTATACTTTTTGGGTTAAACAGGTAGCGACGTTGGCATCGCGGAGCTGTAGGCCAAAATTAACACGTGTGAACTGATTAATACAATGCATCCCCTGTTGTTGGCCCCGCGAAAAAAAATTTCATGGGACGAGCGGCCATGATAGCGTGAGTGTTAGCGGGAATCAGCTGTGCACCAACGATGTCATGTTTTGTTGCAATGGCCACTCACTGAATAAATGCAAACGTGTAATCACTGCATGTGCGTAGTGCTCTAGGTGAGAAATGGAGCTTAAGTGAACCTGCCTCGTTTCTGTGTGCTATCACGGTGCCCTTTTGTTTGGAGTTGTCAATATATGTGATAACTACAGTCACTATATAAGCTACGTAGCTTTAGTGACTGTAGTGATAACTATATGTATTTCGTATTGATATGTTTCATTAAACCTGATACTATTTATTTTTTCTGTGTTCTCGTCTGGTACTGTTGCACGGGTGAGGAAAAGGGAATACAACGCAAACGAAGAGCGCGAACGAAAACGTGCCATAGCCAATTATGCATTACTTATTATTCATACTGCTGACGTCACCTCTGACGCCATTTATTTACAATCGTAGTAGTCCGCGCAACGGATGGATGGCGCTGACCGTCTCTATCATGGCGTCATTCTGAAGACACAGGGGCCTATGGGAGTTGCGCTACCTGTTTAGATATACCTTGTGTGGTTTGGCAAACCGGTTTGGAACAAAATGGCATCTAATAGGCGTTCTTTCTAGACACTGCTGTCATTTTATATCAACGTAAGAGATGGATGAAAAGTGTGAGAAAGTGAAATACTTACGCTTTAGGTCGCTATGCTCTCGCGATGCCACCAGACTCAGTGAATCAACTGCACTTTCCGTCGCTGCGACAAAGGAAAACGTTGCAAGTATAACACAATAAGGCAATGATAGAGGCTGACATGTTACAAAAGGAAGTGGAAAGCGGAACGAAAAGCTTAATATGTGCTTCTGGTGTGTGTGTGTCTTTTTCTCTAAAGGGTGACGGTTCTGCAAGTGCTACCGTCCCGTAACCTCCCAAGCAACGTGACGCCACAGCGGTGGGCAAACCGCTCGTGAATAACACGTCACCACCAACCAAACCAGGCAACCGCATGTGTTAAACGGATTCCAAGTTCTTTTGGATTTCTGGGCACCATAACCTGAGCATTAAAACTGAGAAAATCAACTAGCGGAATTTCTTTTGCTTCATGTAATGCAGTTTGCAACTATACCTTGCAGTTTATGTCCAAAAAATCGCCGTACCCGCACTGCCGTATGGTGAGCATTGCCAGCGATGGTCTACTCTTCTGCTGTTCCACAGCGTCTAAAAACCTATATTGCTTACGCATGCACATGTACGTTGGATTTGATTGTTGGGCAACTCCAACTAGACTCGAGTGAAGACATAACCGTGTTTTTGTATTTTCGTGTTATTGCGACTGCGGAGCAGTAGCCTACGCTCAGGAAACGCAATTCATATCAAAACAATCACTGTACCCAGTAGCGTAGCCAGCAAAAACCACCAAGGGTGACGCTTCGGGGAGGGGGTTGTTTGAACATTCGAATCCCCCTCTGGCTACGTCACTCACTCTACTGGTGTACTAAGTGGTCATGCTTACTTACATGTTATGAGCACAATGAGCAGTCTAAAGGCAAACGCAGTCTTCATGGTTGTCACTTTGTCGGTTCAGCTTTGACTGTAACACAGGGAAACGTGTTATGTGTAGCAGCGTTGTCTCGTGGCTGACAGGAAGTTACCGGAATATGGTGATGATGTGGTGATTGTTCAGTGAACGGCAGGAGCCGTTTGCTGCAACGTCAACTGATTAAGCATGGAGTCCATATTCAGGATGCATATGAGAGGTGTGTTAAAGGACGCTGAGAGTATGCAAAAGCTTGTTCAAATTCTCTGAGCCCGCACATATGTCGCGTAAGGAATATGCCTGGAACAAACATTACGACCACACATTGCCTACAACTTGATCTCTATACACTCGCAAATCTTGTAGTGCCATCTGGTGCGCGTATTACAAGTACTTTCGCCAATCACTTGTATTCCTGCCATAGCCATAGCGCTTTCGCGTAATTTTGTTTCTGTCTCATGTGAATTGATATTTGGAGTGACAGTTAACAAGCACTTGTTTTGCAATCTTCCCACACTAAAAATTGCTATTCACCTAGGACGATTGTGTCTCGCACAGGCAAACATGAAATCGAATCATCGTGGTGTACGCGAGCTTACATCGTTGCAGTCTTTCTCTCTCTTCCTCGTCTCTCTCTCTTTCTAATTTCTCACGTTGACGTTTTAATGTAGAACCCCAATGTATTTGCGGTGTGTTTGAGCAGAGCTGTAATTCCCTTCAGTGCAATCAAGTTAACAAAAAAAAAAAAAAGAACCCTTCCACTACTGCCCTGTTGCAGAAGATACGCGCGGAGAGCAAAGCTCAGGAGAACGAAACTCCCACTGTGCGCAGCACCGCTTCGCGCTGCCTCCTTAACAATGTTGTAAAGGCTTCGTGGCAAATCTTTCCCACAATGTACGCATGCACATTTTCACTACCGGCTTCGCTGGATCAGTTGTAGCGTTCGGCCTACTGATCCCAAGGTTCGATTCCAACCATGGGCGTACCCGGGATCTTTTACAACTGGGGCAAAGGGTGCAACCCTCCCCCCTCCCTCTACAACTTCTTTTCCTGGAGACGAACGTTGCAGACTGTGCAGGAGTTCAGAGTTCCTATTATGACATCTGAGAATAATCATTACAATTTATGACAAAAGAGCGTACTATTTTCACAAGTGACCTTGGTGATCCAGGACGGCCCCCTTGCCCACTTTTGGTACGCCTTCCCAACCGAAGACGCTAGCACCCTGTTGGCAAGGTACAAGTTGCTCCGGCACGCCGTGTTCCATAAAGGACTAAAAACGGTATGACATTTGCAGAGATTTCCGTTGAGGTCAAAGGACCCTCAGGTGTTGAAAATATCAAACGAGTTGCCTCAGACCATAAAGCCTAGTTCCCACATACAGCGCTTTGCTCTACTTCACTGGAAAATAGCGCTTGAAACGTAGCGCTGTTTTCCCGCTTACCGTTCTCACATACAGACGAGCGCATAGCGGTATCCTGCTCGGGTCCGCGCAGGGTATCCGTACGTTGCAGTTATGGTCTGCGATAGTTGTCGATGCTGTCATTACCATGCATTGGCAGATTAACCTGCTATTAGTCTTTTGCTCTGGCAACGACGCGTTCAATAACTTCGACGGTTCTGAGTTCGGGAGTCTTTCCTTTCCGGGACCAGGAACGCCTCTTAAACGTGTTCTTGCCGAGGCTACGTGACAGCGACACGCAGCCTCCTACGCCAGCTTCCTCTAAACCCACTTGTCACTCCCAGTTGCTGGCCGATTTCGCCCAGTCGGTCGTGTTCTCATCAGAGTATCTTCAAATTAGGTGATTACTTCTCGTAGGAGAAATCATCGAGGACGAACAAGCACGGAAAACCGGCAGTCATCTTCACGCTGTCGCTGTACGGCTTGGATGGCGAAAGGAAAACAACCCACGGCTTCCGCGACGTGATCGTGGCGACAGCCAGGCGGAGCATCGGGGTCGGCCAAGAGGAATTAGCGCTAGAAACTGGCGCTAGAAAAGCCGACCGGAACTCAACTCTGTTCAGTGGTCTGTTCTAGCGGTGTCTAGACGACCATCTGTTTACAAACGCATGACGACACCAGAAGACCGGTTCGAAGTTATATTTTGCTGTGGTGGGCTAGAAGCGGTGAAAACGCGTCGGCTGATAGGCTGATAAAGCTGATAGTGCCCACCAGCATGTTTTGCGCCGCGGCGGTATGTAATGAATGACGTAAGGGGGCAGGTCGTCTATAGCAGGGAGAAGAGGAAAAACAGGGCTATACGCTAGTGCTATGGAACAGACCGCAATATGTGGGAACAGGCCTTAAGGGCTCCAGTTATCATTTGCCACCATCAGCAGGGGTCACTATGTGTATATCCAGTGTGTGGCGTGGTTCAGCAGCGGAAGCCTGGATGGCAGCACCAGTGGGAACCGGTTGTGTTTAGGGGCGTTTCCTCTTGGGATAGAGGATAAAATGCGGTGCAGGAGGAAAAACGAGGGTTCGTTGCGTGATTCTTGGCTGGACCGTTGGCTTGCTTTTCCTTGGCAATAAACCTGGTATGTTTGCTTGAATCTGCTTTTGTGCTGCTTGTTCCTTCGCGCACGGAACGGACGGGCTGACGCCCCGAGGTTGTGGGAACGTACGTTTCCACAGCTGGCGCCCAACGTGGGGCCCGAGCTCGTGTGTTTCGTGGCGGGGAACACGCTGCACGCGTCTCGCGTAGTTTATAGTAGTTGTTTTAGTTTGCGGTTCAATTGTTTGTGTTTCGTTGCTGTCTCTTTTTTTGTGTTCGCGCGTGTGTTTTTCTTTGAGTTTTTCAGCTCCCACCCGGTGGACGTGCCCTCGCAGCTGATGGCTGACAAGGCGAAGATGCCCACGCCGCAGTCAGACGCCATCGCAACGGCAGAACTCCTGCCACGCATGACGGAGTTGTGCTCGTTGGTGGTTCAGCGCCTGGATGCCGGGTCGGTTTCGCCCCCGCAGGCACAAGCGCCTCTACGACTCAACTTACCGGTACCTACTTCTCAGGTTACACGGATAAGAAGTCTGTTGCCGGTTTCCTGGATGACCTTACCGCCTATCAGACGGGTATGGGAATTTCGGACGAAGTTCTAATCCAACGCATCCTGCAGGTTGCTTTGGTCGGAGACGCCGCCCGCTGGCTTCGGTTGCAATCGCAGACTGCGTCCTTTCAGGACTTCCAGAAGCGGTTCAAAAACGAATTTATTCCCCGGGATTACGAATACCATGTCCTAGAGGAATTACATAAGTGTACTCAACATCCTTAGGAAAGCTTATCTGAAAGCTGAAAGCTGATCTGAAATCTCGTTCGGGCATTGCAGGATCTGTACAGCAGAGCGGATCCCACAGCTACGGAAGAGCAGCGCGTCGCACAGGCTATCCGTCAGTGCCACCCGCGCTTCCTGCCCTACTTAAGAGCCCATCGCTTTAAAACCCCTGAGGCGTTGGCCCAGGAGGCTCGTTCAATACAAGGCGACCTCCTGGCAGAGCTTGAACACCGGCCCCCTCCGCCCCCGGAGCTAGCGTTGGAACTGCGCTGCGCGTGGTCGGGAAGAGCCGCCTCGATCGACCGCCCGCATAACAGGTTTGGGTGACAGCCCCCGTAATTCATACAATGCGGAGTCATCCCACCGAGCCCTAGATCCCTTCCTCTATGAGCAGAGGACGATCCCCGCAGGAACGAGCCTTGACAGACCCGTCCCGTCCCGAAGTCGCGGTCAACCAGGCCTTTCAGCTAGCGAAATCCCACGGCAGCGGCACCGGCTTCATCCTGCGCCCCCGCGGCCACGAGCGCCGAACGGCTGTTGGAATTACGGCATCCCTGACCATTTTCGTCGGGAATGCCCGCGACAACGACCAAACACCCGTAATGTGCCATCGGGAAACGGTCGCAGCCGGTGTCCATGAATGCTCACTCAACGACGTCGGCAAGTTGCGAAGAAAGCGAGCAGATGGTTACTATCCGTGGCCTTGATCAGTCAAAAGCTAGCTTTGCAAGCGGTAAGATAACGCAAAGAGATGCTTTGGCTCCTCTTGATTTTTCTGTCCGAGATTTCGTAGAGGATAAGGAACCAAACATCGCCGTTCGAATTTTGGGTAAAGATTACATCGCCCTTATCGACACGGGAGCTACGCTTTCCCTTATCGGGGACAGTGTTTACGAACATTGCGTATTACGGCATGTGGAATTGCAATCCACAGATGTCACTCTTCGTCTTGCTTCCAATGCCGCTGTTCCAGCACAGGCTGCAGTTGTGCTCTGGATACGTTTTGATGGGAGACTACGAAAGCAGCGCTTCGTGCACCTTCCTGGCCTGGCAGTTCCTGTTATCCTGGGCAGAGACTTCATCATCCGGCAGAAGTTGGCGCTGGACCTGCCCAATGGATGATACGTGTACCATGGCTCGTCGGGATTTTTCCGCTTCGCCGCAGCATGGGACCACTGCCCAGCACAGCAGGCTGTGGCAGCGTCCGTTGAAACGTCTGGGCTGCCGACTGTCTTGGGGTCACTCCATGGTCCCGAGGAGCAACGCAGCCAGCTTGAACAAGTACTGCGGCAGTTTGACGAAATCTTTACCGAAAAACCGGGTAAGTCGTCTGTGTTACAGCATACACTGTATAATAGACACCGGTAACGCTAGGCCCTGGCGTTGTAATCTCAGACCACTGAGTGTGCATAAGCGTGCCTTATTAGACGCTGCTCTTGACGAAATGCTGCAAAACGGTGCAGTTCAAAGGTCTCAGAGCCCTTGGGCGCTAGGCGAGGATGGCATCCTGTTCAGATACATACCCCAGGCGGATGAGGACGACGGCTCATCCCCGTTCCGAGTCGTGGTGCCACGGAAGTTGCGTAAGTCTTTCATACGTTACTTTCATGACTCGGCCTTGGCAGGTCACCGCAGCGGCAGGAAAACTGCCGTGTTGCGTTGTGTCGTGTTGCGACATGGCCAGGAATGAGGCAGGATGTAACAAAGTATGTTCGTACCTGTCCCGTATGCCAGAGAGCAAAACCTCGTGGTGGTTTACTCCCTGGGCGCTTACAGCCTGTTCAGAGCAATAGACCCTGGCAGATAGTTGCTTGTGATGTGATGGGATCATTTCCCCGTAGTCCTAGAGGTAACCAGTATTTGTTTGTGGTTACTGATCATTTCACGAAATAGGTTGAGCTGTTTCCTCTCAGGACACTGACTTCCCATAGAGTGTGGGATAAACTACTCGACACCTTTTGGCGGTTCGGGTTTCCCGCACAGCTGATCACCGACAACGCAACCTACTTTAAAGTAAGGTGTTCTCAGACTCTTGCGCTATCTTAGGCATTCAGCGTAAGAAGACTTCCCCGTATCACCCTCAGGCTAACATTACCGAACGTTTTAATCGGAACCTGAAAATGATGTTGGTTGCTTTACTAGCCAGCACCACCGTGATTGGCATCTTCGCCTGGCTGAGCTGGCGTTCGCTACACGGACGACGGTCAACGGATCTACAGGATTCACCCCGGCGTTCCTGAACTTGGGACGAGAGGCCCCTTTTCCAGTGGAGAATGATCTGGGCCTCTGGGATGGTGCTACCCGGCCTCCTTATCCAAGGTTCGCTGAGGACCTCCGGAGTCGACTGGACGATACAGCCCGGACGGCTCGGGAGAACCTGGACGTCGCAAGGTTGGACCAGGCTCGCCAGTACAACCGTGGACGTCGGAACCTCACCTACAGCGTCGGTGACCTCGTCCTTCGACGGACTCACCCGCTAAGTGATGCGTCTCGAGGCTTTGCAGCTTCACTCGCAGATAGGTGGGATGGCCCTTTCGAGAGAGGTGTGTGCTCCTCCGGCCTCACTTACAGGCTTCGTCGCTGCGACACCGGCGAATAGACTGGGCCAGTTCACATCTCGGTTCTGAAGTCTTACCACCTCCGAGACCAGGACGGAGAGGAGCCAGATTTGCAACCTGCCTCCCTCCAGGACCTGGACCCGGATCCCGTTCCCGGATCTGCCTCCAGCCGCTACAACTTGCGTTCCCACAGGAGGCGCATGTAGCTGCCACTATCTCCATCGCTAAGCATACTGCTTGTGATGTAGTGTTTTATTAGTGTGATTTCTGTTGCACAGTTTTCCGCTGTTTGTCCTAGGGAGTGCCCTTTCGGCGCTGGCGGCTTGGAGATTCCCCCTTACCGTTTCCCCTTTTTCTCGCAGATGCAACGTCGTCCACATCAGAAGTCCCGCCCTACTACTCCGGACCCCCTACAACCTTTAACGCAGGGAGAGAGGCGGCTATTATGTCCGCTTTGGCTGGTTCCAGAACTTCACAGAAACACGCATCGCCGAGGCTCCCTCCATGCAGCTCGCACCGAAGCGGCGCATACTGCCACAGACGTAGGAGTCCGGAACCTTGAAGACCAGTCAACCCAGTCCTGCGTTCAGCGGCGCTACCGTCGGACAGAAAGTTGTGCCCCAAGCTTCAGAGGACGCTATCCTCGGTGCTTCCGACGACCTGATGGACCTGTAAGGAGGGGGGGATTGTGGCGTGGTTCTGCAGCGGAAGCCTGGATGGCAGCACCGGTGGGAACCAGTTGTGTTTAGGGGCGTTTCCGCTCGGGATAGAGGATAAAATGCGGTGCAGGAGAAACGACGGTTCGTTGCGTGATTGTTAGCTGGACTGTTGGATTGCTTTTCCTTGGCAATAAACCTGGTATGTTTGCTTGAATCTGCTTTTGTGCTGCTTGTTCCTTCGCGCACGGAACGGACGGGCTGACGCCCCGAGGTTGTGTTAACGTAGGTTTCCACACCAGTAGGACCAAACACTCAAAACCTTGTGCAAGCTGTCAGCTCAGGAACGACAATAAGCCTTGGTGTGCTCGAAATGTTGGTCACTGATAATTTATGCTCCTCTTCAAACACCTGACTTTGACTAGTGAGGTCACCGACTACCGAGCTTATCCCCTATATATTAAACTTCAGCTGATCACATTCAACGGCAATCACTATTTATGCGGTACTTAAAATATTGATGTCATTTCGAGACTTGGCCATCACCACCAAGGAGTGTCATGTATCGGGCGTATCTTCCTAGAACTCTACAACAATGAGTATAAAATCGCGAAAGAAGCCTATTGCCATTATTGATAGTTCTAACGTCGTTCAATAAGTCAACGAAATATTGTAGGCTTCAAAAATACGTTGAACACCATATTGTCCTTGATGCGCCATAAGGACCTTGATGATGATAAAATCGTAGTCACAATACTTGAGTAAAAATGCGAAACATGAAAATTAGAATAAATGAAAAACACCGCATCTAGAGAGCAGGGTGAAATCAAACTTACCAGATGTGATTCCACGAGAGACTGATTCAGTTACAATATGCAGGGGGTTGTGTAAGTTTAAGAGCGATATATCTGCCTGTTGCAGGAAAGGCCCGTGCGCAAACGGCAAACGCTATTGAACGCCTCCTTGGACCGTTTGCAGGAATTCTTGTCAGCCGCAGACACGATAGGGAAACGTCATATGCGTACATGCAAAGTAGCTTGAGTGCTCTACGAAAGGAATGATTTGCTAGCAATTGTATAGCAGTATCTTCAACTCGTATTGTTTTGTTCAGAAGCAAGCCATGCCCGTGAAAGCAGCATTTAATATTTACACGGCATCTGGAGCATTGTTAGCAGGCCTGTTTTAACCACAGGCCTGTGGCTTTTTTGTGTCTTCCCGTTTCGCCTAGTATTCTTTTCTTTTTTTCGTGGGATCCATGTTAGTGTGCAAATTTACTCCGAATCTTATTTTCTCGGACCTGAGGAGTCCCAATTCAGTTTAATGGAGGCGTCATCAAGCTGGCATTCCAGCACCCTGATCCCTGGAAGCTCTTTCATCATCACATCGTCGCAGTGCTGGCTGCTCACAACCCAAGATATCACACCAACATCGCACCCATCAACATGATAACGCATCATTCAGCATCAACTCACAACCCGTCAACATCGTGACCAATCATATAACGTCAACTCAACACTAATAAACATCTCAACCCATTACAATCACTTCAACGTCTAAGAACCAATCGTGACAACTTTAACTTCAGGTCCCATCACGGGTTTTGAAGCCAATGACGGAGTTGAAGTTAGATGATGGATTGTGACCTTGGTAAACCAACATCAACATCAATGTATGATGTTGTTGGTTCACCGAGCTCGTATGTACACATTCTGCATTTTCATCATTTGAAAGCCCGTAGTTTGAAGTAAATACGCGAGTGCTGGGTATCAGCTAGGAAGGGGATTCGGGTGGCCCAACCTTCCCGTCTCCAACGAAATCGTACATTTGGTAGTACATTCGGGAAAGGGAAATGAGGGTGAAATCCTCATCGTTGTTAAGTTCCTGTAGCAACCGTTTGTAGTGCTTGCCATGGCGTATCGCCATGGCCGGGAGCCGACGCTGCTATACTGAGATGAATGTAAGTGCATTCGTTAGGGGAGGTTGAGGAGGAGGTATGGTGCTTGTGCTCTCGGGCTTCAAATGTTGGTCTGAATGGAGCACTCGCCGAAGCTGTATTACGTACAGGACAATCGTTGTAGCATAGGATGGCATATTTTCAGTTATTCATGGAACACTGCGCAAGGAAATAGCTATGGACAAAGAACGTCTTCTGTTCGAATTTGAAAGGGAAAAAATCATCGTCGGTCCATCTGTGGATCCGACGGAAATGCTTTAGCACTTGCATTAGCACGGAAATGCATGAGCATTAGAACTTGAAAACCATTTGCGAACGGTGGACGTAGATATTCCCAGACACTAAATCCCCGATCTCGAAATTCACGTTCTCGAAACAATCGAAGGAGAATGTTCGATTGCTTCGTAAGATGGTACGCCTGGTTTAAAGCGAGGCTACGGGACAATCTGAAACTATTATAATCGCTGTCTAATTAAGTTTGATACATTCTTCGGAAATGAGAAATAAAGTTAGTTTGGCAGTCGGACCTCGTTAGATGCCTAAGGAGGTGGAAACCTCAAAATGAAACCGAACCTTTTGAAGGTTCCCTCCGCTACCTCGTGTGCCTGCGCGATGTCACCGGTAGTCTCGTGCGGGCCACCGGCTGTTTTTCGGGCACGCGCATTGTAACTTCTTCGTGCCGCATGGATGACCAGTCATCTGCTTCCTCGATTTCATTCTAAAAGGTTCGTCAGCGGTAAAAGCAAAGCCTACAGGAAGCCGTACACGAGGAATACCGGTGAGGTGAAGCCTAGTGTTGCTGGACTGCTTTTCGGTGGAGGAGTGCATGATCACCCAAAGCAAACTATTCGTTTTCTAATTATATTTGCCAATAGGGGATGTGAAATTGTATTCACTGAAGTACCATAACGGTACAAATTAATACCGCACTGTTACCTGAACACGTGTTGGTGCGCGGTCTCCCTTTAAGGACATAATTCACGGGTTATCGATGTCTGTCCATGTCGTATTAGCGAACGAAAGCCATATTTTAGCAGCCGTTAGGCTTAGCAGGGCAGATACGCCCTGATTGATTACACACGTTGATTAGTTTATTATTAGGTTAGTCCAGGTTCGGCGTTTGCATTTTTATTTCCGGGTTCATCTCAGTTCCCCTTTTGCAGTTTCCCGCGCTCTCTTCGTTTATAGTCAGATAACATTTATGTACATAACTTTATTTTGAAACGGGGATTTCGATCAGTTCATTTTGAGGTACACCACTCCCCTTCACAACGCTACTCAAGCCTTCCGCGACCGTTCACAAACGCTACAAAACCCTTCACACGACCCTACACAACGGTAACGTAAGACAACATTCGCAGCCAAAGGAGCCTTCCGGGCTTACTCCCATTCAGCTTGGCGGCGCCGTCTTGCAGCCTTCTTTCGCCGGCGCTGCTTCTCACAGCTTTCATAACCCATGGCGCGCCCACGCAGACACGTCTGAACCTGTCGACCACCATAGCTGCACCAGTCCTCCTCAGGTACCCGAGGATGCGGCTATAGAATATGTACCACTGCGCCAATCTACAAGGCTGCAAGCTCATTGGCCCAGACTGTGTGCGCGCTCCGATTGGTCGACAGTGGTTTGAAATCGCATTTTGTACACGCGCATGTGCGTGCACCGTGCCTGCGGCCGTTGCAGCATAGTTTCGAAATAGAACGCATCGGCCGGCACGGCGTCTCCTTGTGTTCCGTGTTTCGGTGGTGTCAGTCGACAGAATAATTTGTAGAAATATGTTCGCTGGTTTATTCATGCGTCAATGTGATTCTATACGCGTGTTGAGCTGTTCCTGGACACGACTGTTATCCCACGAACAGTTTACCAACTCCGGAACTGGAATTTTTTGTGAGTTGGAGCGATTGGAGAGTGAAGAACACGTTCGGGCGACGTCGGATTTCGAATACAGACAACAAAGACAGGATTACGTGCCACACAAGCGCTTTCCGCTCTGCAAGCAGCGAAAAAAAGATGCTTATCATATAATGGTACGCACTCATGAGACGGCCTCGGCATTAAAGTGCAGCTCCGCTGCTGTTCCGAAAGTATGAAGACGTTGTATTATTCAGAACCATGGTCCCAACTTCATTCATAAACGCACATTGCTTTCCAAATTTCCATACTCCTTCGTGAGAAATTTGAGAAAAACTACCGGGCGGCGGTTCCACTTGTGACGTCATACTTGGAACTGCGCGGATTGGATAGCCACACCTAGCCAGCTCTGCCTGGCAACCAGTTTGTGTTTATACTCCGTCATGGCCGCTGTATCGTGCTGAAATAGCTGTCACGAGCTATCGGGGACCACCGCACCGTTTTATCACGTTTCTTATAAGAAATACTTCGTCTTCGAGCACGTACTCATTCTCGTTCTCAATAGCTTTGGTGGTGCTTTCTGCACGCGCAGCAAGTCCGCGCATAGTGCGCTGCCAAAGCTATTGAGAATGCGTACGAGTACGTCACACGTTAGGTGTTAGGTCTTGTTGGTAGCATGAAGCACAGTGCGGGCACAGAATGTTCGCTCACGACGGCCGTCGTTGCACAACGAGGCTATCCTGTAAGGCTTGTTAAAGAAGACCGGCAAAACTATCTTTGAGGCTATTAACGACAGCAATTATCACGGAACACACCCAAAACATTCACCTTCGCCCATGGATCTCCGCCATCGCATCAACGATTTGGCGTTAGCCAAGCCACGAGCGCGGCTAAGCCAGGACGAAGCCGGGATTGGTCAGGGTTTGCCGACCACAGGACCGCCGTGCCAGGGAAATTTAAAAAATTGTTTTCTTAAAAACTACAAACAAATGGCTGAAAATTTTTCACATGTATGCTCCCTGTGCGGAAACGAACGCACAGCCCGAGCATGGCTCCATTGTGTCGCAGTCGAAAATCGGCGGAGCTGAGCTTTAAGAAATGAACGGTGTGTTCGTCTTGCCTCCAGTACGAACTTGGTTACAGTGTGTCAACAACGTAGTGGACTTTGTATTCACAGTGCACCCATATATTAGGTATTTGAATCATTGCTTTGTGTCAAATAAATATGTCTTTTATCCACAAGGAGCTTCGGTAATTTTGAACATCTGGTAATGGCTGCATGCGTGAAATCCGGTAGAAGTCGATGGCAGCCAGAGCTGGCCGGAAGGTCAGCCAACGGATAAGTCTCCTGATTGGCCGACTGGCTGTGCATAATTTCTACAACGTTACACTTTCATTGGTCGTGTGCCCAGTGTTGTGTGTATCTCAAATTACGCGCTTTATGGGTAGCTATGTTGGAGCCTGGCTGCACCACCGTGCCGATTGCCGCGCCCGCCGCACTCTCCACGCGCCCTCTCCTCCCCTCTCGACTCACCGCGCATGTGCCAGCCGCCGGCTCTAAAGTGAAATGCGCCGCTTCCAAAATATGGTCGCCACTGGCTCAAAAAACCTGAACGACCACTATTATCAGTAACCATTATCAGTAAACGGGGAAGTATAAATGATTTGAACAACTACGACCTATCTCTGTCCTCCCCGTATTTTCAAAAATTAGTAAGAGAGTGGTTAATAATAGGTTTTCAGAGTATCTTCTGAAATACAATATTATATCCCCAATGCCATATGGCTTTCAAAAAGGAAAATCAACCGAACAGGTATTACTACGTGTCAAAGGAAAAAAAATGCAAAATATTGAAAATCAGTTATTTACTTTAGGAGTATTTCTTGACATTAGGAAAGCGTTTGATTCTATCCAGCACGCCATTCTGCTAGACAAATGCCACCATACGAGGTAAAGCAAACGATCTCGTAAAACGCTACCTGGAATCTCGCTTTCAGTACGTAACGGTACACGGCTTTCATTCTGATAAACGACTAATCAAAAATACGGAGTTCCACAAAGATCTATTTTAGGGCCCACCCTCTTTCTCATTTACATTAATGGCATAGTAAACAACCCAGGCACGCCCGATCGATAAAAGGGATAGGGCGCAGACTCTCGGTTATTTGCTCCTTCAGCGTCACGCCCGATATAACGATACATGCTGACGATACTAATATATTTTTCTCGCATTGTGACTTCCTGTATATTTGCAATTTGGCAAACTGTTATTTAGAAAACCTGTCATCTTCGTTGGTCTCTAGCCGGTTATTAGCCAACGTAAGAAGAAAAAAATTATCGTTTTTCGACCAGTTAACAAAAGGCTAGACGTCGTGCACTTCTTAATCTTAGATTTGCAGCCAATTGAACAAGTAAAGGAAATTAAAAATACTTGATGTATGGTTTCATGAGAACCTATGAGGACAACACACGTCAATCACACTGCGCGTCAGTTATCTAAGTGAATTCGAGGAACGAATCGAATTAGAAGGTTGGTACCTCAGCCTTTGTTACGAGACATTTACGATGCCTTGGAGTACTCAAAGTTATATTATTGTCTGCTAATATGGGACAATACGACAGTAACTAATTTGAACAAACTACATGTTGTCCAAAAAAGGCTATGCGCTTGATGATGAATCCTGACTACTTTACGTCCTCTACCAAACTTTTTCGGAATGCTCACGTCCTTACTATTGGAGACATATATATACTAAAGTTGGGAATACATATTTATAGGGAAGTACTGGAAGGACGTATATGTCTCACGCATAGGACGACCCCATATCACATTCGAACGGCAAGAAAGTTCATGACGCCAATCCTAAGCACTAACTACGGTAAACAGAGCATGTCATATCTGATACCACGCTTTCAGAATACGTTTAACCCCCTTCTAACACAACACTATACGGACGCGCAGTTCAAACACATATTGCGCGTTTACCTTGAAGGAAATGTCAACACTTCTCTTTAAACTGCCTTTATACTATCACCATCGTCAATAGTAAAACTATCATCCATGATTCATAAAACCTTGGTTATCTTCCGAATGATTCAGAGCTCACTATAGTGCTTGTTGTATGCAGTACACTTTGGAGTTGGACGGACAGTGTTACTCTTGCCTGCAATGCACATTGCTGTAAATGGTCACTGATTGCTTCTTCGTCTTCTTTTTTTTTTTTTTTTTTTTGCTTGCATGTTGTCAGGCTTCTGCCTTTAGCAGCTGGTTCACATTTTGGTAAGATCAGAAATGGAACAGTAATAAAAAAAGTATCCCTAATTGGCTGCGTGATATATGTTTAAATATTTGGATGCTCATTGGTCTCCGACATGGAGCTCCCTGAGAACTGGCGTCAGTCTTCATTCGCGCTGATTGGGCGAGAGTCATTTGATTGAGGCGCGACGATCCGAACGCTCGGTCGAATGGAGGAGAAGGAAAAACGAATCAGGAGACATCTTTTCTATCCGGCCACACGTGTTCTCTCGGACTACAACCGTTTCGCTCGCAGACGATACGGGGTAGTTTCGAGGGTTTTGAGTGCTTCAGATGTTGATTGTGGCGAAGAGCTCGTGTGAGAACGGAATGGCGCATACAGCTAATCATTACAACAGCGGAAAGACGCACATGACAGCGAATCCCTACACCTCCAACAAAAGACGCAGAAATCGTGAGGAAATCGCACTTCTTCCGATGACCCGCAGGTTAACGGTAAGAAAAGTTTGGTTACTTCTTGTTACCGAAGGAAGTAATGCACGTTTATCGTGTGAAGTGTATTACGTACAACATTTATTAGTCACTTTGTACGTTAGAGGCGTTTCATAGTGCTGTGCGTTGCCATAACTTGTGCGCTTCGGGTATGCCGCTAATTAAATTATATGTGTGGTTTGCTATAGTTGCCCCTCATGCGTGTCGCTGCCGTTCATAAACGATGATCTACGAACGTTTGTGACAAGCGTGCTTTGGTGTTCAAATACGAAGTCAACATCGATGGCCTATTCGTAACAGCGATTTTCGTTCAGAGTTACGCATAGTCAATAAATTGGTTTTATTTTAATTTTAGTGCTGTCGCAGCCATCGGCAACAGCGACGCACCTGGCTCAGCTGTTTTCGAAATACAGAATTACCTACTCGGTGTGCGAACTGCGATTACATTTTGTACTGCTCTTCCGTGCCTAAGCACCTAAAGCTCCAGTGAAGCCTGTTACAAGACGTTAAAAGATGTGTACTGTAATTTTTTGTTAACAGTTCGCGAGGACAGATAAACTTGCTTTGTTTACCGCCATCGCCTTGTGTTTCTTTTGCTTTGGAACAACACGTACGTTACTCTACACAAAGCGCGGACGAAAAACACACGAAGCTGAGACTGGGGGGAGGGGGGACGAGAAAAAAGAGACCAGAAACCCGAGGAGAGAAGGAAAATGAGGTTGGGAAAGGAGGTGGATCTGCGCATGCGCACTTGACCCTAGCTTTTTTTCCCGCGCTGCTGATCTTGACTGCTGTGATTGGCTCCTGGAGATCACGTGGTTCGGGTGCCCGCCATTTTCCCTGGGCCATTGCGTATATGGGAGCTTCCGGCGATTGCATGTGCACCGCGCCGTGGCTACAGGAGTACTACTAGTAGCAAAAACAAGCGAAAATACTAAGTCAGACCCATCGGCAAGGCTACCATCATGAGGTGCGCGCGATCATGGATGCTTGTAGTAGAGGTACGGTCGTAAACAAAAAGAACTTCACTACATGGACACTTCTTGTGTGTGTACTAATCGGTTATTCATAATTTCAATGTAGAAAAAAAATTTATGTTGCCCTACTCGTGTACATATACGAAATCATCTACCACCCGAGTGCATTTCCGTATTCTGCTCCTTTGCGCATGTGTCACAGTGGGGGTGTTTATTGGTGCATCTCTGTGTCCGTGTCGTGTGTCCCTGCATTGTAATACGGAGTTCGTACACTTTTGGGGTTAGACAGGAAACGACGTTCATATCTCGGAGCTGTAGACCAAAATTAACATGTGTAACAGATGAATACAATGCATCCTCTGTTGCTGGTCCCGCGAAAAAAAATTATCATGGGACAAGCGGCCATGATACCGTGAGTGTTAGCAGGAATCAACTGTTCACCAACGATGTCATGTTTTGTTGCATTGGACTTATAATGGCCACTTATTGAATAAATGCAAAAGGTCTAATCACTACGTGTACGTATAGCTCTAGGTGAGAAATGGACCTTAAGTGAACCTTCCTAATTTCGGTGTGGTCATCAGGATGTCTTTCTGTTTGGAGTTGTCAAAATCTGTGATAACTGTATGTATTTCGAATTGATATGATTCATTAAACCTGATATGACTTATTTTTCTGTGTTCTCGTGTGGCAGTCTTGCCTGGGCGAGGAAAACGGAATACAACGCAAAGGAAGTGGGCGAATGTAAACGTGCCATGGCTAATTATGCACTACTTATTATTCATACTGCCGACGTCATCTCTGACGTCATTTATTTACAATCATTGTAGTCCGCGCAACAGATTGATGGCGCTGACCGTCTCTATCATGGCGTCATTCTGGAACACAGGGGCCTATTGGAGTTACGGTACCTGTTTAGATATACCTTGGTTAATATAGGAAGACTCTTGAGAAATGAGAATGTACTTGGCGCGACCTCAATGGGATTCTCCTATCCCCGAGCGTGACCGCCCGAGCGCAGGCATCCGTTGATCATGGGCAGTGTTAGTGGACAAATTTCTGCCCCCTAGCTACAGCGGAGTTGCTCCGTTTGTTGCCAAACCTGCGCAGTCATGTGGGATAACAAACGCGGGAAACATGCCGATGAAGGCACACGACGGAGAGAACGACGTCCAGCGAAGGAACCAAGGCAAGTCGTGTAACTGTGTTGAGTAAGTACGAACCTTTTGGATGTGTGCAGAATTGAGTAGTGCTATTGGTGTCACAAGATAAACGTTGTCGTATCAAACGTGAATCATATCTTACTTGTGAGATCGTCTGCGACACCGCCAACCCTTTGCTTTCCAGCGACACGGATGGACATGTTCACCCTCTATGATGTGTTGAAGCGGCGTTCGGATGCTTTGTGTGCGAAATAAATAAATCGTTACCCATTGTAAAGAACGTCGGCGTGTATTTCCGAAGACAGCAGTAATCCAAAGATGAATACACACAGTGAACCGTCACCCTCATGTGCTCTTCAAACCAACGGGAACCGCCACCCGCCATTTCATGCTCAGGTCTGTCGAGTTTCGTGATAATAAAGTGACGAACGAAAACAGCACACAAGCAAGAAATGTTGGGGGGAAATATCCACTGTTTATTTCTTTTACAAATATACATGAGATACGCATATAGTACGCCGAATTTAGATAGCAAGTGATGAGTTCGGGAAAACGAGCGCGTCACGTTTCGCGGAATGAAGCATCCAACGGAAGGCAACGCCTTGCATAACCAACGGATGGCAGCTCTCTTGTGGCCACGCTTCCCTGAGCGAGTCCAACACCCCTGCTACAGACGGACCACGCCGCGTTTCTTGCGTAGCGATGACTATAATGCTGATGCATTAAAACTAACGAAAATGCCGTTTGCCAAAACCTGTCCACCGCCTTTGAAGAAACACAAACGAAGGTTAGCACGGTGTAAGACCACTGACTTCAGTTTGCAACTTGAGCCATGTTAAGGACGTCCCTCAAATGCCGACGACGAGCTTCAGAAAAGTATGCTGGAAGAGAACGCCGACTAACTTTAGTCGCGACTGGAGTAGAATTTGCTGTGCACCATTTAGCCGCTCTGGAATACATCCAGCGCCTTGAAGCGAGAAGTGTTGGTCTAGTTGGGAGATACCCATGAGTGAGAAAACCACGACGAAGACAAAACGAGAAACACACCGAACAGGCACTGACTTCAGCTGAGTTTTCCCAAAGAAGATATAATTCTCATCCAAAGAGAAAGCACCGAAGCGTCACAAAAAAAAAAAAAACTTTAAGATATTGCAATTGATTCATGTAGTATCACACAACATAGAAAGTATAAGTATAGGAAAGATGTTCGATGTTGACGTGGTTATTTCCGTCCCAGTAAAACTATGTAGGCTCTGCGCTAAAACTGAAAAAGCAAAAACCAAGTGTAGGAATGCCCGTTGTGGGAAAAATCACGTCACCATCTTTGTTCCGTGTGCCACACGGTTGTGTACCGAGTGCCGCTAAGCTGTGCTCATGTACAGATTAGCCAAACTGGGACGTAGACTTAACGGTCGGCCCAGGAAGCCTCCTGTAATGTACGCACTTGCCAGTTTACTGCAGGGAATACGTATGCCGCCATATGATAGAACAATGCTCTAAGGCTTACTTTTAATATACGCGATCGAACGCAAGGTATTAGCGAAATAAGAAGAAGACCTGAAATTCCTTCAGTCAAGGGGCGGCATAAGGTAGTTAGACTTGCACTAATACGCTGGTTATATTACTCTGCTTCCTCATATGTATCGCCAGCTCATTTTCCCCACAGAGTAGATCATCCTCATAAATTAGAGTTGGACCTGAGCTGGCACTGATGCTCATAAATATTCTACCTTACGGTTGGGCATATCGGAATGAAATCGTCTTTCCCTTGATGTTGTTGTTTTGATGACATTTATTGTACTTTGTTTTTGATGACTTTATACTGTGTTTTTGTGTGACTGATGCATATACAGTGAAACCTTGATTTATGAACACCCCTCGTTTCTCGTAAAATCGTTCATAAACCGAAGTCCAAGGTGTGCGGAACATAAATAGACCATAAAATCACAGGAAGTCCGTTAGAATACGTTTTATTTGCTAAATCCTCTGTAAGTGTGCTTTGCACCACACTTTCTGCTGGATACCTTCTTTCTACTTTCTGCCTTCGATCTTCGGTAATCTCTGTCAAAGCACTCCCATTATTTTCTCGTCCGTTGACCTATCCCCTAGAGAGCTACACTGGCCCCATTCACAAATCGAGATCAGAAAGGCTTTGGTACTCGGGGTCCGTTCCTTGGGAATCCGTTCGTAGTTCGGATATGGAGGGTTCGTAAAACGGGAGCAAAATACATGGAAAAAGTTTCGTTCCTTGTGGAGGCGTTCATAAACCGAGGGAATTCGTGAAGCGAGGGTTCATAAAGCGAGGTTTGACTATTCGATCTTCATACCTGATGTCTGTACCTACTTGCATATTGTTCGTGATAGATGTGGCTGTATTTTTTTGTTTTGTTTATTTCCCCCTTACGTAATGTCCTAGTCGGTGTCCTTAAATCACAGCTCCGGGGGTATCTTGACTTTTTCATACTAACCATATCCTGGAAGCCCACATCGAACTGTGCCTGAAACCACCCTTCATTCCCAGAAAATGGCCACATATTTTAAATGATCGTAAATTAACCATCTCGAAACACATATGCGTGCCGCCATTTTTCTGACCGAATTGGTTTAAGCGGTCTATACCGCTGACGTAAGTGGTATCAGTGTTCAAGCTTTCCCTGCCTCTCTACGGAGCATACGGCAATGTAGATAACCGATGGCGGCTGGGAGCGTCTGCTCGATCTACGTCGCCTTCTTGATTACAGTGTTTTTCTTTGTGGGATCGTTTGCCAATGCCAAAAGGCGTTGATGATACCAGCTGTGCGCCTAGGATTCGTGCAGTTGTGCTGTCGCGTTGTCGGCCTGCGGCTAACTGGCGAAGAGCAGTATGAACGTCACGTATTATCAACCGAGTCATGCTACGCTTACATACGAAAGATATTTCTGTTGGAATTGTAGTTGTCTTTGATAAAGTAAATCAATTGGTTACTTAATTGCGAGACTTCACTCTCGTATCATAACCGCTGCATCACTTGCTGCTTACGGAGTGACACACTACGCACATATCTCTCTTTCGAATGCCTGGCGTTTGACGTTCCAGGAACAGTAATTAATCGTGTGAACAAGCCATATCTGCAAACGACATGTTATCGTACACATGCTGAAGGTACGTACGTAAGAATAAGGTATGAACGACAACTCTAGCACCAGATTCTTGATGAACGTATTTGCCGAAATTATACTACATTATTGTCGATTATATTAATTATACATTGTCGAGTGAGCAAGCACAAGAGATGCAAGAACAAAGAAGATACTTATATGAGGGCATGCATGGCTGTTGAGACCTCAAGAGCAGTAGAGAAGAAAGGACATAACAAGTACCTTGCACAGTACAAGTACACAGTGAAAGTGTAATTATCAGGAATATCTTTGCATCTCACTGCTCCACAAGGCCAATGCAGTCATACCACAACACATCAATCAACCACTAAAAAAAGATGATGATGACTCAATTGCATACATCATGTGGCTAAGTGATTAATCTGGATGCTGATGCTGGATTAATCTGGATCTGGATATAGGTTTCAGCAACCAGGTTACTCCTATTATCAATGCACATCTCCACACATTCCGCAGATACTGTAGTTTTATACGTAACACATAATTTTATGGCCATGAACAGAGATCATAGAACTGCATGGCTGACCTGCACACCTGACCTGATGAACAAGGGCACTACAAGATGGACAAATCCTTGGTACAGTTGAGGTGTTCTGTGGTCGGTCAGGTTTGCAGGTTTGCTGCACCTGAGAGTTGTACACTTAATTGTCTTGATGACTCCTGCGAAGTGTTCTCGCGTATTGCTCTCACAGATTTCAGAGATGAACCCGACAGGTTCTGCACTGACGTCCAGTTAGAGAGCTCGATCGATCCACAACCAAGACGTGTTTCGTAAGTGCAGCACAGAGAAACTGCGTGACCGATAGGGTCGCTTGCGGCGTAGTCAGCAGCCACACTATCGCTACACTGAACCCAACTTGACAGATGCGGTGGGCACCGACCCTTACGAGCCCCGTTCTTCCTGTTCACCTGTTGTAAGTGCATGCGCCATGCTCAGTCCCAGCACAGCACCGCTGTCAAGCTTCTTAATTCGCTCCTGTGCCCAAACTGGCTGCGTCCGCGATGACGGTCCCAGTGGGTTAATGTATAAGGCGTTTCTCGCTGTGCGAGTATCTGTGCTCGTCGTCGAGCCGGACTGAGGCGCACCGACTCCGTGTTCCACGCCATTTCAGGACACTGTGAACCTCATCCTCATCTGTCCTTACTTCTATGCATCGTCTGTGGTGGAAGAGTGTAAAGAAAACGAAGAGGAACATCGCGGGCACGACCCACTGCCATCATCCGCTTACATTGTCTCGTGGCAGACATTAGACCTTGCTTCATCCACCCCTTACGGGCGTCTCCCGCTTCTATTTTGTTACAGAGGTCATACCCCACTATCCAGTGAGAGGTGCTGCAACGCCATCATCCCACATCAACATACAAGAAGCTTCTTTGTACCAATGTATGTTTTACAACCAAGATGGGAATAGAAGTGTATAAGGTGGTGGTGCTGATGAAAGGGAACGCCGTTGTCGGCCTCACAGAGGTGGGCAACGTCACGGCTGAAGCCCTGGATGAATGTGCGTCCTGGGCCGACTTCTAAGGGAACTGTGCCGACATATGTCTGAAAGCGTCTGAGGAAAACCCAGGAAAAACCCAGACAGCACAGCCGGCACCGGGATTGAACCCGGGTATCTCCCAGTATCGACGTGACATGGCCAGCACGCTAACAACTGAGCCACGGGAGCTGGTCAGGTGTATAAAATGGACACTGTGAATACCGAATGTCACAGCCCGAACGGCTGCCAATCGGATTGGTTGTAGCTTTGAGGTCTGTGGTATCTGTGTTTTAGTCGGGAATCTGTTCGAAGGTTTTTATCTCGCGACGTATAACGTGTAACAAAAAAAAATAATATTTTTATCAGTATTACGGTATGCAAAACACGCACCCATGATGTAACAAACCAAATCTATGAAAGCGTCCCAACCCCTTCCTTTATTTCCTTTACGGCTAGTTCTGTTTGACCTATTCGATTAATGGGCTCACGACGATTTTCGGTGTGCATGTTTTCCTTTGTTGTCACGCCTAGCAACAAGCAGTTTGCAGGAGGATGATCCATGTTTTTTTTTCTTTTTTTCACGTTATGGTTTCTGTGTTAGCATGTCCTGACGATGGCGCCAGAGCGACGGGAGTACCTGGGAGAGAGTGATGCTGATGCGCCATTAATCATTAAATCATTTTTCAAAGTCTATGCCTCTATATAGGCGTCCAGTTCTCCGCTTTGTACAAACCTTTTGATATTTGCTTTACGACTAGTTATGTTCGAGCTATTCGATTAAAGGGCTCACGAGTCTTTTCGCTGTGCATGTTTTCTTTTGCTGTCACGTCTAGCAACAAGCAGTTTGCAAAGGGATGATCCGTGTTTTTTTTTTTTTTTTTCACGCTGTGGTTTCTGTGTCTCTATTTGAGCAGTGTCATTCTTGGCCTGGCCTGCGGAACCCTGCTGCACCCATGAAGACGAGGGTGCGGGCATATCCCAAGGATGGCGCTTCGGCGACGGGAGTACCAGCAAGAGAGTGATGCTGATGAGTCATTAATCATTAAATTATTGTACAAAGTCTATACTAGTGTATAGGCGCCCAGTGCTCCGCTTTGTACAAGCCTTTTGAAATTTCCTTTACAGCTAGTTCTGTTTGACCTATTCGATTAATGGGCTCACGAGTATTATCGCTGTACAGGTTTTCATTTGTTGTCATGCCCAGTAACAAATAGTTTGCATAAGGATGATCCGTGTTTTTTTTTCCCCCGCTATGGTTTCTGTGTTCCGATTTGAGCAGTGCCATTCTTGGCCTGGCCTGCGGAACCCTGCTGCAGCCATGAAGACGAGGGTGCTGCATATGCTAAGAATGGCGCTACGGCGACGGGAGTACCAGGGAGTGAGTGCTGCTGATGAGTCATTAATCATTAAATTATTGTACAAAGTTTATGCCAGTGTATAGTCGTCCAGTGCTCCGCTTTGTACAAGCCTTTTGAAATTTCCTTTACAGCTAGTTCTGTTTGACCTATTCGATTAATGGGCTCACGAGTATTATCGCTGTACAAGTTTTCCTTTGTTGTCATGCCCAGTAAGAAGCAGTTTGCAGAAGGATGATCCGTGTTTTTTTTTTTTTTTTTTTCACGCTATGGTTTCTGTGTTTTGCTATTTGAACAGTGCCAGTCTTGGCCTGGCCTGCGGAACCCTGCTGCGGCCATGAAGACGAGGGTGCGGGCATATCCTATAGGATGGCGCTACGGCGACGGGAGTACCAGGGAGAGAGAGATGCTGATGAGTCATTAATCATTAAATTATTGTACAAAGTATATGCGTGTGTATAGGAGTCCAGTGCTCCGCTTTGTACAAGTCTTTTGAAATTTCCTTTACAGCTAGTTCTTTGACCTATTCGATTAATGGGCTCACGAGTATTATCGCTGTACAAGTTTTCCCTTGTTGTCATTGCCCCGTAACAAGCAGTTTGCAGAAGGATTATCCGTGTTCTTTTTTTTTTTTTTTTTCACGCTATGGTTTCTGTGTTCCTGTTTGACCAGTGCCATTCTTGGCATGGCCTGCGGAACCCTGCTGCAGCCATAAAGACAAGGGTGCGAGCATATCCTAAGGATGGCGATGCGGCGACGGGAGTACCAGGGAGAGAGTGATGCTGTTGAGTCATTAGTCATTAAATTATTGTACAAAGTTTATGCCAGTGTATAGGCGTCCAGTGCTCCGCTTTGTACAAGCCTTTTGAAATTTCCTTTACATCTAGTTCTGTTTGACCTATTCGATTAATGGGCTCACGAGTATTATCGCTGTACAAGTTTTCCTTTGTTGTCACGCCTAGCAACAAGCAGTTTGCAGAAGGATGATCCGTGTGTTTTTTTTTTTCACGCTATGGTTTCTGTGTTCGTATTTCAGCAGTGCCATTATTGGCCTTGCCTGCGGAACCCTGCTGCAGCCGTGAAGACGAGGGTGCGGGCATATCCTAATGATGGCGCAACGGCGACGGATGAGTACCAGGGAGAGAGTGATGCTGATGCGCCATTAATCATTAAATCATTTTGCAAAGTCAATGCCTCTGTGGTACTAGAGGCACAAGACAGTAGACAGACGTGAGGGAAGACCGGCCAGCCGAACAACGGCCCGAGCTGGCCGTGCAGTCGTGTTTTATTACCCGCGCGCCTTGATCATTGGTGCGCGGGGGATGGTGATGACGATGCTGCTACAGGGCTCCCCCCTAGCGAGTCGCCGGAAGCTAATGAGCGTTGTGGAGGTGTGGTGCCCAGGAAACTCGGGGGTGAGGGTCCATTTGCGGTTGTTGCGGCGGGCAGGAGGACTGGAGGGGGGTCGATGGGGAGGGCTAGTGGGATTGCCAAGGTCCAGGTCGGGAGAAACACCGATGGAGCAAGCGTTGGATGTTTCTTGAGGGGCCTCGAGGAAAGCTGGCTTGAGACGTTCCAGCGCGACAGTTTGTTCTCTGACCAGGATGGTGTAGTGGGTAGAGGCTCTGTGCTGTACGCCGTGAGGACGAGAGTAGGGTCGTTGCAAGGGTTTCCTCACGGCGTCGCACCGAAGGAAAACATGCGAGCATGTTTCGAGGGCGGGGTGCTGGAAACCGGTGGCAGGGCGTGGTGTGCGGGTGGGGCTGGGACGAAGAGCATTCATCGTGTCTCGTAGGCGGGACACATAGCCGGCTGGTGGTACGGCTACGGGGTCCACTGCGGCAGAGATGAGGTCACCGGGGAGTCGCAATGAGGTGCCATAGACCAACTCGGCTGTTGAGCAACCCAAGTCGCGTTTGAAAGCCGATCGGATCCCGAGAAGGACAATGGGAGAACTTCGGTCCACGGGACTTGAGGCGACGCCCGGAGTGCGGCTTTTATCTTACGGTGAAGCCGCTCCACCATGCCATTGGAGGCCGGGTGGTACGCGGTAGTACGAATCCGTCTGACGCCCAGTATGTTGGTGAGGCTGGTGAAGAGGGCGGACTCAAATTGGGCGCCGCGGTCCGTCGTGATGATGGAAGGAACGCCGTACCGCAACACCCATGTTGTTAGGAGAGCCGAAACGACGGTGGCCGCGGTGGCGTCGGGGACCGGGGTTGCTTCTGGCCAACGGGTGAAGCGGTCAACGATAGTGAGCATGTAGCGGTGACCGTCGCCGATTGGGAGTGCTCCCACGAGGTCCACATGGATACGCGCGAAGCGGTCGTTGGGGGAAGGAACTGGGATGGGGGTCGGTGGATGTGTCTCTGTATCTTGCAACGTTCACAAGAACGGCAGGTCTGCACACAGTGCTTGATTTGCTTGCGCATGTTGGACCAGACATATCGTTGGGTAAGCAGGCTTTGCGAGGCGCGTATGCCGGGATGGGAAAAGTGGTGGTAGGCTTGGAAGAGTTGACGTCGGAGTGATTGCGGGAACGAAAGGCCGTTGGCGACCTTGAGATGTATCGCAGGCGACAGGCCGGACCGAGCCAGGTAAGGCGACGTCGTCAATTGTTAAACCGGATGTGGGGTTGGCGCGGTACTGTGCCAGCTCATCGTCGGTGAGTTGGGCTTGCGCGAAATCGTCGAGAGACGGTGGGGAGGTCGGTATGCCGATCGTACTGACACGACTGAGGGCGTCAGCTACCAAATTGTCGGCACCACTGATGTGCTGGATGTCGGTGCTGAACTCTGCCACGAATGCAAGGTGTCGAAGTTCCCGGGAACTGTATGTGGTGCTGGCGGAGGAGAACGCGTAGACGAGGGGTTTGTGGTCCGTGAATACCGTAAATGTGCGACCTTCCAAGAAGTGACGAAAGTGCTTGATTGACAGGTACACGGCGAGGAGCTCTCTGCCAAACGTGCTGTACCGCGTCTCCTGGGGCTTAAGTTTACGGGAGAAGAAGACCAGCGGTCGCCGGGCCCCGGACACCTGTTGTTGAAGAACGGCGCCAACGGCTACGCTGGACGCGTCCACTGTGAGTGAGGTTGGGGCGTCGTGGCGTGGGTGGAACAGGAGCAACACGGATGCAATTTCCTGATTGATGGTCTCAAATGCAGCGGTAGCTTCTTGTGTCCACAGTAAACGAGAAAGAGATCTGCCGTGCTTGGTAGTGAGCAGGGCCTCGAGAGGGTGCCATTCTTGGCCTGGCCTGCGGAACCCTGCTGCAGCCATGAAGACGAGGGTGCGGGCATAACCTAAGGATGGCGCTACGGTGATGGATGAGTACCAGGGAGAGAGTGATGCTGATGCGCCATTAATCATTAAATCATTTTGCAAAGTCTATGCCTCTATATAGGCGTCCAGTTCTCCGCTTTATACAAGCCTTTTGATATTTCCTTTACGCCTAGTTCTGTTTGACCTATTCGATTAATGGCTCACGAGGATTTTCGGTGCGCACGTTTTCCTTTGTTGTCACGCCTAGCAACAAGCAGTTTGCAGAAGGATGATCCGTGTTTTTTTTTTTTTTTCACGCTATGGTTTTTGTGTTCCTATTTGAGCAGTGCCGTTCTTGTCCTGGCCTGCGGAACCCTGCTGCCGCCATGAAGACGAGAGTGCGGGCATGTCCCGCCAGAGCGACGGGAGCACCCGGGAGAGAGTGATGCTGATGCGTCATTAATCATTAAATCATTCTGCTAAGTCTATGCCTCTACATAGGCGTCCAGTTCTTCGCTTTGTACAAGTCTTTTGATGTTTCCTTTACGGCTAGTTCTGTTTGAGCTGTTCGATTAATGGGCTCCCGAGTATTTTCGCTGTGCATGTTTTCGTTTGCTGTCACGTCTAGCAACAAGCAGTTTGCAGAGGGATGATCTTTTTTTTTACGTTATGTATCTCTGTTCCTATTTGAGCAATGCCGTTCTTCTCTTGGGCCCGTTTGCATAAAAGTTGAGTATGAGTCTCAGACTCAATCTCAATAGCCTCGGTTGTTCAATGAGCACGCGCTCGCTGCTCGTGCGAAAAGCGCTGCCCAAGCTATTGAGAATTAGTCTCAACTCTATTCCTATTTGAGCAGTGCCGTACTTGTGCTGGCCAGCGGAACCCTGCTGCCGCCATGAAGACGAGAGTGCGGGCATGTCCTGATGATGGTGCCCCGACGACGAGAGTAGCAGGGATAGAGTGATACTTATGGGTCATTAATCATTAAGTTATTTTGCAAAGTCTATGCCTGAATACACGATGTTTCAGAAAACGTATCGTCGATTCTAATTAAAAACTACAACGCCAGCCTCCAGCCTACACCTATGTGGTCAACAACATTTGTTTCTATGTTTTGCTACCTCCTGAGGTGAATGTCATGTAACGTAAGTGTTATTATATAAATTTTTGCGAGCTGAACTCAGAAATTTGCCAAGTCAATATCACTTTTTTACACCACCAATGTGAATAATTGACAGGAATACTGAGGGGCTATCCCTAGCGGAATATCATGCTTTACGGAGCACCCAGAGCATAGCGCGCGACGAATTTTTCAGCGTAACCGTTGTCAGTCAAATTTTAAATTCAATTTTAAATTTGACATTGTACAAGGGTAGTTCAAGGTTGAGAGATACTTTCGCTGGACAAAAATCAGTGAGTAGATATACAGGGTGTCCACGCTAGGTGTTAACAGATTTTTTAAAAATATATCAATCACTTTTTTCGAGATGAAATCAATTGCAATATAGCATATGCTGAAGGGCACTCCATAGGGGGGCATTAACAGACTCCTAAGGCAATGTCTTAATTAACTTTCAATAATTAACTTTTTAATTATAAATGCTACGAAGTTGCTCCAATGAGAACATCTGATCTCTTCGGACACCAGATACCAAAACCGTTTTCAGAACAAAAATCCCTTCGGTAGATCGTCCGCAAAAAATTCGTAAAGGAACGCCATTTTTTCCTTTATTTGGTTTATTGCGCATCTTCAAAGAAGCGGCTTTCCTTTACCCCCAGTGTGAGAGAGTGAAAGAGCACAGTGCCGCCTCATGCGTCGAAGATTAGCTTTAAGTTGCGGAAACAAAACAAAAACACATATCTATCGGTGACTCTATCGCGACTGCCCTTATCTTGTGCTGCATTTTCTGTTTTCTTTTAAGCTTTTTCCAGGACGCAAGAGGCGATAGTGTGCTCTTTCATCCTCTCGTATTGGGGACGAAGGAAAGACGCGTCTCTAGAGATGCGCAATGAATAAAATAAAGAAAAAAATGGCGTTCCTTCACGAATTTTTTGCGGACGATCTATCGAACGGATTTTCGTTCTGAAAACGGCTTTGGTATCTGGTGACCGAAGAGATCAGATGTTCTCATTGGAGCAACTTCGTAGCGTTTATAATTAAAAAGTTAGTTATTGAAAGTTAATTAAGACATTGCCTTTGGAGTCTGTTAATGCCCCCCTAGGGAGTGCCCTTCAGCATATGCTATATTGCAATTCATTTCATCTCCGAAAAAGTGATTGATATATTTAAAAAAAAATCTGTTCACACTTAGCGTGGACACCCTGTATTTGAGTAAAACTTTCGGAGTACGAAGTGCGATGCTTCTCGGGTCAGCGGCACGTGCAACACTGAAAGTGCAGCAGCGGCAAGTAGTGTGTACGTACCTGTGGAACAGCTGTGCATAATTAAGTTCCTTGTGAAGCAGAACATCAAACCAGCTGAGATTTTGCGAATATTATAGGCACAGTGTGTTGCACAAACGACGTGAAGGGGAAGTCTGTGCGAATTGTGTTGAAATGTATGGCGAAGGACGATATATAGTGACGAATAAACCACATGGACACGTTCGTCCTACTGCAGTCACGCTAGTGAACATCGCAGGCGTTGAGCAAGCCATCCTTGAGAACTGACGAGTAACAGTTCGGGGCAATGCAGCCCAGCGTAATATTAGTGTCGGCAGTGTGGAGGCAATTATCGACGAGTACTTACGGTTCCCCAAGGTCGGTCCGTGCAAGATTGGTTTCCCGACAACTCACTTGTGACATGAAGGGAGCGCACATGGCAGTGGCTGAGCAGCTGCTGAACCAGTTTCAACCCTAGGGGTCGGATTTTTCCAATCAATAGTCGCAAGTGATGAAGCCTGCTTGCATCATTTCACCCCAGAGGTAAAAAGAAGCAGCATGGGATAGCGATACAAGAATTTAAATATGGCAGTGTTGTGTTTGTCCCTTTGTATGTTCCAGCCTCAGAACTTCCCATCATAGTGACATAAGGCGTCCCCGCCGCCAAAGACAAGCAAGATGCAGCCGTCTACTGGGGAGTCAATGGGAACTGACCTCTGGTACGTACGGGGTGTCATCCTTGTGGACTTCTTCGAGCACGCAGCAAGGATTATTGCCCAGTACTACTACTGGTTCATAAAGGGTGCCGTAAGAAACGCAATTCACGAGAAATCTCCTGGAACGTTGTCTGGAACGTAATTCTTCTTTATCAAAACGCTCACGGAATTTGGCTGTAGGACCATGGCCGCAATATACTGCGAGGTTTCGCGCCATGTTTCTCGCACCCCATGTTTATCCCGAAGCCATTACCATTTGTTCGGGCCGCTTAAACAACACTTTAAAGGAAAGGCGTTCGGCACAGATGAAGCCGTCCTGGAAGACGTTCTGCAGTGATTACGACAGCAGCCCACTTTTTCTACGCCAAAGGCATTACAGAGTCGCCACAACAACCGCCAGCGGAGTGTAGTTCGCACGGTGAATACTTAACAAAGAAACACACAAAAAAAACAGACGTAGTTTGGTGCTTGAAGAATTTTTCATTGTATTTCAAGAAATAAAAGTATCGGTCAACCATGAACGACCGGTGTAATTAGACAGTAAGGCAGAAATATCATTACTGCTTACCGTGTTCTTTTCAAGTACTACTAACTATCTTGTTATCAGATACCATTGTTTATTTCGAACAGCAGTGACATCCAAGAGAAGGAAATCCTCTCGTCTGAACCTGGACGGTGAAGGCCAAGTTGGGTCACGCATGATGGCTACCAGAGTGGGAAGGTAGGTGTTGACCGCGTGGACGCAAAGAATGGCCAGGGCGGGATGAACGAATTGGGCTGGGTCCTCTCCTGTCTTTGTTGTTGAACGTATGCGAATTAAATGACATGACCAGTGAACACTTGATACTGCTATTCGTTTCTCTAATGAGCATCACATTAAGATAAAGCACGTCCATAGAGCCAAATCGAAATGATAGTTTCAACCACATTTAACTTTGACATAACATGACAACAAGAGGGAGTTCTAGGAACCGTGTATTTATTTATTTATTTATTTATTTACCCTCAGGGCTACAGCATTAAAGAGGGTAGGGGCTTGAAACAAAGCAGGAACAATGTGGAATACAATAAAAATAAAATAAACAACAACAAACGAACCAAAAACACCAGCATAGATAGTATCGCTGGTGGACAATCAGATTAGTATATATAAAGCTTAAATAATCTTACGCTGCATTCAAGTGGTCTGGAAGCAGTTTTCTGAACTGTGTACCGTCAGTGATAGAGGTAATGTGACCCGGGAGATGATTCAATTCCAGTGAGGTTTCAGGTAAAAATGAGTCAAAATACGTTTTAGTAGTACAGGATGGGACACCAACTTTCTGGCGATGAGCAAGCCTTGATGAGACGTATGATGGATGTGCAATTAAATGGATTTTTAGCGTTTCGTTGTAGTAATATATCGTATAGAACAGACAGAGTCGAGCAAACTGGCGACGAACAGTCAAGGAAAGGTTAAGGACTGATTTCATCGCAGTGACACTGGCTGTATGACTATAATTCCGAGAATAAACCGCGCAGCACGGTTCTGAACCATTTCCAGTTGGTGAATGAGTGATTGTTGCCCTGGATCCCTGGTTCCTGATGGTGACGTAGGAGCGGCTGACATTGCGTTGCTTATATCTGACAGCGATACGGAGTCGGAATCGAAGGGCGCTTACGATTTCCTAAAAATGAATTAGAGTTATAGAAAAACGCAGAAGTTTCACGATAACGTTTCCGAAAACATGAGAAGCCAAGTGCTTAATTCTTTTCGAATGGGCGACATTGAAGAACCGCCTTTGTGCCCTTCCTTTCCACCAACAGGAACTCGTCGACGCATACAGAAGTGCAAACGTCGATAACGCTTCCGAAATTCGCATCCTGTCTTTAGCATACCTGCCCAGCGCCTCCATGACACATGGTTACTTATCGCATCCTCGACTAGTTTTACTGCTCCTCTGACTCAGAGCGTGCGAGTCCGCCTCTCGCCACAAATCCGAGTTGGAGAAGTCATACACGAGCCGAGCACTGTAGCAGCCCTGGCAGCAGGAAGACAGCAGACATGCAACTAAACTTGAATTGCAGCTGTCCGTCGTAGAGAAAATATAGAAGTGATTCGCACCCAAGCAATCATGCCAGCGCGATAAGGCTTCTCAGAGGAAGTATCCACAATCACATGACCGAAACCACCCCAGACCTTACAACCGCTCAGACGACGCGTTACACTGCGGCCCAGAGCGCTCGAGAAGAACCAGCCGAATGCAATCAGAGCGGTACGTTTCTTGCTGCTGTGCTCCGAGCGGGGCAATCACTGGAAGATACCACTAGTGTGGGTACCACCCTGAACCCTTGAACTTAACCCATATGACCCTAACCCAAACGAACCCTTACAAACTCGCGTTCACGAGTGAAACTGCACCCGAGGGCATCCTTCAATTATTGAGTGTCTGGATCGACCCGGGCCATGAATACCTATGCTGGCGGTTCGCTCAAAAGATGGAGAGAGCACTTTTGTCCTTCCGCTCCAAGCATTCAAAGCTTGTCAAAGCAGGTGTTGTGTCCAATCCGATCCCTTAGAACGTTCTCTCAAAGTTATCCCCTCAAGGCTGAGGACAATGCTAGTTGCTTGTTAATACTAATTATCAAGCAACTCGACAGCCTGTGAAAGGCACGGCACCCGGGTGAAGTTATACAAGCCGTGATAAAAAGGCTCCCAAAGGATCCCAACTTGCCAGACATTTGATGACCTGTGGATGCCAGACTGTATTTGTTACAACGAGTTTGGTATAGAGATCGATAGATACGCGTCTGAGGCTGTTGGTTGCAACTTCCAAGATTACGCAGTGAAAAGATAACTGCATCTGTTCACCCGCAGCTGCTTTGTTAACCAAGCAAGATCATTTAATCAATCTGGTATATGGCTTGGCAAACCCGCTTGGAAGAAAAAGGCATCCAATAGGCATTCTTCCTAGACAGTACTGTCACTTTATGTCAACGTAAGAGGTGGATGAAAAGTGCGATGAAGTGAAATACTTACGCTTTACGTCACGATGCTCTCGCAGTGCCACGACACTCGGTGAACCAACTGCACTTTCCATCGCTGCGACAAAGGGCAAACGTGCAAGTATAACACAACAACGCAAATGTAGAGGCCGACACGTTACAAAAGGAAGTGGAAAGCGGAACGAAAATCTTAATGTGTGCTATCTCTTTCGTGAGATTTTCGCTAGAAGGGTGACGGTTCTGATATTAGTATTTGGAATTCTCAACCGCAAGTGGTACCGTCCCGGCACCAGATGTGGCGTATCGGTGTTTTCTCTTCGTTTTCCTCAAACGCTTTCAGGTAAATGTAAGCACAGATCCCTTGAAGTTGGCCCAAGACGCACGAACCCCTCGAGCGACGTGACGCTACAACGGTAGACAAACCGGGCGTCAATAACACGCCACCACCAAGCAAACCAGGCAACCCCATATGTTAAACGGATTCCAAGTTCTTTTCAGTATCTGGGCACCATAACCTGTGCATTAAAACCGAGAAAATCAACAAGCGGAATTTCTTTTACTTAACGTAATGCACTTTGTAACTATAATTTGCAATTTATGACCTAAAAATCGCCATATAAGCACTGCCGTATGGTGAGCATTGCCAACTATTGGTCTACGGTATTGGCCAACATTGGTCTACGCTTCTGCTGTTCCACAGCGTCTAAAAACCTATATTGCTTGCGCATGCACATGTACGTTGGATTCGATTGTTCGGCAATTCCAATAACAATCGAGTGAAAACATAACTGTGCTTCTTTATATTCATGTCATTGCGACGGCGGAGCAGTAGGATACGCAGAGGAAACGCAATTTATACCAAAGCAATAACTGTACCCAGTAGCGTAGCCAGCAAAAAAAGGAAAACAGAGAGAAAAAGAAAAACACCAAAGGAGACGCTTCGGAAAGGGGGGAGTTTGAACCCCCGAATTCTCCCTCTGGCTACGTCACTCACTCTACCGGTGTACTACGTGGTTATGTATACTTACATGATATCAGCACAATGAGCAGTATAAAGGCAAACCCCGTCTTCATGGTTATCGCTTTGTCAGTTCAGCTTTGACTGTAACACAAAGAAACGTGTTGTGTAACCGCATTGTGCCGTAGCTGACAGGAAGTTAAGGGAATATGGTGATGATGTGCTGATCATTCAGTGCACGATAAGAGCCGTTTGCTGCAAAGCCAATTTATTAGGCGTGGAGTCCATGATTAGGATATACATGAGAGAGGTGATTTAAACGTCGCTGAGAGTATTAAAAAGTTTGTTCGCATTCTTTCAGGCCCCACTTATGTAGCATAAAGAATATACCTCAACCGAAAATTTAAGAATACAACCCCCCCCCCCCCCCCACTGCCTGGAAAATAATCTCAACAGACGACTCGCAAGCCTTGTAGCTCCACCTGTTGTGCGTATTACAACTGCCTACGGGAATCACTTCTTGCTATTCTGGGCAAAGCCATAGCGCTTTCGTGTAATTTTATTTCTGCCGCATGTGAATTGATATTTGGAGTGACATTTGAACGAGTACTTGTTTTGCGTGTAATCTATTCCCACACTAAAAATTGCTATGTACGTCACACAGCATGGCTAAGTTGACCGTAACATAGCACCGTGTTCTTCCTTGGTCATGTTATACCCAAAACGCACTGTCGCACGCGATCTGGATCGACCAGCAATCCTGGACGACTCAATCCGGCTGGACACGCTGCACCGTCCGCTCTTCACGCTCGTGATCTAGGTCTTCATTTGATGCCGTCTGGTGAGAACTTTGCACAATACTCACTGAAGTTTCAAATTAAAAGAAAACATTGGTCCAGGATGTCGACTTGAAATATATTCACATTAATGCAAATTCTATTTCAGCTGTTTCAGCGTTTGTCCATGCTATTCTCTTCGTTCGGGCCGCTGCTCTGTGCCATGTTGCCAACCCGGAACCGGCAGTGCGAGTACATTCTCAGAAACGAAACGGATAAATTGACGCTTACGTCCAATCTTACCCTTACTAAGCGTAAAGTTCGACAAAATCGCAGACGCCGTATCCGTCAAGCTCTGTTTTACCCGTAAACGCGGTCGCTGTAAACGTGAAGGGCGGAGTTTTATGCGTAAATGGGACGGAGGACATGATTTACTCTTATATCCTGGCGCATACGATTTCGTCTTGACGGATAAACTGAAGATCTGCGTTGGAGCATTAGCTCTTTACGCCTATATTGACGCTTATTGTTTTTCAATTGTTATACGGGCCCGGCCTTCTGAGAACACGTGCATGGTTCCGTGTGCAAAGCGTCTTTTCTTTCGCTTCGTTAACGGTCACTCTGGCTTCTGGCGTCTCACAGTCTCACATCATGCACGATCTAGCAAATGTAAGTTGTCACATTTTGCGCTGGGTATCTGTAGTATTTTTAATTTCATATTTCATTTGTGTCAAACTTATCACAGGAAGAGATGGCATCGAACGAGACAACGTCGCAGGATATGTGGGCAAGGCACGCGGACGACGCTGCTTGAACAGTTGTGATTCTCCAAGTTTTCTCCGCGCTTCAAATTCGTATGCGTACGCCCATTGTCCACCAGGCGAGACTCTTTTTGTTCTCGTTTTTCTCGGATGTGCGTTTCTCCCCGTTGAAGCATCTGTGGAATGAATAGGAGTTCGGATGATTATTGCTGATTATTCCGCAGCATGATGTGTTGACATGAAGCAAATCGGTTTTCTGACGGTCACGATTTTCGATAACGTGGTGCAGGTGGTGGTTGTGGTGGTGCTGCAAAACACGTGTGGAACGCCACTTCTTAGACAGCTGAAATGAGTTACGCGTCTAACATTATTCAGTTAACTGTTATCTTAAAGGACTAGAGTGTTTCCAGTTATAGGAAGTGGTTTTTGAAGTCCATGTTACGTTTATGACTATTTCACGTATGCGGCCTCTGCGGGGATGGACTCAGGTCTGGCAAAGAGCACCTTATCGGCATGATTTATTTCGGCATTACCATATTTACGAGATTAGCTTTCCCATTTAAACGCTACAAACAGTATCAGTTCCACGATATATACTGCTGCACAGACACGTGCACCCACTTGACAGTACCACAGAACACATCAATGACACGATAAAATGATTTACGGGCCTCACAAAATTCAGTTGATTGCTACTTAAAGGACGAGAAAGATTTCAGAATGCTATGTTTGGCAGCCTGTGACCATTTCATGTGGGAGGTCTCTGGAGATGACCCAGGTCTGGCGAAGAAGACAATATCTCCATCACGTATTATGACGCTAGCACATTTTCGAGATTAGCTTTCTCATTGAAATTCAATACCATATCTTTGGAATCTACTGTTGAACGGACATGCGTAGCCATTTGACAATATCAGCAAGCACATTATTTTGCGCTCATAACAATATACTTCTATGTCCAGCATCCCAAGAAACAGGACACGACACGCTCTTCGTAGCCATGCTGGACTGCATAATACCACGCATGCATCCTCAGCTGCCATTAGGTGGTGCTCCTAAAATTTCTACTGTGCGACACATTCTGGGGAGAAGTACACGAGACTTTACTCCCTCACGCATGTACAACCAGTACAACTCACCTGTGAAGATGACTTGTAAGTTGTGACTGCTTCATGAGTAATGATGCGTTGCTCGATAAATGCATCGTCTGCTATATACTGACCTATATACTTCAGTTGTTATACGGTGATTTCACGCCGGATTATGCACGGTGGTGAATTTTCTTCTTTCAAACATATATTAAAACCTCGTCCTTAGGAGGCATATTGGCGCTGAAAGTAGCTGAAAATAATCAGTGGTTCTATTTGAATGAATTATCATTCTGATGGGGACATTTCGACCATTGCGTTTCCTAGGCAGTTTGACGCCACGTATCTTCATAACTATTTAACTCTTTTTTTTTTTTACATATTGTCTGGGGTGGGTAGCATTGCATCGTAAGTTGCGAAGATCCTAAGTTTTGCCTTTGAGGAGATAAAAAATCGCAAATTTGGCTGATTTGTGAGATATGGTACGTTGTGGGAACCTCACAACTCTGCTCCCATACCCGGATACCCGGATCTGATACCCGATATCTAAATGACATAATTAACATTGATGTCAATTGTGAATTTATTTCGTATGCGGACGATGCAAGCGTGTTTTCCAGTGGCTCTGATATTGATGTAATAACCACTACTGCTAACAAGATGATTGCAACTTGGAAAAATAGGTTAATTTAAACTCTTCACGCATTAGTAGTAGTAAAACTGAAGCAATCATATTTCGACCAAAAACAGAAGTGTTAGTCTAAATAAAGAGGTAGTATATCTTAATAGTCGTGTTGATATTGTAAAATGCATCAAATGTTTGAGTGTCATCTTTAACGAACAGTTGCTATGGGATGAACACATAGAATACGTTCGTTAGTTAATACATGATCCTTCGATGCATCGAAACAGGAAGAGGACAAACACAAGAGACACGCTACGTTCACATTGAATACGTTCAGAATAAACTGTGTAAAATATTAGGCATGACCGCTAGGCATAGACACATGTTTCCTTTTCGAATTAAGCTACTACTATACCGTTCACTGTTCATGTCTCACCTAAACTATTGCCATTTAGTCTGGGATACGACAACTAAGAATAGCCATGATGAACGCTTGCGAGCAAAATGAACGATGTTACGAGTAGGAATATATGGGATACGCGGTGCCGAATTTACGCATTTTCCGTAGATATCCCTCACAAAAAGCCTATTAGGGGCGTTGCCCCAATTCACAATACGACGTACACGCTATGCGAAGAAAGGGCATTTCGAGACGAACACAATGATGTAGATTACTTTCGGGTATCACAACTGGGGGAGGAGTTATGAGATTCCCAAAACGTACCATATGTTGTAATGAGGCAAATTTGCGATTTTTCGTCTCCTGGAAGGCAAATTTTAGGATCTACACAAATTAGGATGCAATGCTACCCACCCCAGACAATATGTGAAAAAAAGAAAGAAAGAAAAAGTAATTAGCTGAATATGTCAAATGGTTAAGAAGATGCGTGGTGTCAAGCTGCGTAGGAAGCTCACATCTGAATGATAATTCATTAAAATATAACCACCAATGACTTTCAACTACTTTCAGCGCCAATATGCCTGCTAGGGACAAGGCTTTAACCTATGTTTGAAAGAAAAAAACTTAAACCCTGTGTCTCCAGTGCAGGCTGTGCTTGCACGCGCGTGCCACGCCATGAAGCAAAACATAGTGCGCGTAACGAAGCGGACTGTCGTCGCTGTTCGAAGAACGTCACGATAAATGTTGTCAGTGGAGCATTCACGACAACTATTGTGGGCTACAATTCAGTGAATCGGATTTGAAAAATGCTGCAGTGTGCATCATGCCGCGCATATACGGAACACTACGATCGGACCCATTCCAAGTCCACATGCCCACGATAGGTATTCGCGCGCTTCTCCTACTGTCTCATTGGATACCGCCAATCTTTGCCTCCTAGGGATACCATTCGGTGCCACCAAGGACGGCTTTGTTTCCATTGCGTTTTTGTGCTACCCGGTGACGATCTGTTAACTAATTTTGTTTGCGTCATACTAATTGAAACATGGACCTTCATTTGAGAGCAAGTTGGTTTTTCTTGCATTTTAGTGCCCCTTCAAATTATGTGATTACTTGTAAGCACGGGAAGCCGGTAGCAATCTTCGCGATGTCACCGTACCCCTTGGATGGCGGTAGCAAAACAGCCCACGGCTCTGCGACGTCATTGTGGCGACAGCCAGGCGGAGCATCGTGATTGGCCAAGAGGAATTAGCGCTAGAAACTAGACTTAGAAAAGTTTACCGGAACTGAACTCTGTTCAGGTGCTCTGTTCTGGCGGTGTATAGACGACCCTCTGTTCACAAACACATGACGCCACCAGAAGACCGGTCGAACTTATATTTTGCTGTGGTGGGCAAGAAGCGAGAAAAACGCGTTGGCTGATAAGCTGATAGTGCACACCAGCATGTTTTCCGCGGCGGCGGCATGTAGTGAATGACGTAGGGGGACGGGGGGGGGGGGCAGATCGCCTATAGCAGGGAGAAGAGGAAAAACAGGGCTATATTATATGGCATAGGAGCAAAAAGCGCTGCAAAGTGTTACAAAACAGACGGCGGAGGGACAAACAGAAACGAGCGCCACTAACAACATTAATACAATGAAGAAAGAAAACATACTGAAGCCGGAGAAACCACAGCTAACCCTGGAAGATACGCCTATAACCACTATCTCTTAGCGAGACAAAAACACGTGCAGCAAATCAAGCTCCCTGCCGCGCAGCACAACCGAAGGCTGACTCACACACCGCTCGCTACCAAGCACCAGATATAAGCTTCTATCACTTCCCTCTTTAACCAATATATCGCCCTGTCCAAAATGGCCTTGTCACGGAACAACGGTTGGCGATAGAACAACGGACAGGGCGATAGATAGTTTAAAGAGGGAAGTGATACAAGCTTATTATATCTGGCCTCAAATTATCATTTGCCACCATCGGCCTCACCATGCAGTAAGACCCAGTAAGACCACCGGCCTCACCATGGGGTCACAATGCACTGTAAAAAATTTCACCGTAAAAAAAAAACGGGCAAATGCAAGGAAAGTTGGCTGCCAAACATTGGCCGTTTTTTTTTTTTTTACGGTGCCCCCGTATAAGTTGTGCCCGTGAAAAAATACTGCATTGGCCAGTGTTTTAGCAGGGATACGCCGTGTAGCACTACTGTGCTGTGGTCGTTAAAAAAACTGCATTGCCCAGTAATTTTAACTGGCATATGCCGTGTACGCTTATCGTGCTGTGCCCGTCCCTGGAGCTACCCCCGCTTTTTTTTCTACATATAGTCGTAGCAATGAGAGCAGTTTAAGCAATGACCATGCGCAACACATTGTGATGTTTGTCACATTAGGATTTATTTTCCATGTACATAGTGATGAAAATGCGCCAGTCGCCTCTGGCATCAAAACCCTGCAAAGAGAAAGGGAACTGTTACAGGGAGCCGGGCAATTGACATGCAATTATACTCACTGTTTATTTTCTCAAAGAAGAACATACGAAAGAACCATGTGCACCCATCAGTCAGCTCTAGCATCAAAACACTGCAAAGAGAAAGGAAACTGTTACAGGGAGCAGGGCAATTGAGATGCAGTTATACTCATCGTTTGTTTTTTTGAAGGAAGAACATACGAAGGAACCATGTGCATCCATCAGTCAGCTCTGGCATCAAAACACTTCAAAGAGAAAGGAAATTAGACTCACTGTGTTATTTTTTCAAAGGAAGAACATCAGAAGGTGCGCACAAAACGCAGAGACGGCACGGAACTTCTTCTGGCAGTATTCATAAGGACACCTGATCATGACCCTCTCGTATGTGCTGCTTCATATGCGACACTGTCTCTATATTCGTAGTGAACAGACGCGAACACGAATGGACGTGGCATACTTTCGTGGTTTCGGAGAGCAAATCCATTCGAGCCGACCGCCCTGGTGTGTTCTTGTAACGTCCCAAAAAGTGACATCCGAGTTTTACATAGTTCGCCGCCGTGTACACACAATGCATGACAGCACGGTATTCTGCTCGCTTCATGTACACCTCTACGGTGGTCAACTAGCCCATCAGAGTGTTAAAAACACAAGGGCACCTTCCGCAACGATACATTACAATAAGAGCGCCTTGATCACCCTACGAACCAGGACGCATGACACACGGAGAACTATGGAGACGCTTCACAGCAAACGCGAGCCACGATTTACTGGTGTCACATAAGTTGAACAAAAATCAGGCATACGGTGCACCACGCTCAAATGGCAAAGAACAAGATATGCGAACAGAAATGTGCTTACCTGACTACGTGCATTCACGAGATTTACAACAACCGCTTCGTCCTCCTTCGTCAGCCATCGTCCGCGCACGATGTTCCGCTTCCGGCGGTTGCGAATGGGCGCGTTAAGCAGGCTCCCGAGCGCCATAACCCGAGTTTTCAGGGGAACGTACCCTTGGTTTCTCTACTTAATGGTGTTTGTGAGCCTATCCGGAAGCCGAGCGCCAGAGCCGCTGAGCGCGCGCCGCCTATCATAGCAGTAGATCATAGCAGTCCTCTATAATCGTATAACTATTTAGCGCCGGCATCCGATGATTCCGGAAACACAAAGAGCATGGGCGGTTGCCACGTGTTTCAACGGTTGCGCCATTTCGCAGTACACCGGAACATGCGTCACGCTCCGGAACTGACCTCGCTCTTCCCCAGCGTTCTCCGGCTCCCAGGCTCCGAAGAAGGGGCGCGCAGGGTGCACCCGGGAACGTGCACCGGAAGTTACTTTGGAGGTGTTAAGTGATCCCCTGAAAGAGGGAATGTTCCCGGAGCACGAACCTAATAGCGAATTCGGGTGGTCACTTCGTAGCAAAACGGCCGAGCGCTAGGAAATTGCTAGGTCGGCGACCGAGCTGGATCACGTGACCGTTGCCACCCGAACATGATTGCTAGGAATCTAGCGGTTTTAGGTACTTTGATCACGCTAGGGGCGTCGCGGTCGCAAGTCTTCGAGGTCTGTCGTCTGCTAAACCACGTGATTTCAACGTGCGGGCCAATGAAGGCACGCGCCACCGTTGCAGTGCGGATGTGACGACACCGGATACAGTTGAGCAATCTGCTGCTCGATCGTTTTGAGCCCGGGCAAAAAAAGTCCTAGCTAGCAAATTCCGAGCGCTCGGAAAGCGCCACGCGGACATGCGAGATTTGCTTCATTTTGACCAAGCGAACATGACTGCTCGAGATCTGGCAAAAAAAGTTGCTCCGAAATGACCACCCGAATTCGCTATTACGCGCCCAATGATGGCAATGCCCTGTACTTGGCTTGGCCTTGCTTCCGCATTGAAGTTTTTGGCCGGCGCATGATGATGGCGCCATCGTTTTACGTAGTTTTCGCAGTATTTGTGATTACGGTAACACGCCGTCGTCAGATACTATTAAACGCCCGTAGAAATCACAGTATTTGTTTACAGTGTGTGTTTACCCAGTAAAACCAAACATTCACAATTTTCTGCAAGCCGTCAGCTCAGGAACGACAATAAGCCTTGGTGTGCTCGAAATATTGATCACTGATAATTTATACTCAGTTTCAAAAAAGCTTACTTTGACTAGTGACGTCACCGATAACCGAGCTTATCCACTATATATTAAACTTCAGCTTGTCACATTCAAGGGCAATCACTATTTATGCGGTACTTATAACATTGATGTTATTTGGAGAGTTGGCCATCGTGCCCGAGGAGTGTCGTGTATCGGACATATATTCCAGAAATATGTTACGTTAAAATTATCTACAACAAGAAGTAGAAAATTGTTATGAAAGGGAATTGAAATGGAAGTAGAAAAATAGCAATGAAGCCTATTGCCATTATTGATAGTTCTCACATCGTTCAACAAATCAACGAAATATTGTATGCTTCGAAAACACGTTGAACGCCATATTGTCCTTGAGGCGCCATAAGGACCTTGATGATGATAAACTCGTAGTCTCAACACTTGAGTAAAAATGCGAGACATGAAAATTAAAATAAATGAAAAACACCGCATCTAGAGAGCAGGGTGAAATCAAACTTACCAGATGTGATTCTACGAGAGACTGATTCAGTTACAAGATGTAGGAGGGTTGTGCAAGACTAAGAGCGATATATCTTCCTGTTGCAGGAAAGGCCCGTGCGCAAACGGCAAACGCTATTGAACGCCTCCTTCGGCCGTTTGCAGGAAATCCTGTCAGACGCTGATACGACAGGGAAAAGTCAATTGAGTACATCCAATGTAGCTTGAGCGCTCTACGAAAAGAATGATTTGCTAGCAATTGCATAGCAGTATTTTCAACTTGTATTGTTTTGTTCAGAAACAAGGCATGCCCGTGAAAGGAGCATTTAACATTTCTGGAGCATTGCTGGCAGGCCTGTTGTAATCGCTGCCTTCCTGTTTCCTTGCCGTGCAAATATACTCGGAATCTTCTTTTCTGGCACCTGAGGAGTCCTCATTCAGTCCATTGGAGTCCTCATTAGGCTGACCTTTCAGAACCATAGGTCGGTTCCCTGGAAACTATATTTCATCATCACATCGTGGTCGGCCAGGCTGCTCACAGCCCATGACCTACACCATCATGCCCATCAACATCATAACCCATCATTCAGCATCAACTCACAGCCCGTCAACATCATGACTCATCATTCAACGTCAACTCAAACCCCGTAAACATCTCAGCCATTGCACTCACTTCAACCTAAAAACCCATCCCGACAACTTCAACTGCTGGTCCCATTACGAATTTTCAATACCAATGACGGGGTTGAAGTTAGATGATGGATTATGACCTCGGTAAATGAACAGCAACATCATAATGTATGTTGTTGATGTTAGCTTTCCGGGCTGGTATGTACAGATTGTGATTTTCGTCATTTGAAAGCCCGTAGTCTCAAGTAAATACCTGAGTGCTCGGTATCAGCTAGGAGGGAGATTCGGGTGGTCCAACCCTCCCCCTCCCCACCGAAATCGTACATTTGGGAGAGGGAAATGAGGGCGAAATCCTCCTGGATGTAGAGTTGCTGAAGAATCCCTCTCCAAGTCGTTTTCTTGCTACGTTACTGCTGAGTATTTCGACAGTGTGCATTTTTCAGTATTTCGTAACAAATAAGGTGGGTATATTAGGGTAAGGTGGGGCAACTTGAGACAGAAATTTTAAGTTGAATACAAAATTTTTATTTTCGTGCTTTTTTTTTTTAAGAAACTAGCCATAGGCACATTCTCAGGGGTCTAGAGCTTCTGAGCTATAATGCGGAACCGACATAGCTGGTCTAAAGTAAGCACAGAACAAGAAATTTAAAAATGCAGATTGTCTCTTCTTGCCCCAACCTTCAAGGCAAGACGAGACATCGCGTGGGACAAGATGAGACACGCCGTAATAATGTAGCATACAAATTTGTCTTTGCAATTCAAGCAGACAAAGTAAAGTCCGTAGGCCCCTACATAACCCCCTTGAGCCCACCGCCCACATGATATGCAATAAAATCACACACAGTCCGGCACTATTCTGCTCCACGGTTCTTTGCGAACCAGGCACCGCCAGTCTCATGTGTCGCAGGACGTTCGTTTTTGCATGCGCTTCTGCTTTGCTGGAAATATCATAGGACAGCGGGAAAATTTGCTGGAAAATCCTAGGCAATGCGCAAAAAAGAAACCTCTGAGGAACAATTGATGAAAGCCACAATGATTGATTGACATTGACATCAATTGACACTGATTGACGATGAAAGAGCAATTGTGAAGTGAAAACGTTTTACGGAATAGGCACGACGAGACGACAAAAAAAAAATATAACAAGTAGGTGAAAATATTTAGAAAGAAGGTTGAGTTGAGTTGAGGTGAGGAAGGCACTTTAGAATGAAGGTTTAGGTGAGGTGAGGAAAATTCTCCAGAAAAAGATCAGGTAAGGTGAGGAAAAAGAGTTCCAGAAAATTTTGGGGTGGGGTGAGTTGAAGAACATAGTTCAGAAACAAATTGAGGTGAAGTGAGGTGAGGAACGAAATTCCCTCAACAAATGAGGTGAGGTGAGGTCAGGAAGAACATCTGGAACGAAAATTGAGGTGAGGGCAAAGAAGGTGAGATTTGCCCACCTATGCATACCGATGCCGACCTTCCCGGGCTACACCGAAATGAAGTCTGTTGCCGGTTTTCTGGATGACCTTACCGCCTCTCAGTCGGGTATTGAAATGTAGGGATGTCGGGGAATTTGTTTTTGTACAGATGGATCAGAGACTTCATATATCGCAACACACACAAAAAATGGCATGGTGTGGGGTCGGCCACGGCATGACGAGGGAGCCGCGAAACATCTATTTCACGGGAAAGGCTTCGTCTGGCCATTTCCGCACACTCTGAGCCTAGTGGGTGGGTGGGGGCGCCATCTCTTATTTAAAAAAATGCAGAATTCCTTTTGCATGTGATACTTTTCTAGCTACGGCAACAAAACAAAACAAAAACAAAAATTATTCAGCATCCGAGGTAGCTGGACACCTTCACTGTGCCGTGCAAAAGAGAAGGAGCCTTCACGCCAAATTCCCCACTTCACTGCTACTTTTTCTGTATGCACGCTGTGTTCGACTGTACACTCTAAACCCAGGTGCGGATAAGGAACGAATAGACGGCATATATTTTGCTTATGTTGTTGATTGGCCGCCAACTTTATCCAGCACGCCACAGAAACGTTAACAAAAACGCAATAACGCAACAACATGATAAAGTAAAATAAGCGCCATGCACGTGTTCGCTGAAGCAAAAGTGGACGAAGGGAGATCTTTTCCCCTTGTTTTGTTTGTTAGGCGCCTTGCCAAATGGCGGGGCGGAGAGAAGCGCGTCGCTTACCAGTGTTGCCAAATTCCATTGTTCCGTAAAGAATAAAAAGAAATGGATTACAAACAGAACGCCAGAACTCTCCTTGCACTGTAGGCACTTCAAGTTTTCAAGCTACGCCGCAGATGTTCCAGTAGTTATAATAATAATAACGGCTTTTTATTCCGTGTTCAAGAGCGGCCTCAAGGGGTTTGATATTAAGCTTTGAAAAGCAAAATAGTCCAACAATGAATGGATAGAATAACAATAGAACAATAGAACAACAAAGAATGGTCCGCTTTGGGGAAATCTAGTGGTCTGCGAAAATTCCATTGTCTTTTCTTTGCGCACACAGCAACTTACTTTCGTTTGATTCAGCTTGTTTGCGTTTGTTTTGATTAAAACAAACGCGAACAAACTGTTCACGTCACGTACGAACTACGAATTGCTCACTTCGCATCTGACCGTCCAGAACCCTTGCTCCCAAGCTCCTCACTGATGTTGCGTAAAGCTGGCGAAAGTTATGTCTAATCGCAAATCTGATCTCTTTGCGGCACGAATATCAAATCAAAACCGGAAGCGCGGTTCTGTCGCGACTCTAAGGAAACGCTATCTCCCATCGGCATCAACAATAACCGAAGCGCGCGCGCCTTGCAGGTTGCAGCAAGGCGAGCAAGTAGCGAAACTAGACGCTCGGTATTTGTTTTGGTGGACGCCGCTGGATTTTCAGGGCCAGTTCTCACTTGGCGACGCCCGATGCGGCGTTGTGAGCCGGCGGCGGAAGTAGAGGCGCATTTCCGCCGCCCGGTCAGCGCGCACGATTTCATGTTCCCACCACAGTGTCATTCCGTCGTCCAAGGCAGACGAAAAATCAGGAGGCGTGGCCTTTCTGTGTCACCTAATTGGTCGCCAGCTGTCGTTCTCGGCAGCTCCCGTCGACGTCGTGAAAGACGGTGGGCATGGCAGTTTTTTTTGGCTCGACGTCTCTCCTCTCCTCTCCCGACTCCGGAATTGCGCGTCTATTTCCGCCGCCCGCGCACGACGCCGCGTCGGGCGTCGCCAAGTGAGAACTGGCCTTCATAGTGACACATTCTGACAAATGGCTGTGACAAATTGCGACATTGCGGGAATAGTGAAAAAGCGGTGCCCAGACTGTCACTGCGGGCAGTATCAGCGCACCGTGGAGTTCGTACAACTTTCTCCGAACTTGCCTGTCAGTGGGTGCGTGCACTCTTGGCATCCGCCATAGAAATCTTACGGAGAGAGGCCAGAACGAAAGGCGGGAAGGAGGATCGGAGGAGAGCAAGGAACTTGAACGGGGCGCTTCCCTCTCTCACTGTGTCCGCTCGGAGGCAGCCATATTGAATCGGCCGAGGAAACGTCGCGTATTTCTAGCACATGAAAGCAGCCACAGTTCCGAAAACTGTTGCAACACTTCCTCGGTTGCTCCTCCGCCTCCGTTGGCTACGTATTTTGTCAGTGTCCGCCCCTATTCAGGCTTGTAGTCAAGGCTCGTTGGTCTGGCAGAGGCAGCGGCGGAGACGGCGTCCGCATGTGGCGTTCGTGTCGTGTCTTTGTTTCTTTGCGTGTGTGTGTGTTTTCATATATCTCACGGTTTCATGGATTCGGGCTGTGTGTTACTGTTCCACAAACATTTTTGGCGTATTATTTTTGATGTATGCTTACTGGATTCATTTTTTGCATGCGCCACAGCAACGGTAGCTGATTCAATATAGCGCTCGCCTCGCCCGTACGTCTGAGTTCCGGAAATTCCCTTCTATCACTCTAAGAAAAGAAGGAGTCAACCTGAACCCTTTGAGGGTTTTTAGGGCTTGTCCGTAGGGGGCACCTATTGGGGGTGCTCACTTGAACCCATTGAACGCACCTTTAAAAGGTTCACGTTTGAACCTTTTAAAGTGTCCTTCATTAGAGCTTTTAGTGGTTCACAACTGAACCCCTACAGGGTTCGTGTTTTACCTTGTTTTATGTGCAGCCTGGAACCCTCAGAAGGTGCTCCCTACGGACAAACTCAAAGAGCCATGGAATAGCTGCACACGAAACTATATCAGATTTGAGTCCGTGATGATTAAGTCATACTGAACGAGTTTAATATATGTATTTGCTGCTTCCGAACATTTATTGTACTGATGATTAGGAGCTGACAATACAAATGCAGCGGCAATAACAAAGAAGGAGTAAATTCAATGTACACGTTTGTCGGGAAACCCACAGAAATTCTATAGTTGTGTCACACTGGCACATGAAAAGAAGCATGATCGATATCAAACGATTTGAGTGTTTCAAAGTAATGAAGTTACTAACGTTGAAAAACAAACACGAGAGCGTTCAATCGCCCACAATTCTGGGGAAGGATATATTTATTAGAAGAAAAAAAAAGAAATAAAACGGGAGAAGTCAGCAAAACGGAATGTGAGCTTGCATTCCGGAAGTAAATACTCAGCGAATAAATGAAACAATAAATACATAAGGGTGAAAGAGATGAAGGGTTGAGATAATGTGTATGAGGGTGGTATGAAGTATCACGAATGATATGATACAGGACTTAAGGTCATAAGCTGTATCGCATGTATGGAAAACTGACTGCAAACACAACACAATGTACAAACACAAAAAGGGCATAACGTCAATGTAGATGAAACAAGGTGCTAGCTTTTTGTAGTGTACAAATAAATAATAACGACAAAATGATGACTTAACACATATATTAGGCTAGAAGATGCACACATATATGTCAAAGTACTCCTGAGTAGAATACCAGTCTTATCCCCCAATCACCGAGAACAGTGGCCAAAAGTAATCTAAATTGTACCGACAAAGATAACGGCAATGCACTCATGGAAACACCAACAAACTGAAGTCAATGCTGAATATGTTGTGGCATAAATTTCTTGTGATAGAAGCACACTGCAATGCAAGAAGTTCTCATGGGTGTGGATATGGACTGCATCAAAAACATGATTTAATGTATTATTATGATATAATGTAATGTATGATGTAATACACATTTCACAAATTGTGCAAAACTCTGTTGTCATGCAACGTTTGTACCCTATGGACTATGATTTATATTGAACAATGACAAAAACTACTAAAAGATATAGGAACACCTACTTTTTTCAATCTTCTTATCTACAGTGAAAGGATGGTTAAGTAGCAAGTGAGCTGGTAATAAGTATCCATGATAGCGAAACTCTAAGACGTGGGACAAGAAGGGACATACACAAACAACATATCAAACACAGTTGAAGGGTTTATTCAAACACAACATACTCAAACCTCAGAGACAGAAAGCGAAGCACAACGGGAAAGTGACCAGCTTCCTAAAGGCCGCAGGGAAAGTCACTGAGGGATTGCTGACACAGGTTCTGGCCAATCAACTTTGCATATCAGATTGCTCTTGGCTGCAGTTTTTGTTGCACTGGCCAGCCAAAGCGATGTTTGAATGACCAGCTTTAAGAGAGCATACATTGAAAGCAAAAAATAATGATAATTGTTCAAAAATTGTGAAACATTTGGAACTGCAATGGTAGCTGTCCGTTGTGGAAGGATACTGCTATGATGACGAAAGAGGGTAACCGACAGAAGAGGATTCTTAAAGGTACTGTAAAGCAGTAGACAAGCATGTTATGCCGGTGATGTGACTAGAGACTTTGTTGCTTCTAAATACCATATGCGGTACCATACGATCGACAACGCGCTATAAATATTCGTAATTTGCCATGAAAAATGCGGCGTGGTGGAGCGCTGCGACGCCTGGTGTCAAACAACCCCCTGTACAGCGAGCAACACTGAAAATTGGTATTACACACTATTACATCGGAACTTCGTTATTTTAGTAACCGTATTATTAGTTTCCCTGTTTACCTATGCATTCTGAAACCCCTGTTAACAGTGTTTTTTTTTTTGCGAAGTAACCCAGCGCTGGCCCCTGTTCGGTGGAGGCTCTCCCTACTTCTCTGCTGCGCCTGCGCGCTCCTTCTGTTCGCGGCCTCTTTCGAACGAACAAACTCTCTCTGTGAATATCTGTCAACAAACAAGTCCCGACGCTGTCTGGCTTGAACGTCTGACACATTTTTTTCAACGGCACAGCATTTCATTTCAGTTCGCTTATCCGTTTATCCTCAGATGTGGATCGTTGTGTGGATTGCAAGGGCGGATTTTATGGTGGATTGTTATGTCGGACACAGTGTTATAGGCATGCAATGTGGCTCACGCCGTATGTGGCAGGAGTACGGATTCATTTCGAATATCTAGTACAATGTTGCCCGTAATCTTTAATTGTCTAATTAATTGCACCGTCGATTGGAATGTAACTTGCTCAGTTTTTGTCCTGGTGGCTTGGACTATCGAATAGCCACACTAAATGACATTTGATCGGTGCTGCTTTACAGTACCTTTAAGGAAACGCTCTCCGTACTGGGTTGTGGAAACTGTGTTAGAGATCCCTCAGTCACCTTTTTTCTGGTCTTGAGGAAGCTGGCCACTTTACTGCTGTGACTTATGACATTATTATATGAAACTACATTCGCTTTCAATAATGCATACAATACTGCGGCCACAATGGATAATCTGAAAAAGACACATTTTACTATCAACAACCATACTTGAATTCATGGAAGACAATGGACATGAACGACAAGAACGACACGAACACAAGAAGAAATACAATCTATAACACTACAAAGAAGATATTATTAACCAATATAATTAGAATCAAAATTACAAGTTGTATTATAGAAAGTCTGAGACGTGACCACCATCGTTGCAATAGCGGGAAGTTCTGATAGCTGTATGTAATTAATTGTGAACAGCAGAGACCCTGGAAGACCATGGGACACGAACGACAAGAACGACACGAACACAAGAGGAAAAAAACCATATAACACTACAAAGAAGATATTCTTAATCAAAACAACAGATGTGGAGAAGAATCTATCATTTTAACTATCATAAAATCATCCTCGTGACTTAATGTAATCGAACACCATACAATTTTCGTTCTAAGAGGCACTACAAACCATACTTTGTTTTATGAACCCAACACAGAAAATAGATATGTTAAAAAATGAACTTCACCGCATAGCATGCTTCTAGCCAACAACCAGCTCTAATAACACTATCTGCCCTGATTTGTTGAAGACGGGAGGCGTACGCCTGTTTTGTGACAGTTATGAACATTTCGAGCGCAACAGGGAAGATAAGTTGAATATTCCAACATTACACAACCTTTAGTTAACAAATTTCTTATTAAGTGAATAGCATAGACATCAGGAAATAATGAGAAACAGCACAATCAACAGCTAGCATTAATAGAGAGCCAAACCTGCAGCTCCTAGCCAACACGTAAACAGCAGATACATGCAGAAATTAATAGCGAAACAATCTATCAAAACAAGAAACATTACAATCTAATACTGTGAATAGCACATACTTAACGCTGAAGAACAGAGGAACACTCTAAGCGGCGCAACGTAAACAACAACAGAGAAAAATAATCTATCATTGAACCATCATAAAATCATCTTCGTGACTTAATCTAATCGAACACAATACAATTTTCATTCTAACGAACGCTACACACCTTGATGGAGGTATCCAAGACATAGAAAATATCCACTGTTTTCATCTCGGTTTTCACTCTTACTCTTTTTTCTCAAAGCTAGGATACTTTATGTCTCTATATGACCAAAACGAAGAAACTCCCATGCTTTATCACTCAAAGGGTTGGGGGCTATATTCCTTCCTCCCGCAAACAGGGCGCTCTCGAGGTCAGATAAGATAGTTCAAAGGAGATATATTTTATTGTGTAGCGCAAATAGATGCTGATATTATTCGCGGGGATCACTATCTTTTCGTATACTTTCCTTGAAACGGAGGTCTTTCGTCAAAGTGGATGACAAGTCGGCTAAGTTTGTACAGATGCGATATTTTTTTCGTAATATCTTGCAACAGAATGTTCTATGTAGATGAACCACACAGAAATGTCAAATGTGAAATGCAATTCAGAGATATATGAGGCATTCCCATCTTAGAGATTATTTTTACTTATGTCAATCTTGCGAACAATTGAAACAAATACAAGACAATACTAATTTCAGGTAGTAACTTCACAACTCATACGAGTGAATACTTGAAACTAAGTCAAAACAATAATTAATTCAGACAAATCATTTCTAAGCAAGCAGTGTAAATACAGGGTCATTGAAAGCATACGTTTTTTCTTGCTTATCATGTCGTTTTGTAAATCAATTTCCATAGTTCTGACGACAGGTGTATATTATAGCATTCTAAACTAGATAATAAAATTTTAATCAATAAAATGAGCATAGATATGCTTTTAATTAAGTGTAGACATGCACTTGAAAACGGAAGAGACAATTGCTCTAGATTGAAGAGATGGACAGATTTTGTACTCGCTACCATAAGTCATGGGAAGATGTGATAAAAAACTGCTTTGAAAAGGAAGAGCCGCGAGACGATTCCATTATCGCTGCATTTCAATGCGTCCTATAGACATGGTCGTATTCGGAGATACGGTACAAACTACAGAACTGAAGGTGCAAGAGTTTATATGCCGAATCTACAATACTTATAAAAATATCTGCACATGAACCTCGGAAGGGTCACTGGGATTGATGGCGGAGTTTTTGAGGTTTGCTAACGAATAATTGAAATACACTAGACCAGATGTAATTGTAATCGTTGCAATGGGCATTGCGTTCATCAAGAAAGCAGACAAGTCAAATTATCGTATACAAGTGGTCTATATCGCACGATTCATTACGGATTCCTAACTATTGAGATGGAAAATACGTTGAAATCGTATCACTTAATATCTTCCACTACCACGGCAATGCAATTATTTTCTTCTACCAGTTCTTGCAACGATGTCGAATGAGCAGCAGTTCAATATTGTTGTACAAGGTCTGATGTATCATCACTTATTGAAACTCAACGAACATATCAACTGCGGTATACCACCAGACGATTTTCATCTAATACTGTCTTGTACGCCATTCAAGAATCTTCATACAAAGAAAGGAAACATCAATAAGAGATTGTGCATGTTCGTCGCAACAAAGTGCAAGTTGCTGAACCGATACAAATACAGCGACAACGTATCGATTGCATTAATCAACGATAAATTCAAGCGACCAATAATAAGACATCATTATACATATAATGCATTCCGAATTCATCAGTCAAGACAAAAACGAAAACTTCAGAGTTTGGTATAGAACAATTGTAATTTATGGAAATAAACAGTTGTCAATTGAAATAACAAATGAAATCTTTGTCATCAATATAATGAATTCTACGCATCGCGACGAAAACAGCTTATATTTGATATGGCTAGATTGAACACAATGATTGCTGAGGAAACGAATATTCCACACTATGTGCAAGAATTCTAATATGGAATCAGAGCTAACCATCAAATAGGTTTTACCCGACTACACTTTGTACAACTTCAACACCCGAAGGATAGAATTGCCGGAGAAGGATCGGTCATTGAAATTTCAGGCATGATACATCAATCTTTGATTACAAAAAAAGGATCATCAATCTTTTGTGAAAACTTATCACATTTCATGAATTAAATTCCACAGTGCATGTATATTTCTCAAACAGTTAGACTAGCCCACACGTAGGAAAAGAAGAAGAAAAGGCGTCTTTGACAAGCAACCCGATTGGAGTGCGGAATAGGTATTTTCGTCAACACAGTTGTCCGTTTGTATGACTGGATAGGAAAAAGGAGCCGTCCAAGATAGGGCAAAACAGGAAATAAGGCAAGATAACTGATTGCGGCTGGATCAGTCAAAGCGTTCGCGACACAGTGTCATCAACTTTTACAATTGCATTCGGGTTCAGTGCCTGCGATATAATACGAAGTCTTCGCGAAAAGCGAATCTATTATCAAATGCCGCGGTGCAAATAGAAGATTTTACAAGCATGATGTGCAGGCGAAGCCTACATTTCTAATCACGTAATCTTCGTAACACAACACGCCGGGCTGCGTTTCCCCAACCCTGTACCCGAAACCGAACGCGATTCTGCGCCCGACGCGTTAACGCCGTACAGCACGCGAGCGTGTTGCTTTTTCCGCAGACGTGTTAGAGGACGCGGATGACCCTGTCTTCGAGTTTTAAGTAAATTTCGTTCGAAAAATATTCGTAACTTTTAATATCCACGACATAGAGAATTCGCATTACGTTATAGTGTATATAGAAAATATCAATCTATTCGATTAAATTCTCTGTCATTATGAAAGAGTGCTCGTCAAATTGAGCGAGCTAAAGCTTGCGTATTGTGAAATTACACATTCTACAACACTGATCGTAAATCGCAACACCTGTTCAAATTTTAATGAAAAACTTACTGATTTGTGGGAGTCTCCACTTCTCCTGAATGTGAATCGAAAAATTTTAGCATTTAATCCACAATCAAATAACTTGTATGGTATGTGTGACTATATGCACAAATTTTTAATCTATATCTTTAAAAAAATGCAAGAAATAGCGTGCAGATTTGACTTCAAAAATTTAAAGAAGAAAATGATCATCAGTGTAGAGTTTGCGTTTTACCACGTTATGAGCTAAAAACTCATAAAATTAAAGTATGGCCTTTCCATTTGTAGTGCCCGGATGTTATAACACTAAAACGAGGTGATAGTTTTTCAGTATCGCTACGGGAAACCTCGAGTATATTTTGTGAATTGGATCCTACGTTTATCTGTGACCTGTGCTGATCTGCTTATTATAATTAAGATAACGTATCTTCCATTGTGTTTATGCATAATGCTCATCTTCATTGTATATTGGTTAAGCATTTCTGATGACGGTTGTGTGATCCGCTTCTCCCAAAATCTGATTGCCACTTCGAATTTATTTCATATACGTTTGTGTGCCGTGTGTTACGAAGATTCCGTGATTAGAATTGTAGACTTCGCCTGCACATCATGCTTGCAAAATCCTCCATTTGCACCGCGGCATTTGGTAATAGATTCGCTTTTCGCGAAGACTTCGTATTATCTCGCAGGCACTGATCCCGTATGCAATTGTAAAACTTGATGACACTGTGTCGCGAACGCTTTGACTTATCCCGCCGCAATCAGTTATCTTGCCTGACTTCCCGTTTTGCCCTATCTTGGACGGCTCCCCATTTTCCTATCCAGTCATACAAACGCACATCCTTTCAGGAGCGAATTTCCGAAAGAAGGCAATCTTCAATTTCTGGACATTTGCCTACAAAGTAAGGGGTTACTCATGGCCACGTATGTTGGCGTTAATCGCAAAAATTAGAGAAGTCAGTACTGCCTTTCACGTCCAACCATTCAAACGGTGTAAATAATGGGGTGGTAACTACCCTCATAGGGGGCGCGGTAGAGAAGTCGTGCGACCTTACCATGCAGGACGCTTTTTTCCAGCAGATTAGAAGGTTGGGACATGCAGGATACCCAGATGACTTCGTGAGGGCGAGGATTCGAAGGTGCCTGGAACGTAAGGTGATCATCCAAGGGGAAGAGATCGACTCGAGAGATCAACTCACGGTAGTGATCCCATATATACAGGGGACCACCCATAGGCTTATGAAATGAGGTGGTAAGGTCAAAGTAAAGGTGGTCCCCTCTGTGAAGAAGAGGCTCTCGTTCTTACCCGGGTATGTCGCGAACAAAGCGTCACGTAATGCATGTAAAATAAAACATAGAAATCCGAGCGTGGACTGTAAAGTTGGGGTAGTGCACTCTATACCCTTAAGTTGTGGCAAACGATATATTGGGGAGACAGGCAGGTGTTTAAATCAAAGATTGCAAGAACATGGAAACAAGGTTAGGTCCAAAGATAGACAGAGTTCGCAGTTGGTTGATCACGTTTTGAAGTGTGGGTGCGACCCGCAGTTCGAGGCCACCCAGGTAATTTATCGATCTCATGATACGCATATCAGGCAGGTCGTTGAAACCTGGAACATAAAGAAAGAAAAAGATAAATGTGTGAGCTCCCCTACCGCGTTATTAATAAAAAAAAAAAAAAACTAGAAGACCTGGGGTGCTAGACTCGTCCTTTCGTGAAACACGAAGAAAGTTCAAGAAATGGGAGGGAGCGCAACCATTGGATGCTTTCCGTGGCCCACGTGAGCGCTCCTGACTGTCAATCAAATCTCAGGTCAAGGCTACCCAGACGCGCGCAGTTTGAAATATTTTCATGACGTCAAAATGACGTTTTGGCTGCCCGGGAGGATGGTGTCTTTGCAGATTTCACCAATGTAAACAATTCGGGAGATATGACGAAAGACAGCCGTTGGACAGTTTCTCTGGCCCACGTGACGCCCCGTGTTGTCAATCAAACCAAAGTACAAGGAAAGGGAAATGCAGCTTTTGGCAGAAGTTCCGTGACGTCAAAATGACGTTGCGTAACATTTTTTTCTACCGAGAAAAGTTCAAGGAATGTTAGTGGCGAACTTCGAAGTTTGTTAGAAAGAGTTGCGGCCGCTTTTATTGCCGTGCCTTTACTACTGCGCCTCTGAGTCCACACTTATCATGAGTATCGTTTGAAATGCCACACGATGATTTTTGCCGCTGTTACCCACTGTCGAGAACGCTGTTCGTTTGCTGTGTGACCATCTGCTCAGAGCCTACACCCTCAGAACAGAATTCACCGCATAGCATGTTGTGCGCCAACTAGAGACACGAATGATATGCTTATCGGTTCCGATTTGAAGAGAGAGGGGGACATAGGCATTTTTCTAGCAATTATCATATATCCAAATTGCTATACGCCCCCTCTCTCTTCGAATCAGGAGGGGTACGTAATCCTATCATTCGTGTCAATGGTTTGCGGATAACGTGCTATGCGGTGAAGTTCTGTTCTGAGATTGTAGGATTCACGCAAAATGCGCTTCTCGTCACGGATTATGATACCATTGCGCACAAGATTGTTGTGTTCTCCACGTATGACACTGTACCTCCCATGGCCGCAGGTTCCGTGATGCCCTCTTGTTTTCACGTAGTTTCCTTGCTGTACAAAAACGAGATATTCAATAGAGACGCGGAGGAGGACAACAGCGTTCCTTCTGATTTAGAGATGCATCCTAAATATCAGATGCACACAACAGAGACATGAACACTGCATGTGCGGGACGTTGGATCGGTGCTTTTCTATGCAGCGGAGCAGCACCTCGAAATGAGCGCTTGCAAGTGCACGGACCCAGGGTTCTTCGGACATGTGACTTTTCCGTCCCTTTTACCATGAAGTGGTTGTGTCGTCGCAGTGCGGCCACTAGTCTGTTTACATGTGCTCAAATGTACACAGGGTCTTTTTGAAAAAGAAGCCAGCAGATACATAGAAAAAGGAAATAGGAAACAAATATAGTTTTCAACCGAAGCGTTGTTGTGTTCATTGATCCCGAATACACGTATAGCGCACATGCCGATACAGCGGGTGTGTCATGTAATGGGGCACAAAACAGAGGCTTAAAATTCTACTTCGGGGTGTCACTGACGCTTGTCATCGACGAACTTTTGGTGTGACTTGCGCGCGATTTTCAGTCGCGAGAAATATTCTGAATAGACCTCTGAAATGCGCCATTTCAGCGCAACCTTTTTTTTTATTTCGTTTGTTTGTTGTCTTTCTTTGTGTTTTTCCTTGCCCGAAACAGAAAGGGCATTTCGTTTTCTCAACCAATTTCAACACAAAACACATTACATTACTACAACAAAAATAGCTGGGGAAATTTTTCTTTGAGCAAAATCTCGACCATGTTAATTACTCCGTCACGTAATGTAGAATACTGCGGAAAGAAACGATGAGTCTCCCCTTCAGTTCCCTTGCTTCTGCTGATAGCGGCAGCAATGTTGAAATGACGCAGCTATCTGAAGCAGCAGTGAGGAGGTTCCAAGAAAAGCCGTGTCACCGGGTGCTTCGTCTTTTCGACTCTTTTTTTCTTTTTTCGTACAACACTTTTCCGTTTCCTTATTACCATTTCCTAGTAGCGCGGGTGTTTTGTGATGCCATGGGAGCAGGCCTCGAGTCATGCTGTTCCTGTATGTATTCAGTTTGGAAGAGATATTGATTCGATTCAAAATTGAACATATAATTCCGTATTCGATTCGGAACACAGTCATGCGCCTCGAGATCCGAAATATTCTAATGTTCGCACAGCCCAAACATATTTGACAATGCATGATTTGACCTTAAGTCCTTCAAAGGTGTATTTTGTTCTCCATTTCACTCTTCACCGGAGCGGACAGAAGTGGTGCCCTTTCTCGTTCTTCATTCTATCACGCTCGTGCCAGTGGGCGGGTCGCGCACACACTGATATGGATCATGCAGTGACCTAGACCCAACTTCAGATGCCGGGAAAGGGAAATATTTTACTTGAACTTCGGAAGTTCAAAGCTCCTCCCAGCGCGACGTCATCTTTTGCACTTAATTCTGCTTTGACGAGTCTAGCACCCCTGATAAATAAAGCCACGTGGTTTAGATTAAAGAAGGAGGAGAGGAGGAAATCTGGGGGGTGTAGTCTTGGTCTGTATCTTCATGTTTGTTACTTTGATTCATAGTAAAAGTGGTTGAAAGTGTGCGACAGCGTCTGTCTCGTCTTTTGTGTATTGCGTCGCAACTGTCAGCAATACAAACGGACAACTGTGTTGACGAAAATACCTATTCCGCACTCCAATCGGGTTGCTTGTCAAAGACGCCTTTTCTTCTTCTTTTCCTACGTCTGGGCTAGTCCAACTGTTTGAGAAATATACATGCACTGTGAAATTTAATTCATGAAATGTGATAAGTTTTCACAAAAGATTGATGATCCTTTTTTTGTAATCAAAGATTGATGTATCATGCCTGAAATTTCAATGACCGATCCTTCTCCGGCAATTCTATCCTTCGGGTGTTGAAGTTGTACAAAGTGTAGTCGGGTAAAACCTATTTGATGGTTAGCTCTGATTCCATATTAGAATTCTTGCACATAGTGTGGAATATTCGTTTCCTCAGCAATCATTGTGTTCAATCTAGCCATACCAAATATAAGCTGTTTTCGTTGCGATGCGTAGAATTCATTATATTGATGACAAAGATTTCATTTATTATTTCAATTTACACCTGTTTATTTCCATAAATTACAATTGTCCTATTCCAAACTCTGAAGTTTTCGTTTGTTGTCTTGATTGATGAATTCGGAATGCATTATATAATGATGCCTTATTAGTGGTCGCTTGAATACAGCGTTGATTAATGCAATCGATACGTTGTCGCCGTATTTTTATCGCTTCAGCAACTTGCACCTTGTTGGGACGAACTTGCACAATCTCTTATTGATGTTTCCTTTCTATGTATGAAGATTCTTGAATGGTGTACAAGACAGTATTAGATGAAAATCGTCAGGTGGTCTACCGCAGTCGAAATGTTCGTTGAGTTTCAATAAGTGATGATACATCAGACCTTGCACAACAATATTGAACGTCTGCTGATTCGACATTGTTGCAAGAACTGGTAGACGAAAATAATTGCGTTGCCGTGGTAGTGGAGCATATCATGTGATGCGATTTCTACGTATTTTCTATCTCAATAGTTAGGTGTAATTTCAACAAATCCGTAATGAATCGTGCGATATAGACCCCTTGTATATGATAATTTGACTTGTCTGCTTTCTTGATGAATGCAATGCCCATTGCAATGATTACAATTACATCTGGCCTAGTGTATTTGAATTCTTCGTTTGCAAACCTCAAAAACATCGCCATCAATCCCAGTGGCCCTTCCGACGTTGATATGCAGATATTTTCATAAGTATTGTAGATTTGGGATATAAATTCTTGCACCTTCAGTTCTGTAGTTTGTACCATATCTCCGAATACGACCATGTTTGTAGGACGTATTAAAATGCAATGGAATGTAATTGAAATGGAATCGTTGCGCGGCTCTTCCTTTTCGAAGCAGTTTTTATCACATCTTCCCATGACTTATGGTAGCGAGTACAAAATCTGTCCATCTCTTCAATGTAGAGCAATTGTCTCTTCTGTTTTCAAGTGCATGTCTACACTTCATTAAAAGCACATCTATGCTCATTTTATTGATTAAAATTTTATTATCTGGTTTAGAATGCTATAATATCCACCTGTAGTGAGAATTATGGAAATTGATTTACAAAACGACATGATGAGCAAGAAAAAACGTGTGCTCTCAATGATTCTGAATTCACGCTGCTAGCTTAAAAATTGTTTGTGTGAATTAATTATTGTTTTGACTTTCTTTCAAGTATTCACTCGTATGAGTTGTGAAGTTACTACCTGAAATAATTATTGTCTTGTATTCGTTTCAATTGTTCGCGCGATTGACATAAGTCAAAATAATCTCTAAGATGGGAATGCCTCATATCTCTGAGTTGCATTTCACATTTGATATTTCTGTGTGGTTCATCTATATAGAACTTTCTGTTGCAAGATATTACAAAAATTGATGTAATTAAATTTGTTTCTCGTTTTTGATTGAGTATTGTTGCTATTATTTAATAATTTCGATTTCTCTACATGTTCAATAAAAATATTGCATCTGTACAAACTTAGCCGACTTGTCATCCACTTTGACGAAAGACCTCCGTTTCTAGGAAAGGATACGAAAAGATACTTATGATAAGATACGATAGATGTCTTGGATACCTCCATCAAGGTTTGTAGCGTTCGTTAGAATGAAAATTGTATTGTGTTCGATTAGATTAAGTCACGAAGATGATTTTATGATGGTTAAATGATATATTATTTTCCTCTGTTGTTGTTTACGTTGCGCCGCTTAGAGTGTTCCTCTGTTCTTCAGCGTTAAGTCTGTGCTATTCACAGTATTAGATTGTAATGTTTCTTGTTTTGATAGATTGCTTCGCTATTATATTTCTGCATGTATCTGTTGTTTACGTGTTGGCTAGGAGCTGCAGGTTTGGCTCTCTATTAATGCTAGCTGTTGATTGTGTTGTTTCTCATTATTTCCTGGTGTCTATGCTATTCACTTAATAAGAAATTGATTAACTAAAAGTTGTGTATTGTTGGAATAATCAACTTATCTTCCCTGTTGCGCTCGAAATGTTCATAAATGTCACAAAACAGGCGTACGCCTCTCGTCTTCAACAAATCAGGGCAGATAGTATTATTAGAGCTGGTTGTTGGCTAGAAGAGTGCTATGCGGTGAAGTTCATTTTTTTTACATATCTATTTTCTGTGTTGGGTTCATAAAACAAAGTGTGGTTTGTAGTGCCTCTTAGAACGAAAATTGTATGGTGTTCGATTAGATTAGGTCACGAGGATGATTTTAGGATAGTTAAGGCTACGGTCTCACGGTAGCCATCTTGAATGTACTTACGGGCTTCCTACGGCGGGGCGCCACCGTCGCGGTTTCCGTGGATGACCCCGCTACGCGTGGGGAACTGGGGACTGCACCTTTTGACCTTAGGTCTCTCCTCCATGCTATTGTGCCCGGTGTTTATGCGTGTGTAGAAGGGACGATTGTCTCGTAAAAGTCTTTTGAAACTGTTGTGCAAGACGGCGAGTTGATTTTCGAGCTTTCGTGTTTTGAGTACCACGGTGGTTAGCTGCCGCGCGCGTAGTATGTGACGAAGACTATGCAAAATATAATATATTTGAGAGATATAAAAATATATATCTCCAATGCAAAATGGTCAAACAACCGTCATAACAAATGGACTAAAGAATTGCGGTCAGCTGTGATGAGTGCAGTCAGCAGTGCCGATCGGTAGCAGTTTTATCTCATTACAGCTTACAGAAAGATGATCTCTTGAAATGAATTATGAAATTACCACTTGTGTTGAAACTAGAAGTTCAACTCACAGTGCTCACAGAAAATGATAAGGATCAAAGGAATGGCATAACCGAAGTAAAATAGGGAAGTCGGCGATTAGACGCTATGTAACCTGTCCGTATTCCGCATAGTAGCGGCCATGACAAATTGCCATCAAAGGTGATTATAACTTTTTTCTGTTTGGCTGCGATTCGTGTTATCGCTTTGTGAGATGACGAGAGGTGTGATCTTTTGCCACGAAATGTCGTCAATTTCACTAGTTTATTTCAGTCGTCTCCGTCGCGTTACGCGGCGCTGATTGCCCACAGTTAGCTGTGAGGCGATCGTTGTACTTGCGAGTAAACGGAGGATCCGTCTACATACTTCAGATTTCAATTCAAGAAATTCCATTTGCATTGCAAGATAGTTATCGTGCGACAAAAATTCTTCGTACGGATGCGACAGCAGTCCTTTCCCTTGCCTACATAATAAACATTTACCGTGGTGCCCCCTCCTTCCATACTCCGGTGCTTCCTTCAGTTCCCCCACATGTAGAAAACAAAGCTAGAAACTAGTTGGAAAGAAAAAAGAACTAGGCAAAGACGCGCTTGTTCTGGGGAAGGGGATTGGCTTATATCCTTTTCTCTCTATAGTATTCGCGATTCCAATGAACTATAGGTGGCGCCGCGAACTTCCAAGATGGCGGACGAAAGGAGGTCTCCCGAGCGAAGCAAGCGTAGTCGGCAAGGTGTCGGCCTAATTATGTTCATCTATTTCAGTTTTTAATACCCACAAATGGGCATGTTTCATGAAAAAGGAATTAACTTTATCATCTGGTCATCTCATACTGTGCATTTCAACTCAGAGAAGTAGGCAAAAAGTTGCTCTCCTCGAAGTTTGTTTACAAACATCGGGAGTCGAGTGAACAAAGGAGGCATTTTAGAATTTACGAAGGCAAAGCAGGGATATGTTTCCAAGAAGAGTGACATTTCATGTGTTTTCGAATGTGGATTACCAGTCTGCAAGCAACACCATGTTTGCGTTTCTCCTCCGATAGTCCCTCGTATTTACTCCTGAGTGTTGCAATCAAGGGAACAACAGCTTCGTTGGAAGTGTAGTGTCTCTATTAATTGATACTTTTTGTCGGAACATAGAGAAGTAATATTGTAATGCACAGGTTAACATTCACATGGACATTTGCAACAGCTCAAGATAACACTTATTTTATTTGTTTCGTGTGGTGAAGATAGCGTGCTCATATGACGTTAGCTCTGACCGTGATGTTTTCAGAACTCTGTGACTGTATGTCAAAGGTATACGTGAACAATACATATTTTACAACAATAAAATCCTTGGCGTACACGCGTATATCTGACACCTTGTCTTCACTTTACACCGTACATGTGCAGCTATTTAACATGCATTATGCTGTGCGGTGAACATCTAAGCGCTGGAAGAGACGCTCTGGCAAAGTGAAGTATTCGTTTTCTCTACCGCTCTTTGTACTCACGTACAACTTCGTGTGATATTTTTATCTTTGCGAGTCATTCGTTGATACGTATGCGGCACTAGACAGAAGCTTTCAATCCCAGAGAACATCCATATTGGATGCTTGTCTACGCCGCATTAGTACGGTGATATTGTTTACTTTCCCTGAGGTCTGAAAATGCATATATATGAAAACACGACAAGAAATGCGGGTTCCTCGTTTGGTATTACTAAGATTAATATTAAGATAGTATCGTGGTAACAGAGTTGGTCCGGAAACTCGGTCGACATCATGGGACCTCCGTTGCGTTCTTCTTGATTAGGGAAACAATTAAAAGAAATCGTGGGGCATTTTCAACAGGCTGAGAATTAATTATTAGTGCAACATTCCTCTTTTCGATGTCGATACATTCTTTGCTGCCGGCATTCTGTCCATAAGCAAGAGAAACGTGTATCGCCGTACCGCTTCCCTGTCCGGACCCGCTGCCGGACCTCCACTCGCAGCTTTCCGAAATCGTCGCCAGGTGGCCACGGCTTCGCTGGAATCGCGAATTATCTCTATAGTATTCACGCCTAGCACTGACAATTGTTTTGTAACAGCCTGCTTTCCGCCCCTAACAGACTTCGCTGTCATAGAAGTTGTCAGTGGCACTGGGAGACCGAAGTTGATTCGTCATGCGCAGCGAAGGGCGCAATTGTTATGATTCGAGCCTATTGTGATAACTGCAGTTTCATTGTGATAAGTATTATAATAATAACGAATACAGTTCTATATGCCATTTGACAGCAGGGCTGCTTGTCTGTCGCGTAGCGAAAAGATTGTAACGAAACAGCTGTTGTACGAAATGCCGCAAGCGTTCATTGTACACGCACGCATTGCTTTCTAAGGGCAAAAACAGGATGCTGCGATTTTTAGTTCTGTCCACAACAGTTGTTTCGATCCAAAGTCAATATGTTACTCTGTGGAAACCTTGCAAGAAAGTCAGAAATACAAGCAAAGGGACACTCAAGAGCCAAGCTCTGAACAACAGCTTTGTTGCGTTCCCCTGTGATTCTCTCTTATAATGAGACATGAGGCACAACAACCGAAGAAATGTCAACGCGTGCGCATTCTCATTGTTTTTCCTCGGTCGTTCGTCCTGTGGCCATGTGTGACGTTGACCCGGTTGCAGCAGCACAACAGGGCAGTGGAGCAGACACTCAAGCCCCCACGTAGTTGTGCCAGTGTAACTTTATCCCACAAACAAATGTCGTTGACTAACAACGCAATGTGGGGTTTGTATGACCACGGCCACAGCGACGACGCGCGCGCAAGTGGCCGTGGTATGACATTTTAGACGCGACGGAGCTACGGCAGACGAGTACAATACGGAAAAGGGCGGTGTGGTGCCCTTTCCGTATTGTCCTCGTCTGCCGTAGCTCCGTCGTGTCTTCCGCGGCACCTTTTTTTTTTTCTTTTCTTCTTGTCTTGATTGGAAAGTTATGCATCAACTTGTACAACTTCAGGAAGGTGAATTGCATTGTTGCATTTTTGGTGATACGATATGCCATGTAAAGCAGTTGACATGGTTACAGAAATACCATGTTTTTATTTTTATTTTACTAAGTTATTTAACTAACTAACTACCACATTTTTGTGGCTTCAGAAGAAGAACTATTAGCTGGGAAGCCACATATGTAAGGACGCGTGCATGTTCACTCGCAAGAGTCAAGGACGTTGGAGATGGAAGGAACGTTTTCGGAAGCTTTTCGAGATCATGCAATACGAAAGACCAGAATACAGAAGGCTTTGGACAATTTGTAATTGGAGGAAATTTATTTTTTTCAATTGAACTTCGAAGATTGCCAAGCGTACCTTACTTCTTTTTTTACAGAAATATGGTGTCCTCCACGGATAACCGCAGACCCAACAAAGACTACGCACAGTATCGCAACCGAAATAGTAAAAAAAAAAAAAAAAAATGGAATGTAAAAATTACGCTGTAGCCGCGCCTGCTTGATTTTCGCAGAGAAACTTACGCGAAATCTAAGTCTACACGAGAAAGTGTCCCCCGGCTTCATTTGTGATCAAGACCGGTTGTTTTCTTTGTGATAAGACGGTTGTCACCAGCATCAACGTCAACGCGGCGAAAAGGAAGGTAAAACAAAAGGCCGGAGCACTTCCCCCTCTCCCCTCAAATACCGTGGTGACAACCAAGCGGGCGGCGCTAAAGCCGAATTTGTACTAATTTTGGGAGATCTGTGGTTATCCCCTGGAGGACTTCATATTTCTATAAAAAAGTGAGGTTCGCTTGGCAATTTTCAAAGTTCAATTGAAAAAGTAAATTTTCCGCAATTAAAAATTATCCAAAGTATTCCTCAATGGTGGCAAAATTTTCCAGAAGGTAATTGCCGGAAATCTGACAATCCTCCGGCGAGTACGTAATCAGTACGAATTTTTTATCACCTTAGGTGAAACACCCTCCATAATATAATAAAGGAATCATGTTACAAATGAGTACTATACTCTTGGCTCGGCTTTTGTTTACGTGTGCTGATGCTAAGGAATCATTTTTTACTCGTAGCAACCATGCACAATTAGTTTCGCTATATCAACGGAAACGACTTCCACAACGAACGTTACCTAATCTGATCAGTTTTCTCTCTTCGTATGAGTATGCATGGCTTCTTTTAGGGTTACAGTACCCAAAGCTTTCTTAGACGATCCCAGGGCAATCACCCTGCAAACGACAAAAGAGGAATTCCCCACGATCAGAGCCGTAGCGAGGCAAGTTTGCGGCCAGGGCAGGGTAAATCTGAAGCCCCCCCCCTCCCCCCTTCTCCAAGTGCCGTCAGAAGCCCAGTAAACAAAGAAACGAAAACGCTTATTTGCACTGCAGAGATCGTAAATTCAAATTTCCTTCGTTCCCGCTTTATCCTGTCCAACCAACCTGCCAGGGCCTGCCGTTCGGCGCCCCCGAGGGCGCCCGGGGCGGCTACCCCTCTCGCACACCCGTCGCTACGGCTCTGCCCAAGATCTCCAACCTTAGTATGACTACTCTACGTTACATTCACAAACAATACACAGGGGCAAAAAGACGCGTCTTGTCGCGTTTTGCAATAAACAAGGTCAACCAGGGACGTGAAGGAACCTCCAGATTGTGTTTTCAACCACCGGTGAATTTGCGCTCTTCTTAGCATGCTTTGCAAATGTATATGAGAACGAGATGAAAATAGACGAAAATTTAGCCTATAGTTCGAGTCCTAGTCTGTACGAAACTGACTACTGATTCTTGAACAATATTGATTACTTATTCTAGGCACAACCGGGTTATGCTAAAGAGGACATTCCTATTTCCTTTTCGTATTAGAAGTCGATGTGACTGACCAGTAAGATAGAAATGAAGCAAGCGCCTTCTCAAGTACACGTAAATTTTGCAACTTCGCCATTCATCTTGAATAATGAAATGTTCTCTACGTGCAATTTATTATCACAACCATCTAAGTGGCTAGACCCAGGAATATTATCGGGTTGGTTGCATCTAGACAAACTATGCGCGGATTAGCTTAGAGGGTGCGGATATCGAATGGAGACCTTTTACGAACAAGATACAATCACAAGATAGGAATAAGAACAATTATATTGTGATTCTGAGATGGGCAAGCAACACGTCCTGATTACCACTCCAAAATATGAGCCGGAAAAATGTGTGCGGTAGGCAGTCTTCTTACCCAAGCAGCACAATGTACTGAAAGTCGAATGCAACAGGGGTGGACGGCATGTGTCTTATCAACGTCCTTTAGTTTCACGGGTCTGTTCAAGGCCTTCCACCTACCCGTCCACCCCCATTGCACTCGACTTTCAGTACATTGTGCTGCCTGGGTAGTGTGAACCTTTGCCGTAACCTGCCGTTACGTATTTAATTCATCTTAATTCCAGTAAATATGCTGATAATATATACAAGCTAATCCAACTTTTCTTTATCGAAACCAAAAGTGCACGGCAGGCTTTGTGGAGAGCGAAAGGCACAAAGCGCATTGTTAGCCATGTAGATAGAAAATAAATAAAATCTAAATAATAATAATAATAATAATAATAATAAACACGAGGAAGATCAATACGCTTGAAAAGGAAAAAAGTTCGCAGACGGTCGGTTACAGAGACTGACTGCAAGTTCCCGAGTTCAATTCAATGAGACCAATACACTACATTAAAAAAAAAGAATGAAGAAAATGAACGGCATAATTCACAGAAAGTTCATGACAGAAAGTGAAAAAAAAAATGCAACGAAAAGTGCAGAAACAGCTGGTATAGCTGTAGCAGCAAATATCTTTTGGTATTTGCCTGCGACATCTTTCGAGGAAGGCTGGGACTTACAAACCATGGTTACCAACTTACGCGGTAAATCTCGCTTGCCACAGCCCATCGGTTTCGGTTTCGCTGGGCGGTGAGCGGGTAGCTTTTAGGCATTCGGGCTCCCCTTGATACATTCCGATTACGGTAAAAATTTCAGGATTTGTTCTGTGCATAATTTTCTCTCTTCAGTGCGGATTTTGCTTTCAAACAAGCACTAGAACAATACGAAATGAACAGCTGAAAAATCCAATTTTTCAGGTTTTCTTAGGAGTCTTTATAAATTACCTACGTCCAATATCAATAATACAGGGCTGTGGCACACTTTTTGTATCCCAGGACGCAACGCTGCAAACTACATAGCGCTATTTTCTTTTTTCTTCGCGTAAAACCTTGGCAAACATGAGCAAAAAATGAGACTATGGTCATATTCCTCGCTTTATAGTAGAACAGCTGAGCGATGTATAAACAAAAGGGCGCTGTAGCGCATTTGTATAGAAAAAATGCTTTCCTAGGATATCAATACTTCCAAAGTCAGACAAGCAGGAGCGGCGCAATCTCTTGGCAAACATGGCAGTTTCGACAAGAGGAGTGGGACCGAAGCCTTAAAATGATAGATTATTCTCCACCTCTGTTGTTTTGATTAAGAATATCTTCTTTGTAGTGTTATAGGTTTTATTTCCTCTTGTGTTCGTGTCGTTGTTGTCGTTCGTGTCCCATGGTCTTCCAGGGTCTCTGCTGTTCACAATTAATTACATACAGCTATCAGGACTTCCCGCTATTGCAATGATGGTGGTCACGTCTCAGACTTTCTATAATACAACTTGTAATTTTGATTGTAATTATATTGGTTAAGAACATCTTCTTTGTAGTGTTATAGATTTTATTTCCTCTTGTGTTCGTGTCGTTCATGTCTATTGTCTTCCAAGGATTCAAGTATGGTTGTTGATATTAAAATGTACCTTTTTCAGATTATTACATGTGGCCTCAGTATTGTATGTATTATTGAATGTAGAATAAGATAATAAAGGAGATTTTCTTTCAGATGATTGGGGTCCACCGCCGCCGCCGCCACCGCAATGTATGTATTATTGAAAGTAGAATATTAAATGAGATTCTCTTTCAGATTATTGTTGCTGTAATAGCAGTCTGTTCATATTAGAATGTGTCTTTTTCAGATTATCCAGTGTGGCCGCAGCATTGTTTGTATTATTGAATGCGAATGTATTTTCATATAATAATGTCACCCTTCAGGTCGTTGGTGCGGGGCTCCGTAAGTGTAAGCAATGTGATGACCATTGATATTATGTTTTCTTTGAGAATCCGATGACTTGAAATAGCGAATAAATTATGTATATTCTTTACATGTACTGTCTTGTGTTTTTATTCATTCTGTTACAGGTCGTGAAGGTTTTTCAGCTTGGTTTTTCTCGTTCACCTGACTGGCACCATTATTGGCATTACAATTCTCAGCACTATTAGCTTTACAATTGGCAATAGAATTGGCATTAAGAAATATATTTTCACTTGTATTTTTATGTATGGCTATCCTTTGCATGTCTATACATGCATGTAAACCGCCCACCGCACACCTGTTGTAGCAGAAAACATTTGCGATGGAAGTCGGCCCAGGTAGAAAAATGGCGAAAGAAGTCAGCCCAGGCTGAAAAATACGCTACGATAAGCGCACGCGCAGTCCTCCCCCCGCCGGTAAGCGGGCGGGCAACCCTCCGCACACGCGGCGCGCGGGAAAAAATACGCGAAGGACTCAGGGGTCAACGGCACAGGGTCCAGGGGTCCAGGTTGCTAACTGGACCGTCCTAGAGTAAGACCAGCCCTCTTACTACTTACATAGCCAAAAAAAAAAAATGTATAATAATTTTAGAGCCAAATTTCTCATACGTTGCTCAAGCGAGAAAGCTCTGACCCTCTAGTTATCGCACTATACATGCACAGTCACGTCGTCTCACACGTTTCCGTGGCATATTATTGTATACCTGAAATCTGTACACAAAGATGTGATACTTACTACCCCAACAACACCGAACGTCCGTCGGATATACGTGATAGATCCGAATGTTCACGGTTCTTAGTGTATATCCGGCAGACGTTCTTTTAAGCGCCCGGTCCGCCCAAATTGCTATGCGCCACCCAGTGCGCGATATGGCGTGCGGGGGAACGTCCAGACAGGATTTATCACGCACGTCTGGGACAAAAAGTAAAAAAGTGCGGCCGGCATAGGTGTAGTAATAAATGAAGTTCAAATATGCCATTTACATTTTAAAATGAAGTGTCGTTTTCACTGACGGACGCTTAATTTGAGAGAACATCGCCGGTGGAAGTATCTGACGGCGTAATTTCAACCTGAACACCTAGATGGCGTTAGCGTCTCCTTCCCGCTGTGTGTGGCGGGTTTGCCTTGCCGTTGTGCCGCGTCTCCGTGTGTTTGAGGAGTTCATATAGACCATTATCATAGTAACAGGAGTTACTGTTGTAACTACAAGGCATGACACGAAGTGTACATCAACTACTGGAACGTAAAATTTGGTTTAAAATGACTCATCGTCGGTCAACATTTTACAAAAAGTTGCAACGAAAGTTACGTCACACTATAACTTCGTATTTGTAGAACTTCGTGTAACTCGTATTTGTGCGTTTTTCTTAATATAACTATAACTTCGCAACGTTCCGTCTCATCTACAGTCCAAGGGGTGGTGAAATTTGACCCACCCTTGCTTGTAATCTGAACACATATAAAGAACTTCAAAATTACGTGCGTGTTCTAAACTAACCTTGTTCTCCAGCACATTTCACCACCCTCCGCCCTGCCCTGTGGGCGATGCGTACAAATTTACCAATAGTCGGCGTCGGCGTCCGTACAGCAAACGCATCTGGTTTTCGGGGTTTTCTGTCGCCGCCCCTCTTGTGTATCGGTCTGGGTTTCGAAATACGCGTCCCGGAGGCCGTTTCAGCATTGTTTCGAAATAGGACACATCGGCCGGCACGGCGTCCGCCCACTTGTGTTCCGTGTTTCGGTGGTGTCAATCGGCAGAACAGTTTGCCATTCTACGCGTGTGTGCTGTTCCTGGACACGACTGTTATCTCACGAACAGTCTATCAACTACAGAGCTGGAATGCTTCGCGAGCTGGTGCGGTTGGAGAGTGAAGAACGCGTTCGGGCGCCGTCGGATTTCGAGGGCTGACAACAAAGACAGGACTATGATTACGTGCCACACAAGCGCCTTCCCCTCTGCAAGCAACGAAAGAAGATGCTCATCATAAAATCCGCCTGTACGGCGTCCTCTTGCGTTTCGTGTTTCGGTGGTGTCAATCGGCAGAATTTGTAGAAATGTGTTCGCTGGTTTATTCATGAGTCGAAGGGATTCTACGCGTGTTGTACTGTTCCTGGACACGACTATTATCCCACGACCAGTCTATCAACTCCGTAACTGGAATGTTTCGTGAGTTGGAGCGGTTGGAGAGTGAAGAACACGCGCGGCCGCCGTCGGACTTCGAGGGCTGACAACAAAGACAGGATTACGTGCCACACAAGCGCTTTCCGCTCTGCAAGCAGCGAAAAAAGATACTCATCATGGAATGGTACGCACTCATAAGACTGACTCGATATTAAGAAATGACCGGTGTGTTCGTTTTGATTTAAGTTCGAACTTGGTTACATTGCGTCAACAACGCAGTGAACTTTGTATTCACAGTGCACCCATGTATCAGATCTTTGAATCAGTGCTTTGTGTCAAATAAATATTTCATTTAGGCAAAAGAAGCTTCAGTTATTTTGAATATCGGGTAACGGCGGTTGGCGTGAAATCCGGTAGAAGTCGATTGTTCGTTTGTGAAAGTGAGCTCATACCCGTGCCGTATTATTTGATTTCAATAACGAGCTGAAGATAGACGAAAAGTCAGGACAATTACGAATAAGAAGAGTTATAAGAAATAAGCATGCGAGCACGCTGAAAATCACGACGCTTGAGTGTAGAAGCGTGTGAGTAAGTGAATGAGAGTGTGTTACAGATACTTGATTATATGTTGAAATGCTTGCACATATTTTGTTCACAAACCTTGGCTCAGGGAGAAACTCAGGCTGCGTTCCAATACCTCGCGCCCGCGAAGCCGCATGACTAGGCAGCTGAGTAGACCCCTTTGCTTGTCACTATTGGAACAGGCTTGCTAAGCCGAGGCGCCTGTGGCGCCGTCTGGTTGCTCACGCAAGACATGCGTACGGCGCAAGCGCAGCAGGTACTAGCGTTTCCCGCTGTCAGTCATCCCGGCTGTCAGATGGTCAGGCGTATAACTAGACTGCATCGATGCGTACTAGGGGGTAGCCGACTGAATAGCGGACTTGGCGAGATTTGGAACGAGACGTAACATGGCGGCACTTTCGGTTAGACCGCTAGGCAGTCGACTAAGCGGGGTATTGGAACGCAGCCTTATGCGGAACACAGATACCTGTTATTGACATCTCGATTAATGTCCACTCACCTGCGATCTTTCATTGTAATGTCGGACATATTTTTTTCTTTCTTACATTCATATTTTTGGCGATTTAAAAGATGCCTATATTTAATTTCGGGCCATCCTAAGTATATGGTAGTATTCATGGTTCCAGCCGTATTTTAGGTCTCTTGATTATAATGTACTGAGAGATATCCCATTCACTGCAGCCTCCCAAAGCCAGATATCATGCTCAGATTGTGTACATCATGGTGATGCTGGACCCTCAAGTTCATTAGAAATTGGAGCCTCTGGTAAAGTACCGTTGCCTGCTCTAAGTCTGCTTTGTTGTACCACCAAGGGAACATCTTGATTAGGCACATAATTGTTCTTAGGCACCTAATTTCTGTTGCTGTTGTGTCTGATTTGCTATTTGTGTTGATTTGATTTGGGCAATGCCATTCGATTCCAGCATAAAATATGTAATAGCTGGGCAAGTGATGGGAGTGCTGCTCCACTACTGCCAAGGGTGAATGCCATTCCTGTAAATGCACATTACACTCTCAGCTTACTTATTTTTTTAAAGCATTCTGATGTCTAGGACATCGAATATGACATTTTTATGCAAAGCAGTCTGGCCAAATGGTACTTCATCAGTGCAAACCTTGCACATTTGTTACAAAAACGTTATCATCATATTTTCAACATGTGAAGTGTTTTCATCTTCATTGCATTCATCTTCATCGACTTTCACGTGTGGATATTGTAACAGTACTTTCAATGCTGCTGTGCATTACAAAGAACATGTACAAAGGTGTTTAGTTCACATGGAATCACCGAGCTCTACAGACACCATTGGTGAAAGTAGTCTAGCACTAGAAAACTTTGAAAACCAAGATAATCAAACTCATCCACATTCATTAGAGCTTTTGGGGGAATCAGGACTGTTCTTATAATGCAGACCTGATGAGTCTCTGTAGGTTGCTTGAGGGCTACCATCGGGTTCCAAAAAAGGTAGTCGACACTGTTATGGCATCTGTAGAAATTATGTTTCATAGAAGGGGCATCGGCATTGAAGCATCTCACCTTAGCACGAATAAATTGCGGCTTAAAGCGTACAAAAAAGCAGGAGTATACTTGCAGCCGAAGCCAGTATGCATCAGTGCAGGGAAAAAATCATATGCAGTGTCTCTTAAAGATTTGCTGAGTCACTTGTGTCAACACCCTGATTACAGCTCTGCATTTTGCTCGTCACCGATGGGCTTCGTTTACAGGGTGATCCGGTACTGACAGCAAATTTTTGCAATATCATCCGCATGGTTATATATTGTGATGACATAGAGCTTGCAAATCCCATAGGCATGAAAAGAGGTCGCAAAGGAAAACTCACAGTTTTTTTATATATCCTTTCTCAATCTTCAGCCAAGGGACAGGTGTAAAGTTGACAGCATTTTTCTTCTAGCTGTTGGTCATAGTAGCACTCTAGAAAGTGTCACAGCAAAGAAAAAAGTGCTTTCAGAGCCAATAGATACAGTCAATGTTTTGAGCTCATCTGGAATTGTTCTTGACACTGCACCTGGCCCTCAGAAGGTTTTTGGGTGTCTTGTCGCTTTTATCTGTGATACATTGGCTTGCCACGCTGTCGCAGCTTTTAAGGAATCATTTGGCCCAAATATTAGGCGGTCTTGCAAAGCCTGCACAGATACTAGAGACACATTCCCTAACATTCTGTTTCATGGACAGTGCCAGCTTAGGAGTGAAGAAATGATAAAAAATCAGGTGAGCCAGTTAAATGCTGCTGCCACTCCATCAGACCGGATAACCCTTTCCTCAGAATTCAGCCTCAATGGAGAATGCATACTCGCGGATGTGAACCACTTTTCAGTGACGACCGACTTACTGTTTGATCTGATGCATATCCTACTTGAGGGTATCATCCTAAAAGAGGCGTCCCTGTTTCTGCGCTATGCAATCTATGTTATGAAGTGGTTCTCACAGAAGGAGCTAAATGAGATGCTAACTCATTTCGATTACCATAAGTCAGTAAGCCCAAGTGACTACCCTAGAGAGTATGAACAAAACATGCGTACCACTACTTCTGCTAGTGCAGCATGGATTTCATTGCTACACCTCCAACTCATACTTGAGGTGCACCTGCAATTTGAGAACCCCAGTGTTACCTGCTTGCTAATGCTGGTCAAAGTAACACAGTTAATTATATCACCCATGATAACGCTCGATGCTGTGCCTCTGCTTGAAGAGACAATCGCTGATCATAACCGTCTTTTTTGCGAATGTTATGGAGAAAGCGAGTACTTCCCTTGCACATGCTAATTCATTTGGTGGAGCAAATAAAGCAGTATGGACTTGGCAGGCATCATTGGGCGATGCGATCTGAAGCAGAAAATGCTATTCCCAAAGGAAAGCGCTTTTTTAATTTTAAAAACGTACCGATTTCTGTGTCACATTTTTTTTTCAGATTCGGATGTCGCATGCTTTGTGGATTGGGAAGGATGAGCCACGTCCAACGAGTGCTGTTCCAGGCGTGGGCAAAACCTTATAAGAGATAACTGTTTTGGAAGCACATATTATTGCTGGGCTGTCTGCGCAGTATTTAGGGACGTCCGCCATAAGTGTTTCGTGTGTGAAGCATGAGAATGTCCTCCTAAAACCTGGTGCAGTGCTGTGTTTCAAGGGCGAAAACAGCTCTTGTGAGTTCACAAAGCTACTGGAAATTCATATATATAGAGACATGCCATCTTTTCTCTGCGCATTGATGAGGACGGATGACTTTAACACTAAGCTTAACTGCTTCGTACTCAAAGAAACTACACATTCTGCCGTTTTATCTGCTGGCAGGTTGCTATTTCCTTGGCCAGTACTCACATACAAGAGAGAAAGTGTTTTTTTCTGCATTGTGAAGTGTTTTCATGATGTGCTTTGGTGATGGTTAGGGTTAATACAGGACCTAGTTACTAATATAGAGTGCTGTCGCGATTTCTTTTATCTGTCCTGTTTTATTGTTTATTGATTTGTTTTTAATTGGATGAATAGGAATGCATGTGTGTATTGAGGATTTGCAACTCAACCGTGGCCTAAAGTTGAATGCGGTGGTGTTTCAGCATGACCATGCTATGTATATTCACTCTGTAAGTCTGTCGTTAAGCTTGTTGATATAAAGCTGTTACTACCCTTAAAGATCACTGCTGGGCTCACTCACTACTGGGACCATGGGTTGCCAAGCTTCTCTGTTGTACTGGAGCCACTGCTGTATGGACTTGAAATTACAGAGAACAAAAGGAGAAAATTGTAAAAAGGAAAAGAAAAGGACTCTATATACCCCTTTCTTGGACTCTCTTGGAAAAAGGACTCTATACCCTTTTGCGTTTCGCTGAAGCCGACCAACGTTCCCTCCACAGCATGAGCATCCCATTTGCCGGGCTTCCAAACATCTTGAGATGTTCCAGGTTAGGCTTCCTATTGTGCCACAGCTCATAGGGTGTCCTATCAACTGGTTTCGTAGGAAGTCGATTGTGAAGATAACAAGCTGCCATGATAGCTTTTCCCCAACATGTTTTGGGCATACCCGCACCGAAAAGCATACTTCTTGCACTTTCGCATAACGTACGGTTCTTACGTTCAGCAACGCCATTCTGCTCAGGATTATATGGAACCGAAGTCTGAAGTGTGATGCCACGTTAGCGAATAATCTCTCGGATTTCCCAGCAGTGTAATCCGATCCATTGTCAGCACGAATCACTTGTGGGAATCTCCCAAACTTGTTCTTCACCAATGCCAAATACTGTGAAAATTTTGAAGAAACTTCGTCCTTGGATCTCAACTGGTACACAACTATATATCTGGAGAAGTCATCAATAAATGTCACGAAGTACTGTTGGGGATACGGTTGTCTAAAATCTCCAGCCCGTGGCCGAGCAGTCTCCTATCGGCGACGTCGCGCACGAAGGAACTATACCATTACAATCTCCGAGGTAAGGCCAGGCAGCGCCACCTGTCGGGAAAGAGTACCATTGCATTCTCAGCGTCGTCTGCTAGGTAGAGCAGTTCAGCGCGGCCTCCCTCCCGTGTAGGGTATTGGTATAGTTCATTCGTGCGCGACATCGCCGATAGGGAATCGCTCCGCCACAGGCTGGAGATTTTAGACAACCGTGTCCCCAACAGTACTTGTTTTTGCTTGGCGTGAGCACTCTCACAGGTCCACAAAAGTCAGTGTGAACCACATCCAGAATGTCACCGGCCCGGGAGCTCCCTTTTGGAAATGACTTCCACTTCACTTTACCTTTGATGCAACTTGTGCATTTCTGTAGATGACCACAGCCTTCGATATGAATTCCTTCCGCTAAAGCATCCGTAGATAATCGTTTGGTCGCCTCTGAGTTCCGGTGTCCCAAACCATGGTGTCATACATGAATGCATTTTCTGTGGCTCGAAACTTCTGAGATATTGGCACCCTCTGTACTACTTGTACCAAGGTGGTAGAGGTCACCTTGAATTCTTCCCACAGCAACAGTTCCACCACGCCTGGTAATGATGCAGCGGTCGTCCTGAAATGTCACCACGTGCTTGAGCTCTGTCAGTCGCTTCACAGAGATAAGGTTTGTTTCTAGTGCAGTACCTCCAGGTACGTAAAGGACGTTTCTGGCTATGATTTTCTTCACCGTCGAGCGAGATTCTTGACAATAAAGGATTCCGTCTCCTATCCCTTCAGATGTTACGTGCTGCACATTAGCGACAGTGACACGTTCCGCCTTATCCCTGTAATTATTCGTGAAGAAGTTGCGGTCATTGCACATGTGGCTAGTGGCTCCAGAGTCAATTCACCAATGCTTCAGGGAACAATCACTTGACGAAAAAAAAAAAAAAAAAAGAAGCTATCTCAGTCGATAACGTTCGTTGCGACGCTGCTGTCCTGACTCGTTGCCTCCCACGCTGTCTTTGAAGTTTACTTCTCTGTGCTTTCCACGCTGCACAATCTCGCTTGAAATGTCCAATCTTCTTGCAGAAGAAGCATTCCTGACCGTCCCCAGGATTCCTTGCGATGTCTTGACCTTGCGTCCGAAGCGCAGCTTCCGTGTCAGTTGTTGCAGCTGTCATTTCCCATTCCCTCTTGTACTCGTCAGCCAATTTTCCTTTCACATACTCCAATGTGAGGTCGTCATCAGGGCGCGTATCAAGAGCTGTAACAAGAGCTTCATAACTATTCGGAAGTCCACTCAGAAGGAGAGCTTCCACCTGGAAATCTGAAATGTCTTGCCCAATTCCTCTCAGTCGTTCTACCAGTTCCAAAATGCGTCTGATATATGCCTGCATATCCTCATCTTTGTCCAGCTTCGATTGATAGAGCTTCCTGAGTGGGTAGAGCTTATTGGTGAGGTTAGCTCTCTCGTGGACTTTCCTCAGTTCTTCCCACATCTGCCTTGAAGATGTACAGTTACAAACATGAATAATTTGGTTGTCATCAACGCTGAGACAAATCGTACTCTGCACTTTACGATCTCCTGCAATCTAGGCATCTGGATCTGCATCTGGATCCCCTGCAATCTAAGCAATCCTGCAATCTGAAGGGAGGACTCTCTGGGGTTGCATCCGAAACATACTTCCATGTCTCTTCACGGATGAGGACCATCTTCATTTTAAATTTCCATGCTTGGTAGTTGCCGTCTACCAACTTCGACACCACGAACTTACTTGAGTCTGCCATCTACCTTTCCTTCAGCACTCAGTGTAGCCGGGACCTGGGCCCACAACCTGATGTAAGTGCTAGCAGACCAGACCAGTGACATAGAACCAGAGGACAAGGTTTATTCTACTGCCCCGCGCAGAAAGACAGTGGGACCGTGCTAGATGCACGTAATTTGTCGTTTTCTTCATCTGCCAACAGTTTGTGAAGAGTGGTGACTGAAGGCGTGGTGTATTGTCCAAACAGCGTATACCGTCTGAAGCGAATAAAGCGTGGAGGGCGTAACACTGGGGGCGTACAGGAGCAGCAGCACATACAGCACGTGGCGGATAACACGGAGGCGTATAAGAACCGCGGCGGTTAACCCCTGTGGCGGATATATCCAGCCCCGAAGTAAGCGCTATAAATTTGCAAAAAATGGCGCTTATTTATCCGCCACCGGGTTTAGAGTGTATAATTGGGATTTGACGCAGACCAGTACCGATAGTTGCGCCGGTTCACCCAATCGTCCAAGTGGAAGACCATCAGCAAAGGTGACGAACCCTATGTGCTGGCCGTTATTTCGGATTATTTTAGTTCATCTTTGCTAAATTGTAAGCATCGTCCCCTGTCACCAGCGTACAAAAAGCACGGCAGTAGCTTTATAGGGGTGACGCCTTTCAATTCTCTGAATAGTACTTTGCGAAACATCAAAAAGGTGTGCAGCCCTTGTCGTGGATATCTACGGGTATTACGACACCCTAATAATGACACTTTTTTATTTGATCTCTGAACAAAATCTTTCATAGACCCGCTTCTTGGCTGATACGCTTCCCACAGATTTAAACCGTTGAACGGTTAGCCTGCTCGATGGTCTTGTTCGAAATAGGTTTTGAAAGCGAGGACAAACTTTCAGTTTGAGTCTGAGTTTGAGCGAGGACAAACTTGTGTTACACTCCCCAGTTCATGGCACCACTTTATCATTGCCACACGTTCCTTCAACGGGAAGGATTTTATGGTTACACGTGACGTTATTGAGACGGGGAAGAACATGCCAATTATCAGCTGCACAAAAAGGGACTATGTGTTTAATGTATCACAGTTACTGAAGCTAACAAAGTGCGTACAATAGGCAAAAACTTGCAAGCAGTTTGGAAGGGCGATGAAGCGAAACGGAGAAGACAACAACCAGAATATATTTAAAAGGCAATAGACGATTTCAGAAAATGCCGCATGACGCCGCGTAGTGGCGTGGTGTGCGCAGCCTCGTAGAGCATCATGGGAGATGCACTCCGGGCGAACGAGCGGCTGTTTTGGTTTTCGCTTCGCCTAGGCAGTGTGTTTTCTTCGCTCGGTCTGAGCTTTCTTTGATTTGCTTCATCAACCGGACGAACTGGACGAAAACAGCTCATCGAAGGTAGGTGAATGGTGCTCTTTCCTCTATCGTGATGGTACGTGTGTGACTACCGGAAATTTTGTCTCCGACTGTTAGCTAAAGGCGAGTCGACAGAGGAAGCTAAGCCTGACGACGAGTGGGCTTCGCGCAGAAGCTCGCCACAAATAATTTGTGGGTTGTATGCCTCGCTCTTTGCATTTCCAATCCGTGGCTTGTAATGTCGGCATGAAGTTGGCAAACGGGAGATTGGCTTAGGATAGTTTGACTTGTTTGTGGTTGTCCTGATTCGGTTCGAAAGGCGAACGAGTGACGTATTCAGTACTTCGAAGACCACCTATCACGATGTCTTTCTGTTTTCTTATTTGTCTGTTGCTGTACGAAAAGGTATTCCTCGGCGCGTGTTGTGCCCACTTTAACAGTTTTTTAAAACGTAATTTTTCGTTCTCCTCAGAGATGACATCCATCCCTTCGCGAGGGACGAGCCCGTGCGTTGTACCCAGCTGCAATCATCGTACTGCGTACAACAAAAAACTGTCCAGGCACTACTTTCCCAAGAAAGATCCCCTGCGCAAGCTCTGGATACAAGCCCTTATCCAGAACACTGTGCTACCGGAGCCATGGGAGCCTAAACCCAAACAAAGGATCTGCGGCGCACACTTCAACACTTCAGGAAGAAAGGAGTACATGGACAAGCTGCCACGTTGACGCCTGGGACTTTCATCCAATCAGGTATGGGAACTATACCATGTTCGTCAACAGGACAAAAAGGGTGATATTTCTTTATCTCTGTTCATGGCAACCATTCAGCCATGCTAGATACCGCTGTGGAGGTTACCGTGGAAACATCCTTTGAAGATGTCAGCTGCACATTGGAGCTGTGCCCAGAAGTGGGTACATATCCCAGTGTGAGCCAAGATGGGACTGGTGCAGTGGCGTACGATCACGTCGACTGCAATAGGAGAATCTATAGATACAGATGACATTGAAATTAGCCATTCGGTGCCAATTCCAAACACGGATTCCAGGAACGTCATAGTACAACTCAAATCAAGACAGAAAAGGAAATCTGTGATTGAGAAGGGACGTCAAAAACGGATTACATGTTCGGATATTGGTTTATCGACTTGCCAGCCGATATTTATCAATGAACATCTCTGCCCGTCCTTGAAGCGATTACTAGGTGCGGCTATCTCGCTGAGAAAGCAGGGGAAGATATGTCAGGCATGGCTGAGAAATGGACGAGTGTTTATTAAGATGTCTGAAGGTACATCGCCGATCCCAATTCACCATATGGATGATCTTGAGTCGTTCAAATGAGTTAGAGTTTATATAGATGGTTTTAGTTCTGATCCAATGTTTGTTAATGGCCACATCAAATTGTAGTGTTTTGCCTCATGAGCTTACGGGTCGTTGCTCTGTTTTTGGAAAGTGTCTTAGTATTTTTCACTTGAACTGCCGCTCTGCGGCTTGCAAGTGTGATGAGTTATTTACCTTGTTCGAAGTGATGAATTTCGAATTTGATATAACTTTGCTGTCTGAGACATGGTACAATGAAAATTCTGACATGTTTGTGCTTCCTCTTTATGAACATTTCTTTTTAAACCGAGCCGATAGGCGCGGTGGGGGTGTGTCTATTCAGATTTCTCATAGTTTGGGAAAATGCGAAGTTATTCCTCAATTTTCGATTATTACCGAACATTATGAACTATTGACGGTTTCAAATAACAAGCTAATGGTCTCTGTTATTTACCGTCCGCCAAACGGAAATATAGCTACATTTTTCACACTCATGGAAAACATTCTCTCGTTTGCGGAGGACTATGGTTATAACCTGTTTCTTGGTGGCGACTTGAACATAGACATGAATGCAGCATCTCCCTTGCGAGATCGCTTTAATCAAATGCTCGTATCCTATAATTGCTTCAACACTATTAGTCTCCCCACAAGAATTACTGAATACTCTTCCACTCTAATAGATATAATATTGACAAATGTATCAACATGCGCTAATTTAGGTGGTACTATAACGTCGGATGTTAGCGACCACCTCCCAGTTTACTTGCTATGTAAAACTAAAATAAATAGGAAACTGACGCAAAGGGAGATACGCTTTCAAAAAATTACTGAGGAGTCATTACGTGCCTTCAAGCAGGATATTAGCTCTGAGAACTGGTCCGCAATGTACGCTGAAAATGATGTGAGTGCTTCTTATTCTTTGTTCATCAGCAAATTTTCAAGCGTATAACGAAAACATTTCCCTGAAGTGAGTAAGGTTATCCCTAAGAAAATTAGGAAACCGTGGATAACATTTGAGCTCCATAAACTTATAAAGGAAAAAAATGTCACGTTCCAAGTCTTTTTGAAGACAAGAGAAAGCGAGAAGTTGCAGCAATTTCGGCGCTTTCGGAATAAAGTAAACGCAGCGTTAAGGAAGGCAAAGATGGACTATTTTTGTAAACTCTTTTGCGATACTTGGAAGCGCAGTGACTTAATGTGGAAAAACCTGAACGATATTTTGAACCGAAAGTCATCTCAGCAGAACATCACTGAAATCACTGTTTCAGTGCTCCTGAACGTCGGGATAATTGTTCGTGAAGAACTATGTACGAAGAACTTGAAACGCCTTTATAATTTTCTGTGTCTTATTTGGAAAAGAAGCTTATTTGTTTCTGTTGGCATGTCAAGTGAAGTTTCTGATTGACGAATTGTATATGCGAATGCCTAATAACTATACGGCTCAGCTGTTCACGCTAAGGTACTTTGCTATAATTGCGGTCCTTTCCAGGGGTTTCATTACCCCTACACCCATGGAGGTGTACACTCCCCCTGAATTTTTCCAACCACCGCCCTGTAATTAATTAGATTTCCTGATACAGCTTGCCCACCAATGCATATACCTATAGATATGTATCCGTAAGCCCAAGCAGCAAAATGTACTGAAAGCCGAGTGCAATAGGGGTGGACGGTATGTGTCTTATCAATGTTCTTGAGCATCACGGGTCTGTTCAAGATCTTCCACCTACCCGTCCACTCCTATTGCGCTTGACTTTCAATACATTGTGCTGCTAGCGAAGGTATACCTCCATGGTTCGCTCCACTCGAAATCACGCAGATATCTTGTCACGCCTGTACTGCATCTTGGCTTCTATGCGCATTGATGATAGTGCCAGCCGCAACAACAATGACAAAGAAGAAATTATCGTTGCTCTTTGGTGCTGATACGAGTTGCGCAAAGGACTAAAAGCTGATACCTGCCGTTTGAATTTAGCATAAGAGAGCCGCGACGGTATGGCAAGGAAAAAACTTGCCAAGATACGGGAACAAAAGTGAACTTGCACGGCAAATCGCCGGCAGTCCGATCATTTACACGGCAGCAGACACCTACGAGCACTGGTGCTAAAGTCCGAGGAAAATACATCATAGATGAAAATACATATCTGTTACGAAGCCGTTTGAATTTCAGTGTTGATGGTAATCAAGCAATTTTTCTCTAAGTGCAGCACGCATAGAGAAGTCGCTTACACGTCTACCTGCAAGAAATGACCTACAGTCTCCTTCTGAAACATTGCATCACATGCAAACTTCTTTGAGAAAAGTAAAATGTAACCTTTCTGCAACCTCGATGATGGCAGGGGCATCCAAAGAATACACCACAAAGAGTCACTGGTGTATTCTGCGTAGCGAAGCCATTATCAACGACTTGTACTAGGCCCTTGTACTGGGATTTTAACAGTCGTGACCGCAAAATTTGGAAAAGGCGCCGGCAGAGTCCTGTAAAACGGGCGAAACCCTTTGCATCATGGTGCGAAAGGCATATTGGAGACGGCTTTTGCTATTGCCCTTCCCACTGGCATTGTATCGGAGGCGACCGCAAAATCCGTAAAAGGCCGCAGCACAGCCCTTTAGAATGGGCGAAACCTCTTTAATCATGGTTCCAAACAGATATTACCAACGGCTTATGATGCTCTTCTGCTGGGATTGCAACAGAAGCGACAAGGACATTCCTAAAAGGCATCAGCAGAGTCCTTTAAAACGCACGAAACCACTTGTATCATGGTACCAAAGGCATATTCATGACGGCTTATGCAATGCCTTTCTACCGGGATTACACAAGGCGGGACCGCAAAATTCGGATACGGCGGCAGCAAGGCCTTTTAAAACGGGCGACACTCCCTGTATCATGGGGCGAAAGAAAGAAAGTTATCAGTGGCTTGTGCAAAGCGATTCTGCTGGAGTTATAACACAGGCGATCGCCAAATTCGGAAAACGTGGCAGCAGAGCCCTCTTGAACGAGCAAGACCCCTTGTGTCATGCTGCCAAAGACATATTATCAACAACTTATACTATGTCATTCTACCGAGATCATAACACAGGCGACCGCAAATATCGGAAAAGGATGCAGCATAGCCCTTCAGAACGGGCGAGACCCGTTGTATCATGCTGCCGATAACATGTCATCAATGCCTTGTGCTATGCCCTTCTACTGGGATCGTAACAAAGACTACCGCAAAATACGAAAAATGCGGCAGCAGAGCCCTTTAAAACGGTCGATACCCCTTGTATCATAGTTCCAAAGTCATATAAGTATACGCAACGGCTTATGCTATTGCCATTCTACTGGAATTATAACGGATGCGGGCGCAAACTCCATAAAAGGCTACAGCAGAGCCCTTTAAAACGGACAAAAACCCCTTTAGTCATGGTGGCAGACGTTTTCCACACATATAAAGACACGACGGCTTATGTTATGCCCCTCTCCTGTGATTGCATCCGAAACCACCGCAAAATTTGGAAAAGGCGGCAAAAGGGCACTTTACAATGACTCAAATGATTTATGTCATGGTGCCAAAAAGTTGCTATAACGGCTTGTACGGGATTGTAGCAGAGGCTACCGCAACGTTCGGCAGCAGATCGAGCCCTTTAAAATGTGCGAAGCCCCTTTAATCCTGGTACCAGGGCGTACCTGTTTCCCCTGTACATGGAGAGGGCGCGTTTGAAAAAGCTGCTTCCAAAACGACACTGGCGAAGGCAAAAACAAAAATATAAATGAAAAGAAAGAAAATGCTATCAAATTTGAGGCTTAATATGAGCTCATATAAAAATAATATAAAAATGTCTTAAGCTGGTTTTACAGAATGTATACATGAAATCCAGATTTCGGAGTTTGGGCTTCGTACAATTTTCCCCTTTTGAACCCGGAGAGGTCGCGTTTTACAAAATCGCTTCCAAAATGGCACTCGTAATGGCCAAATGGCCAATTTAATAAAATTCGGGGCTTAATATCATTTCATGTAACCATAATATTAAAGATGTCCTAAGCTGATTTGGTAATATGTATATGTGAAAGTAAGATCACGGGGTTTGAACCCCGTATCTTCCTCCCCGTTTGCACCCTGAGAGGTCGTGTTTGACAAAATCGCTTCCAAACTGGCACTCGAAGTGGCCAAATGGCCAATTCCATCACCTTCGGGGCCTAATATCCTTTGATATAACAATAATATTAAAGATGTCCTAACCTGATTTTGTAATATGTATATGTGAATGTAAGATCACGGGATCTGAACCCCGTACCTTGTTCCCCTGTTGTACCCTGAGAGGTCGCGTTTGACAAAATCGCTTCCAAAACGGCGCTCGAAATGGCCAAGTGGCCAATTCCATCACCTTCGGAGCCTAATATCATTGGATATTACAATTATCTTAAAGATGTCCTAAGCTGATTTTGTAATATGTATATGTGAAAGTAAGATAACGGGGTTTGAACCCCGTATCTTCCTCCCCTGTTGCACCCTGAGAGGTCGCGTTTGACAAAATCACTTCCTAAAGGCACTCGAACTGGACAGTTTTATCAAGTTGTATAGTTTGATATAAAAGCGATTTAAAATACAAAACGGTATCATTTTTATATTAGGCACTCAACATAAAGTTGCCTATTCTGTCAGCCCTTTCGAGTTCTGGAAAAAATGACCGTTTTCGCCTTTCGAACTCCTTTAGACCGGCCGTACAGTCTCAGCGCATGCGTATTACGATAATACTGGGACTTAGTCCGTCGAGCGCCTAGGAGGGAAACCCTGTCAGAGTCGCATCTTTGAAGGCCCTGGGTGCATCAGGATTAACACTCACACATGCTGCCGTGGTTGGTATGTGGCCTGGAGGACATACTGAACAAAAATAGGCGATGACATTTCCAGAATTTGACTGTCGTTGTCGAAAAATCGTGGTCTAAACATGGGCGCTGTGCAAAAATTGACGGAATCCCCATAGGCGCAATGCATTAAAATTCATTTGGCCAGGGTGCACTAGGTTTATATTCTGCTAGTGCCTTTCATGTCTCCAGGGGTTCTTTACATGGTGTTCTTCTCTATTAGACGATGACATCTTAAAAATTTTATTCTGTTTTGTTGTTAATTGGCATAAACGGTGCCTCCCATTGAATTCACATCCTGTAAGGCCGCTTCCCGCATAGCGGCTGAGCATAGTGGCGGTGTGCGCCAGCGGGAGGGTGACCGCAAATTTTGGGATTGCGCCAGTGTGACGGAACCAGCAGGCACGAGGAGACAGTTACCCTCGTCAGCCCCTGAAGATGTGCCTTCTCTGGGACTCTTCTCAGCGGTACTCGGTGCCATTAAGGCAATTAAGGCAACTGCCCGAGGTCCAAGCGCTTCTGGCACTGGAGCCATTATCTTTGCATTAGCATGACGGCATTGTATAGAAAGGCAATGGCGATGCAGTGGAATGCTCGAAGCCTGCGTAACAAGCTCACTGATTTTAAATTACATCTACAACTGTACAAGTTCCCTTTCTTAGTTGTATGCGAACACGGCATGGATTCTACACATCGCCGTTAATGGATACACAATCTATCGATCTCATCAATCCTCTGAGAGCAGAACAGCGCTATACGTTCGTAATGACCTCGTTGCTGCACCCATCGCTCTTATGATTATGTCACCTGCAGGATCCGCCATGGCCCCATGCTGTTAACGGTCGTGGGTATCTGTATACGTCCCGCGGTACAGGTCCCGTGGAGTGACCTCGAACGCTCACTTGGTTCTCTGGAAGCCCCGGCGCTCGTGCTGGGTGACTTCAATGCCCATCACTCGGCCTGGGGAAGTCGAAGGATGGACGGTAGGGGAAGGAGGTTGTTGGAGGCAATGGAGAATAATAACATGTGCCTGCTCAACAATCGAGAGCCAACATACATGCGATCCCCAACGTCACTCGATGTATTCCCATACGAAAATTCCGGAATCAAATTGGAATCCGGTCCTGATCCCGGATGGTTGATCCGGTTTGATTCCTAAATTGGGCAGGATCACTGATCAGCATATGATAAAATTGTGATAAAGCTTTATTCAAAATGTTATCAAATCCGGATCAATATTGTACCGCCTCCTGACTAACCTTTGATCAAAACATGATTCAGATCACTGATCGAAACTGATCGGCTCCCAATAAAATTTTGGCACAGATTCATTCAAAATTTGATCTCATCTGGATTAGAGGCGTCGTAACCCAGATCAAACTTGTATTGTCCCCTGAATAGCTTTTGATCAAAACGTGACCTATTCCTGATCATTCCGTGTACAGATCCGAGCCGATATCGGATAATAACCTGACTCAGTTCGTTTAAACCCCAGCCTCAACCCCAGGGTCATCCGCATGGCCAACGTGCGTTTCAAAAGAAGTAACAAATGTGTGAGTATATGATATGCATTTATTGAAAACCAGCAGTAAATTCATTTACATTTGTCGGAAACAGCTTCATTCACCATTTCTCTCAAAGCTCACGGAGCCGCGTGCCCGTCGTCTTCACAAGGTGTGGCAATCCTTCCCAGACGACAGACGTACGCCAGAAATCTCGCAATGTGGCACTGAATGTGCACATGAATATGCTCGAATCTGAGACGATGAATTTAAAATCCGGTTACAAATAACAGGTACGTAGCTCTTCCTGGGGGCCGGCGTACTTGAGTTGTCGTTTGTAAGTCGACATGTTGCACCCACCCGAGGATGATGCGTGTCGGACCGCCATTGCCAATGAGGTGGCCGCCATATTCTGGAGGTCTGCATTCAACCCAGGCAATTTTTGTAGCTTCCGCACCAGTCTCCTGGCATTGCTCAGCAGACGATCTAGTTCTGTGAACATGTTTTGTACAGAAGAAACACATGTAGAAATAAATAAAATAAGAGTACCCGTTGAGGGAAGAAATGAAAAATCGCGGCGCATACTCACCTCTATATGTTTCGATTTCCAACAACCTTTTTCTTAATGTGCTGACTTGCTCACGGAGTGCAGTAACTTGGTCGATCAACTTAATTTCTCCCAGCATCTGACGGGCCTGGTGGGGTTACGTAGCTCGCCTTATCGCACCTTCGCTGTTGAGAAAAAAAAAAGCACAGCAATTTCCTCAGCAAAGTACAGTGAGCTAAACAGCTAACGCAATACAATATACAGAAGCTAATGAAAACAACAAACCTGTGACGCTTGACCAGGAGGAATCCAAATACCATGGTGAATCGCGCCAAAGCTTGACGTCCTCTTCACGTGGAGCCGGCGGCAGATTGGAAAATCCCGGGCGGGGTGAAATGAAAGTTTTCCAGGTCACCGCGGAGGATAGAGGCTAGAGAATTTGCTGGCCAATGGTCGCCCTTCTGTCCGTCATTGTTCGCGTTCTGCCAGTGTGACTGAGGTTTCTTTTTGGAAAAGCTGTTCTTCTTGAGTAAATGGCTCCACATGCGATTTCATATGACTTAGGATTGTCGATGTCTGATGCGACATAACGGTGTGACACGGTGTTTTATTATTATTATTGCTAAGCTGAGGAATGTAGAAATGTTTCCGAAGTCAGAACGTCACGGAGGCATTTACGTGAATCACAAGCGAATGCGGCGGAATCACCGAAAATACTCAAACCTTGCAGTGCGTGAATATTAATTGATTAACAAATATGTATGAATTAACAAAATGTTCCTGTGGCAGGCTACCACACGCGCTGCCGGAAACACAAGAAAGATATAGACTGCAGAAACAGTAAGACGTACAAATTCTAAAATGCGTACTGAAATATATGCAGCTTCGAGAAAAGTGAGAGCGCGCACAACATAAAGGTTGTTTAATTTCGTGCCCCTGATTTTCGACAAATCGGGCCCAAGGCATGGTGTTCAGATTTCACATTATATACTGAGTGCACCGTGTAGTTGGAAAAAGGCAAAATTTCAAAGCAAAGTCCTTCGGTAGTGCATTGTTTTCATTTACTCAAATCTCGTTTACAAAACTTCATTCACAACAGGGAGCACATACAATGGGTTCCACAAGTGGATGCCATTAAATTCCCAAAAATAGTTTTTACTTAAGAAAATTATCCACCTACTTGGAATGCACTCAGACAAATTTTGCCACTGATTGGGGGGCTGTTTGCATTCGTGTCACACGTTAATTAGGCTAATTTTGTTAATTAAAGTCGTAAACTAGCGCAGCAAAGGAAGCATATCTCGGCATTAATCTGGAAGCGCATCGCACTAGTACACAAATGCACTCACAATCGCGCGGTTTTTCACAAGGTTTCTACAGAAATTTGGCTGTCGCAGATTCGCTATTGGATGAAGCGCGACCGCTGGTATTTACGTTTGCCGAATTGTTGGCTCCGTTCAAATACCCTTCCTCCTGTGCGAAAACAAAAGAAACCACGCCACAATCGCACGTATACCCTTGTCAAAGTGTCTGTCCTCAGCCACTAGCCACTGACAATGACGGCGACAAGACCCTCGATCGGAATAAAACGTGTCGCTCTTTCCACTTTGTCTAGATAAAGGGGGAGCCGAGAGTTTCGCAAACGCAAAATTCCACCGACCATACTTCCCAAAGCGACGTACCTTCGGTTGTCAAATTTCTGTACAAATGTTGTGAGAAACCCAGTGACTTTGATTGGAATAGTGTGCTATGGCGGCAGGATTCCAAATCCATGCAGAAAAATGCTACCTTTGCTTGACTAATTCGCGAGTTGAATTAATAAAGTTAGCTTAGTTAACGCATGACACCAATTCAAACAGCCTCATTCTGAGGCAAAAGTCTATGAATGTATTTCAAGTACTATTTTTGCTTTTATTTTTTGTATCGGCGCAACCGAAAAACCGAACGGTTAAATGCAGTTAATTCCCGGTGTTGTGTAACAACCACAGAAACCAATAGTGGCGGGCTACGAATTTCGAGTTCACGCAAACAATATAGACCCAACATTAGAAAAGTTTCGCTCTCTCTGTACAGAACTCCTTTAATGGGTTTTAAACAGAAAAAAAAAGAAAAAAAAACGGCCCAAGCTACAGCCCGGGTCCGGTAGGCCTGGTGTTAACCCGACCCACATCGACCAATGCCAGGTTCGCGTTTGGTCCGCGAACTAAACCTGACTAGCTTGTACTGGCCTGATCAAAACCTGGGTGTTCCGGAATCCAGGACATTCCGGTTTTCTTCAGGCAGGATAAAGGCAGATCCAGCCCGGAACCAACTGGAAGAGACCTCAACGACCCCGGATTCCTCTTGATCCGGCCTGATTAAAACCAGATCCGGGCTGATCAAGTTTGATCCGGAATTTTCGTACGGGTTGGACCTCTCGTGGTGCTCAACCGACATAATTCGCCACTTGTCGTGCGCTACGGACGTCGACACTAGAGGTAGCGATCATTTTCCTCTATATATTTCGCACGACAGACTGCCCCTCTCAGCAACTACTGGACTGATTTCTTTCACAAACTGGATACTTTTTCGTGAGGGCCTCAGAACATCTGTGCACACCGGTATGTCCCCAGAGGCTTTCTCGCAAGCAATTAGCCGCGGTATTCAGGACGCGGTGGTCATGTCTAGAAGGGTAACAGGACATGTCGGGTCATTCCCCAGCAATTAACCACCTCAGGGCATTACGTCGCCGAGCAGAAAGAACGGCTTGTCGGACAGGGCAACTTACGAACATTGTGGAATACCACCGCATGAAAGCTAAAGTAACCCCAGAACTTAAGAAAGAGGACAGGAAGCGGTGGCGTAAGTTTTGTCACCATCTTTCACCGTTTGACCCGGCCACGAAGATCTGGCGGACAATCCGATATCTGAAGGAGGCGCCCCCTCAAAAGAATCCTCTCGCGGCCTTGGCTATCGTTAAGGGGGTAGACGAAAACACGCTAGCGACGGACTTCTGTGTGGTACTAACGACACCGGCGGCTGCGTCGACGACACCGCTACACCGCAGTTTTGTCTACAGTTTGACGGCTGAATTTCACCAAGACTGGCCTCGTCCACCGGAAGTTATGGACGGCGACTTCACACTAACCGAGCTAAGGGCAGCGTTGAAGATTGTGAACGGCGGCTCGTCCCAGGGACCCAATAAAATCACCTATGCCGCTCTGCGAAACCTTGACGGACGGTCACTCCAAGCTCTCCTTCATGTGTATAATACGTCTTGGCAACAAGGATCTTTACCACCTACCTGGAACGAGACATTGGTTGTTCCCATCTTGAAACCAGGCAAGTCCGCAAATGCCTTATCCTCCTTTTGCACTGTGAGCTTAATAAGCTGTATGGGCAAATTGATGGAGAGAATGGTTTTGCATCGCCTCAACTGGTGGCTCGAAAAACAAGGTGCGTTCCGTCAAGAAATGGCTGGATGTCGTCGCCACCGAAGCTCCATGGATCCAATTCTCGACCTAGTCTCTACAGTCCAACGTGCTCGTGCCCATCGGCGGGGCATCCTATCGGTTTTCCTCGACATCAAGCGCGCATATGATACCGTCTCGCACATTTGTGTGCTGCACGCCTTGCGCTCGTTTGGGGTATCCGGTCGGCTCTTTATCTGGCTCCAAGACTTTCTTACGGACCCAACTGTCGCTGTCCGTACGTCCCAAGGCCAAAGCCCTCAGCATCTTGTTCCTCAAGGAGTCCCCCAAGGAAGTATTCTCAGTCCGACACTCTTTAATGTGGTGATGGCCAGCCTACAATCAGTAATTCCTCGCAAAGTGTCGTTTTCCTTGTATACAGATGACGTCGCCCTTTGGACAGTAGGAAAATCACGCCCAGACATACAGCGCCGCCTGCAGCTCGCTTTAAATAATGTACACACGTTCCTCACGCACATTGGGGTGGACCTTTCACCCGAAAAGTGCGTCAAGCTCCCTTTCACGCACAAAGCTATGACCAATTTCCCTCTTTGGGTTGGTGCCAAGAAGCTGGAGGCGGTACGCTTCCACCACTTCCTTGGCGTGGTAATCGACTCGGACTTGCGCTGGGCTCGCCACATTAAACACCTTGAAACTAAAGTGCAGCGATGGCTCCCCACAATTCAACATCTTTCTGGCTCAGGATGGGGCTGTGATCAGCGTTCCCTGCTCGCAGTTCACGCGGCGTTGGTGAGGGCAACTGTGCTTTACAGCCTTCCTATTCTGCACAGGATATCAACAACATCATTAAATACCCTTCGGTCCCGTTTGCTCGAAGTCTTCGTCGCTGCCTCGGAGTTCCAAGGATGGCTGAAACCCGGCAAGTACTGGCTGAAGCTGGTGAGTGAACTCTCGGTTGAGGTTCTACGTGAACGTGAAACGGCTCGGCACTTCCTACGTTTGCGTGCCCACATTCCCCGTCACCCGCTCCTCAAGAAAATTCGATACCGCCCTGAAAGCGACTTCTATCGAGTAGCGCAGAGGACACACCAGACTCTCACCGGCTTCATTGCTAAGGATATTATACCGCCGGACACCCCCTGGTCTCTGCCGGTACCGCCGACTTTCGTAAGCCTTCGAAACCTTCTGGAAAGAAGACATCAGATCTCCCCTCAAATCCTCCGAGTCCATTTCCAGGCTCTGGTAGACGAGAAGTTTTCTACGTTTACGGCAACATATACAGATGGCGCATCCCGAAACAACAAGTCCGCCTCAGCATTCGTCATACCATCCGAAGGCGTAGTGAAAGGACGACGCCTTTCACATCCAACCTCCTCCACAGCTGCGGAACTCTATGCCATCCTTTTCTTTGTACAACACATCGCTCATTTTACACCGCGGGAATGGGCAGTCTTTACAGACTCCAAATCTGCACTTCAAGCTATTCAAAATTCCGGCATACGAGGCCCATCCGCACCCCTAGTCACAGATGTGTTAATGGCTTACCACACTGTCTACGCAGCAGGCCACAGGCTGGTTCCCCAGTGGGTTCCAGCCCATTGTGGTGTCGTGGGGACCGCGCAGGCCGACAGCCAGTATTGTTCTGCTGAGGGTAGACCGCCGCTCCATTCTGCGACGCCTCGTGACACCCCTGACTTCCCGCCAATGGACAACCAACATTCTCCCCCCATCTATGTTGAGCAGAGTTGACCCAACCCTCGCTTTCCGCATGCCACGAAACACCTCTCGTCAATATGCTGCATTAATCCACCGAATGCGACTAGATGTGGCATTTACAGCTCAGTGGCGTTACCGCTTGCGACAAGTTGACTCTCCCACCTGCTGCCACTGTGGTGCTCTTGAGGATCTGGAGCACATTCTTCTTCATCGCCCCCACTACCAACCTTCCCGAACCGCACTCTCCGAGTCACTTCGTCAGCTGGACTCTCGCCCCTTCTCCCTATCGAAATTGCTTCGTCCCTGGCCCAATCCAGCCCAGCAACGATCTGCGCTCAACGCTCTTTTGACATTTCTGGGCACCATCAGACTTCGATCGTTATTGTGAAGGGGCTCATTATTTTATTCCTCACATCCCCACCGGCAATGGGGTAGAGTATGGCCTCTGGCGACGAACCTCCCCACTTTCCATCTCAAAATAATCTTGTTTGTTGTGTATTGTCATGGGAGAGGAGTTGCCTTTACTAGTTGTTTGCTTTTTTCCCAACACAAATGTACAATTTCGAGAATGTGGGGGATGGAACCTCAAAAACTCCTACCGTTGCTAAGCCACTGCACTGATTCAAGTTGAAAAAAAAAAGAAGACGAAGAAAAAAAGCTTACATGACGAGCTGTTCCTGGTAGCCCCATGCCTTCTGCACCTTGCGACGTTCCAGCTGCAGCAGCAGCAAGTCTCTTTCACTTTTTTTTTCAGCGAATGTGGCTTCCCTGCAGAAGACAACTATCTGACTAAAGCTTATGACTGATAATACCAGATATGTGCAAGAAATGATTATGACCGAAGTGAAGAAGCACCGCTGGTGCAGGTCTCTCCCCGGCTTTCCAGGAGACGGTCACTGTACTTCCACGTAATTCATTGATTGCATTTGATTCATTGAGCAAAAGTTTCCCTATAGAGGGGTCACTTATGCTGCGCACAGGGTAAACATCCCATTTGTCTTCCGACAACCATTTAATTAGAACGTGAGACTTGGTGATTCAGTAGTTAAAAAACATAGCAGACGACAGTGTATGGAAAGTGCCGCGCATCGTATTCGCTACTGTTGTCTGCTCTGTTATAGTCACCTTAAATTTACGACAGAGTAAATTGCTTCAAAGATCGTTTAAGTAACCGTAAGAAATATGAAAATTACAAAAAGTGAAAAATTAAATTGCTACACCTAAGGATTGGCTATCTAGAAATCGGCCAAATCGGAGAGATGTTGGCTTAGCTAGAAATTTCTGAAAGCTAACTAAAGACTAAAAGTAAGATTAAAACTAACACCAATCTACCCGAGTTTTAAGTTTATTTATTTTGACTGAAATTCAGTCCTTTCTATGTGTTCCTGCCTCAGAACATCAGCGCTCTCTTGTTCAGTTAGAAGTTATGGTTTCCATCTCCGTAGCGGTGTATTTTGTGTAGCCGCAAATTGCTGTTTTCCGTAATTCACTACATATTGGTTCATCTAAATTTTAAAAACGACATTTAACAAAAATAATGCCAGTGTACGCTGTGCAGATCTGCCAGGGTACGTTGCTAACTTTTTGCAGTGAACTGCTACTTCGATACTTGCCATGCTTCCCATCGACATAAGCCGGATCTTAGAGAGGCTTGCTGGCTACTTTGGTTCTCTCAACCGTTGTGTTTTGCTTGTGACCGTTTGTTTGAAACCGTTTGGAAGGTTTCATTTGTGTCGCACTGCGATGGAGTCGATGGAATAGAGCGGCACGGTGGGCACGGTGAGCACGTTGACACCTATTATGTATTCGTTACCACCTTGCCGAATCCCTTCTGTACTTGCACAAATTTTGCCTGTTTAGAAACTGAATTTGGCTTTTCGCGCGTTCGGGCGGAAGAGTGTCTTCCCCCAGCCAGCAGCAGATGTTCTCGTTCGGTCCAAATACCGGTTTAAACAGCAGCACCGAGTACCTGATTCCTAGCCTACGGATGTTTCGCCCGACGTCGGCTCGGACGATAGCAGCAGTGAGGAAGACCCGGGAGCCGCATTTGACCCTTCCAATCTTCTTGCTAGTGTGGAAGCCGCGGCTGGTGAGGACTGCTGTGACATTGAGAACAGACCCGTTCTATATCGTGACGAGCCACAGGTTATGAACGAAATGACGTCCGACAGTGACCGTGAATCCGAATGTGACTTGGCCTCCACCTTCACTCACAGCGACGAGGACCCTTCTGACATGGAAAGTGATGAGTTAGTAAGAGCGTTTCTTTCTTTTCTGTTAAGTTTTGGTTGAAGTTCCGTTGTAGTTTCCCCCTTTTTTTAAATACATTTTTGTTTGTTTTATCCGTTAGAAAGTAAAGACAACCTGGAGAGGGCTTACAAGTAAACGAAATGGCGTAGAGTCCTTTAAGGTGCCCCACAAGTAGGTTCGAGAAGATATGTTTGCGTGAGAAAAGTATTGTCTGGGTGAACAACATGGTATCTTGTTCTGCAGTAACTAGTTTCATCCGTCCTAACAGTTGTAACGGAATTCTTCTGAAGCTTTACTTTGCTTCATAGCTATTTGTTAGTAGGTAACAATGTTTCCAAAAGGCACTGCCACCAGTTGTATCGGGATAACATGCGTAAATACACATCATGCAATGGTAGCAAATTCATTACTTGTGGCTTAATTTCTGTGCTGTTGTTACTTGCATGTACTTAGTTGTCTTTCTCATTTATAGTTTCATTTTATTCTTTTTCTCAGGATGACATTCTTTTCCCGAGGGCACAACTGACAAGAGCCGAGAGCATGTTAATGGTCATGGCACACAGCCAGCGTTATGGGTGCTCCTCCAAAGAAGGCACGGAAAGCCTTGTCAAGCTGATCAGTGCCCACCTACGCGAAGTAGTGTCACATCCCACATCAAAATATCTTTCTTGCCCTGGACCTTCACCGACAACTTCGTGAATTGCTGGAGTCCGAAACTCTTCAGGAAGAACGGACCGCCCTGTCGTATGACGTAGCTGACATCACCAAAAGCGCACATTACAACAGGCTGCCTTTGGCTGCAGGAGGCGTAACACTCACCTTTAACACCGACGGGGTGCCCGTCTTCAAAAGTTCTAAACTAAGCATGCGGCCACTTCTTGTTATAGTGAATGAGCTGCCCTACAAGCAACGAGTTCAGAGGCTACTCTTGGCAGGACCCTGGCTTGATGATCGCAAAGCAGAGTTCAGTTCTTTCTTGCTCCCGTTTGTCAAGACAATGAACCAGTTGTCATCTGAGGGTATCACGTGGTGTGGAAAAGATGGCGAAATACGAACAACGAGGGTGTACCCTGGCCCGTGTACAGTGGATACCGTAGCAAGGTGTGACGTAATGAACATTACCCAATTCAGTGGTGCGCATGCATGTGCGTGGTGTGAGCATCCAGGCAAGACTGTACGTAAAGGAAATGGGTTCCCTCGGGTGTATCCACCAAGTACCCCAGTGCCTCAAATGAGGACGGCCGACTCGTTTCTTCACCATGCCAATACAGCAATGTTCCAACAACCCGCAACAGCCCACAACAGTTCCGCAACAGCCCAGCTGCAGAGTAAAAGGAAACAGCATCCTCGCATTGCTTGCATTTTTCACCTTCGGGGCAGGTTTCGTCGTAGATAATATGCACGCCGTGTGCTTGGGTTTTGTGAGAGCAACGACGTTTATGTGGCTGAAATCTGAGCGTTGTCGGCAGCTTCCTCTACGGCAACATCTTGGAGAGGCAAGCAGGTGCATTATGAGCCTGACTCCAACGTGAGAAATGTCGAGACTACCAAGATCGTTATCAGACATTGCAGATTGAAAGGCGTCTGACTGAAGCTGGATCATTTTCTACTGTCCATCTGTGCTAAAGGACCGCATTCCAAGCCGACACTATGAACACTGGGTGCAGTTTTTTGGCATGATGCATTATCTGCTGGGACGTTCAATATGCTTTGAACAACTCTCTAAAGTCCGGGAGCAAATAGCAACGTTTCTTATTGAATATGAACAGTTGTATGGGACTGAGTACATGAGCTACAACGCACATCTTTTGTTGCACGTTGTTGACACCGTCCAAAACTGGGGTCCACTTTGGGGATATTCACTTTTCCCTTTTGAATCAATGAACGGCACTCTGGTACGATTTGTTCAAGGTACACGGTATCCACGCTATTGAATTGTACAAAAATATTCCATTTTGCAAGCACTTTCACGATTGTGGACAAAGAAATCTGTAAAGACAAAGGATTGTGCTCTGGGACGTGAGTTCAGAAACTTAGTCAAGGGCTACAACTCCGACAAAAATTTGTACAAGTAAAATCCGTTCGCCTTCTTGGTAAAGGTAAACACAATGCACAGGGAAAAGAGTTCCAGAAAATTACAATCGGAGCTTCGCGATTTTATACAGCACGTTTGGACAAATCGCGAAGAAAAAACTCTTATGTTTGTGCGAACGGAGTGTTTGGGCAGGTTTTTCAGATTTTGTCAGTTGGGGATCGTAGCCCAGAGGTCAAAGCTAGTGCACATATTGGTTTTTAATGTGGCGGAAAAGCTGTTCCGTAGTCTTCCTCACGGTGACTTCCTAGTGTTTGTAAAAATGCATCCTACCGCAGAGACACGTGTTGTGAGTGCGGAGCACCTCAAGAAGTGCATTTGTCTGAACCTCACAGGTTCTATTTACCTGTGTTCAGTTCATGAAAATATGATGTTCGAGTCTGCGTAACGCATTTGTGGATGTCCATGACGCGAAGAAGTTCGCGTGCATGACGGCCGCTCTATCCCCGAGCTCCGCAATTCCAATGGCCCAAGGCCAGGTTACCAAAGATTCTGTCCCTGTACCCTGCTCTAGTATTCTCTCTACCGCAATGCCTGTGCCTGCCGATTACAGAATCCTTCTGCCACGTTTTCCTCCATCTCTGGACTTCAGCCTGGGCACGGTATTACACTGTGACGTTACCGGGAGGCCATACACAGTGGCGGACTTCAAGGACGCCCTTCGTCCACTCCTCAAGTTTACCGACGTGGCAGACCTTGGGCAATTCCAATATAACCACGTGTGGCTCCTGCAATTTAAGACCGCCGCAGCGAAGTCTACCTTCATGTCCAACAGATCGGTGTCTGTGAAGGGAAAGACATGCCTGGTGCTCGAGGCATCGAACCCCGTCCTTACCCTGCGACTGAACTGGGTGCCCTCCGTCATCACCGAGCAGGATATCCGAGCTGCCTTTGTCAACTACGGTAACGTGGAGGAAGCAAGTAAGGTCACCTGGTCAGATCCAGAGCTTGGCCATGTCGGCTCCCTCTCTCGCTCTGTCAAGCTTCGTTTGAAGAGGGACATCACGCCCACCGACATCCCGCATCTTGTCTTCATTAGAGGCTGTCAAGTGCTGGTGTTGTGCAAAGACAGACCCCAACTGTGCCTTCGATGTAAAGGCTTGGGTCATATTCGCCGTGACTGCCGCACTCCACAGTGCCCCAGCTGCAGGCGCTTCGGTCATGAGGCTGCTCGCTGTCCTCGGACCTATGCTGCTGCGGTGACAGCTGCCTGTACTGCGGAGGATCCTGACATGGATCTCCTGGGGGTCTGTGACCCCGGCTTGCCTACGCTTCTACCCAATGACCCCGGACCACCGGATTTGAGAGCTCCTGCAGCTGAAGCTGCTCTGGACGCTGCAGCCTCTACTCCCGGTAATAATGTCGAAGCTACGCCTGCAACGCACGACCCTGACGGGGACGGAGCTGATGACCCTAGCTCTCTTACCTGGGCGGATACCATGGATTACCATGAGCATTCCTCTAAGCGGAAGCCCACGTCGCCAGCGGGTGCCTCCGTCAAGGCACTCAGGACTGATTCCTCCAGCGCTATCTCTGAACGTTCGAGCGCTACTCTGCTCAATGTGGACCACGTGCCTGGCATGGAAGAACCCTCGTCGGAAGGTGGAAGTTCTCAGACCCAGTGGACTACGGTCGTGCCTCGGCGAAGCCGCAGGCACAGTCATAGCTCTTAATCGCAACACATTCTTTGCCACGATGTCATCCCCTGACGACGCCCTACCATGTTCCGCCCTACCGACTCATCGTCTTCTTCACGCTATTGGTCACTGCTTCCCCCATCACCAACCTGCCACCTGCCTCCTGTTGTGTGTTCTCTGCAGCTGTGGCTCTTCTTATCGGCACTGGCTTTGACTGAATCCTTTATGCATGACTTCCCCGCCGGCTATGGCAACCAGTAGCGGACCCCGCTGCGCAGCGGTCTCGTATCCCTCGACGGCCATATTTCCGTGGAACGCGAGGAGTCTGCAATCTAAAGCCTCCGACTTCCGTCAGCTTGTGTGGCGGCATAAATTTCCCCTCATATGTGTGTCCGAAAGCCGTGTACCCGCCGCCTTCCGTCTGTCCGGCTACACAACCTTCGTCTCCCGACCTGATGAAGAGCGCAGTTTGGCAGTAATCTTTGTCCGCTCCGATCTACCTGTCATCGGCCGACCGTTGCAACCTGTTGGTACGGGCGAGTACGTCAGCGGCACTGTGCGTCTTGCGTCCATGAACGTCACTGTCGTTTCGCTATGCCTGCCACCTGCGTCAACTTATGACGTGCACCATCTTGAAGACATACTTACCAACCTCCCCCTCCCTATATTCTGTGTGGGGACTTCAACGCGCACCACGAACTTTGGGGCAGCACGCACTGTGACTCTCGGGGTCGTCAATTGGCGGCCCTGTTTACGCGAATGCATCTCAGCGTCATCTCAGGTCCCCGACGTTCATTCAGGCACAACGCCTCTCGTCATGCTTGGATCTCACGGTTGTGTCATCTTCCCTAGTGCGACGTTTCTCTTGGCAGACTGGAGCCGACGCACTCGGCAGCGCCACCGACTATCCTTGACTTTGCTGACCAAGAGCGAGGGAGGCTCCGCCCCCAAATGGCGCGCCAATAGGAGGACTCGGGAGGCGGAGCGCTGCGGCCTCTGCTCTTGCCTAATAGATGGCGCGTCGGTAGCGCTCGGCTCGGGATATGTGAGCCGCTGTCGTCTGCTTCTTCCGGTAGAGCTACGAACTTGGAGCCTCTGCTCTCGCGTAAGAGATGGCGCAACATTGGTGCTCGGTAAGGGCACGTGTGGTCGCCCTAATTTTGAGCCTCGACCTTGAGACTGGCCAGTAACCTAAATTCCGATGACGCGGCGATAGCAAACCATAGTGCGTAGTTCTGACGATTATGCTTCATGGATGTGTCATTACATTACCAAATTTGTGGTCAGTTCGACGTTTCGCTCCGCTCTTTTGCGTAAACATTGTCTCAGCCCATAAAAAATGAAAGAAATATTTGTTCTACTCCTGTCACTGAAATAAATCATTTACAATTGTACTGTTTGTGAGTCTTTTTCTTTCTTTTTGTAAGCAGTTAAACAAGTATACTGCGTAGTTTTGACGATTATGCTTCATGGATGTGTCTTTACATTACCAAATTTTTTGGCCAGTTCGACGTTTCGTTCCGCTCTTATGCGTGAACATTGCCTCAGCTCATGAAAACGGAAAGAAATGTTGCTACTTTTGTTCTACTCCTCGCATTGAAATAAATCATTTAAAATAATTGTACTGTGTGTTTCTTTTTTTTTCTTTTTGTAAGTAGTTACGCAAGTGTGTAAAAAGGAAAGAAACGTTGCTGCTTGTTCTACTCCTCGCACTGAAATAAATCATTTACAATTGTACTGTTTGTGTGTCTTTTTTTTTAAGTAGTTACGCAACTATGTAAAAAGGGAAGAAATGTTGCTGCTTGTTCTACTCCTCGCACTGAAATAAAGCCTTTGAAATAATTATACGCTGTTTCTTTTTCCCTTTTTGTAAGTAGTTACGGACCACGCGTGCCCTTACCGAGCACCAATGTTGCGCTGTCTCTTACGCGAGAGCAGAGGCTCCAAGTTCGTAGCTCTACCGGAAGAAGCAGACGACAGCGGCTCACATATCCCGAGCCGAGCGCTACCGACGCGCCATCTATTACGCAAGAGCTGAGGCCGCAGCGCTCCGCCTCCCGAGTCCTCCTATTGGCGCGCCATTTGGGGGCGGAGCCTCCCTCGCCCTTGGTCAGCAAAGTCAAGGATAGTCACTGGGCCATGTTTCGCTGCACCGTTGAGTCGGCCCTTGCGAACCAGCCAGTCGACACTGCACCCATCTCTGTCTTCTATCGAACCGTAGTAGATGCTGTAAATGGTGCTTCTACTGAAAGACGCCTCCCCGCTTCTTTCTCGGCTGTAGATGATGAATACGACAGATTGCGTGCTATCCGTCGCCGTGCTGAACGGAGGGCTCGCCGCACCGGTCTTCGTTGCCACCTTGTTGAAGCTCGACGAATCCAGAAACTCATACACCGTCACTTGGTTAAACTTGCCGCTACTCGCTGGCGCCGTTTTGCAACCTCTCTGTCTCCGCGCACACCGCTATCAAAAATATGGAATGTGATTAAGGGGCTTTCGACACCAGTGGCCCAGCG